>NW_023270374.1:12499188-12541324 GCF_011800145.1 Mirounga leonina | reverse complement strand
GATAGATAGATAGATAGATAGATAGATAGATAGATAGATAGATAGATAAACTGGGGCCCGTTCTATCTCTAATTTGGCTAAGGCCCTAAAAAACTGAGAATGAAACATTAGGTGGTAGGTACTTGTACATCCTAAAATGAAGTGTTAAAGCTACATCTTGCATAGGATATTGGGGAGAAGAAAAGTTTTTGTGGCCTGCGCCCAACACTCACCTCAAGTATATGAAAAGATTAAGAAGAAACATCTCAGAGAAAGAGAATTTGGGGGGAGCTATTGATTTGCTTTGGATTTTCCACTCCCTCAACCAGTGTTTGGCCCAGTCTAATAGAGGCTTCAGAGAATCTTTTGGAAACTGTCTCCTAGGCAGCGCTAGACAGGTGGAAAGTCTCATGGTGAGAAATAGATTGTGGCTGTTTCTATTAGTTGGTAAAGTGAGAAGATTTATCTATAAATGAAAGGAAGAATTTTGACTAGTCCATGGGGACTGGATACTTTTATTACTTAAATGAAACTGTTTTGTGTCTAATAGTGATAAGAGAAATTTTTATCATTGGAGTGATGATATGAGTTGAAGAAGGTCTAGGACTGGACCAATATTTCATCCACAGAGAGTAAGAATGAATTTCACAGAGGGTTTGAATAAGTTGCAGAGGGGAAAAATGGTGTTATTTTTATGACTGTTCCTTCTAGATCTTGCTCTTTCAATACAGAGGTTACATATATTTATGTGCCTGCTTATTTTCTGTCTTCCCCATTGGAACATAAGCTCCCCAAGGGCAAGGATCTTATCTCTTTGATTCATTGTTGATTCCTCTGAGCCTAGAAAAATGTCAAGAACATTGTGAGTACTTAGAAATATTTGCTGAATGGATATATAAATGGGTAGCAGTGCATAGGGGATCAGAAGCTTCTACATGATTTTTCTTGAGGAAAATGTCTCAGCTGAAATTAAAAAAAAAAAAAAAAGGAAATACAGAAACACTTAGATGATCTCTCCAAAGGAAATAGAGTAGGAATAGTGCCTTCTCAATGTAGCCATAATTTACACTGGCTTCAGTGGAGGAGGCTCAAAGTCACATTTAGGCTCCCCTTGTCTAAAATCTCAGGTGCCTAATGATATTCCACTTAGGTAACTAATTGCTATGGTGGCAGCTTTTATTCCTCCTTTGCATTTTCTCATGTGATATTCTATTGCTAATAAAACTGTCAATTTTCTTTTACTTCAATAAAAGGTCACAGATGACAACAACCCTTTTTGCCTACTAACAGCAAGAGACTTTATTAATATTTTAAATGTACACAGTGATATTTCCAAAAGGTCAGATTTTTTAAAAGACATAAAATGTCAGTCCTAATTCTTTTCTCTCCTTTTCTCTGCCCCATATCACTGTCAGTCTGCTCTTCAGCCTCAGATACTGTGCTTATTATAAATTATGTTCAACCAGGTAAACATCAGGTGGGAGCAGCAGGTAGAGGGCATAGCGTAAGAGGCACATGTCTCTACCATCCATATTTTTCTTGCAGCTTAATGTACTAACATGGCCATAATGAGCAGCTTTCTGAGCATAAAGATTCTAAAAAGCCATCACCAACAGGTCTTAGGATTTTAGTCCTCTTCCTAATACTGTATAACAAATCATCCTAAAATTTAGTGTTTCGAAGTAAACATTTATTTTGTGAGTCAGAAATATATGTGAGGCTCATGTCAACTGTACTTCAATAATAATATATATTTTTTAAAGTTGGGATGAGGCTTAGTGAGTTCTCAGGTCCTAGGTCTCTCAAAGGCTACAGTCATGAAGTTGATCCAGGCTGCAGGCATCTTAAGATTCAACTGAAGAAAGATTCACTTCCAAAATCACTCAAGAGGCTGTTGACGGGATTCAGTTCCTCACAGGCTGTTGGACTGAAGCCTGGATTTTGGCCAGAGACCTCGCCAGTGTTTTTGCACATGGTCATCTCCATAGGGTAGCTTACAACATGGCAGCTAGTCTTCCTCAGAACAATCAAATGAGTGGGCAAGAGAGGGTGAGTGATACAAAAGTCATAGTCTTATTGTAACTTAATCTTTGAAGTGACATTTCATCATTTTTGTCATATTCCGTTTGTTAGAAGTGAGTCACTAGGTCTAGTCTGCATTCAGGGAAGGAAAATATATGAGGGCATAAATACCAGGAGGTAGGGATCATTGGAGCTCATCTTAGAGGCTGCCTGCCATAAATATAAAGCATGAATTTGCAGCAATCACTGAAAAAAAAAATGCTTTTTTACTATGTTTACTATGTGACAGATATAGTGCTAAGGATTTTACATGAAATAATTCATTATTTCAGAAAAATTCTATAAGGTGAGTGCTATTAATATCCAGAGGTTATAAACTGAGGCTCAGAGTCATAAGGCAACTTCTTCAAGATTTCACAACTAGTTTGAGACAGACCTTCCTTTTTAATTACTATACCTCACAACCTTATTCTGCTCCTTTTCAAACCCTTCTCTGTGATCAGTGATAGATATTTACAAAGATAGCTGGCTAGTATTTGGGTCATATCTGTGGCTATGAGAGAGTATACAATGAGCTAGGTTACACAAGAAGAGAACCATAACTGACACATAGCAAACTTTTTTCTACACTTGGATCTAGATATAGAAGTTAGCCAGATGGGAAGAAATGAGAGAGGGGGACAAACCATGAGACTCCTTTTTTTTTTAAAGATGTTATTTATTTATTTAAGAGAGAGAGACAGAGATAGCAAGAGAGAGCATGAGCGGGGAGCAGAGGGAGAAGCAGTCTCCCCAGTGAACAGGGAGCCCAATGTGGGACTTGATCCAAGGACCTTGGGATCATGACCTGAGCCGAAGGCAGCCGCTTAGCTGACTGAGCCACCCAGGCACCCCTAGAGACTCTTGACTCTGGGAAACAAACTGAGGGTTGCAGAAAAGGAGGTGAGGGGGGATGGGGTAACTGGGTGATGGGCATTAAGGAGGGCACATGATGTGATGAGCACTGGGTGTTAGATACAACTGATGAATCATTTAGCATTATATAAAAACAAATGATGTACTATATGTTGGCTAACTGAATTTAAATAAATTTTAAAAAGTTAGCCAGGTGTGGACATTACCTTTCAGAAGCTACTATGTGGTAGGGAGGCTGAAATATAAAGATCCTGGTATAGGGCAGGATGACCAATGATGAATTCTACCTGGAGAAGGGAGCATCATGACAGGATTTGATCACTCGTTTGCCTAAGAAGGCCAAAATGTGATTTTTGACCATGGATAATTCTTAAGAAACCTACCATGCAAAATGAGGATGGTACCCCCACTGTAGTGTCAGTGAACACCATGAGGGGAGCTGGAACTCCAACAACTGTCCAGCAATAACAAGGAATATCCCTCACCTTAATTGTCAAGAGAGGCCAAGTGGAGAACCTGAAATTCTGTCTCCATCTGACAGAAATGAGATGGTCCTTCCAACATCTTACACTGCTAGAGCTGTGTAAGAAAAAAAAAAAAAAACTAAGGGGCATCTGGGTGGCTCAGTCAGTTGAGCACCCAACTATTGGTTTCAATTCAGGTCATGATCTCATGGGTCATGTGTTCAAGCCCTGTGTTGGACTCCCTGCTGGGCACAGATTGTGCCCAGATTGTTGGAGATTCTCTCCCTCTGCCTCTCCCCCTACTCGCTCTCTCTCTAAAATAAATAAATAAATCTTAAAAAGAAAAGAAAAAACCAATTGAAATACGAGGTCTAAATAAGATCCAGAGTTTCATAATGTAATATATGCAGGTTTCAATAAAAAATCATTACTAATGCTAAGGACCAGGAAAATCTAAAACAGAACTGAAAAAGACAGTGAATAGATAAAACTACCAAGACTGTGGAGATACAGGAGACCTAAATTTTGTCTGGTCCCAGGATTCAGCTAGATAGTTCTCAAACCATTCTGAACACCTATCAAATCAACAGGAGATCAAAGAAAAGAATAGCAGCAACTCTTTGAACAGAAAAGCCACTACTTTCTGGAAGGTAGGAGTGCAGAGAAGTGAATCCCAGGCAATATTCAGGAAGATGGACGGTGCGGAGGGGGCCTCCGTTGGCTGCCACAGGCAAGTGATAGAGCAGCGGAGCACAAAATCAAACTTTTAGAATTCTGCTGCGCTGAGGGACGTCACTCCAGTGGCTAAGCGGGGGGTGAAACCCTCATGGGACAGTGTGGTCTCAGGAACCTCACGGTCACAGAAAGACCAGGGGGTGCCTGAATGTGGCAGAGCTCCCAGGTATCAGAGCAGGGAAGCTGGCTGCAGAGATGGAGCCGAGGCATGGGCTCTCAGCTCGGGGTTGCCATAAACTGTGATCCACGGCACAGACAAGCCACTGCTCCTCCAGTAGGGACCCAACAAGCGGCAGATCCAGAGAGACTACCCTTCCACCCCCAGAAGGAGCGGTGCAGGAGTGCACTGCAGGGATCTGCTGGGTTTGGAGACTCACACGGGGTTGGGTACAAGAGATAGAAACACTTGGTCACAGGCCGGGTGAGCACGGAGTGCGGCCAGAGACGGGAGACGGGAGTGACTGACTGCTTTCTTCTGGGGGCTCACCGAGGAGTGGGGCCCCAAGTTCTCGGCTCCTCTGGGGTGGAGACTGGGAGGCTGCCATTTTCACTCTCGTCCTCCAAAGCTGTACGGAAAGCTTGCAGGGAAAAAAAGCTCCTGAGAGCAAACCCAAAAGCAAACCTGAGCAGATTACTTAGCCCAGACTGGCAAGGGCAGGGAATTCACCTCCAGCAAAGACTTTTGGGAACCATGGCAACAGGCCCCTCCCCCAGAAAATCAGCAAGAACAGCCAGCCAAGACCAAGTTTACTGATCAATGAGAATGGCAGAACTCCAGCACTAGGGGAATACAGCGCATAGAATTCATGGCTTTTTTCCCATGATTCTTTAGCCTTTCAAAGTTAATTTTTTTAATTTTCTTTTTTTTCTTTTTCTATTTTTTTTTATTTTTTCTTTTTCCTTTTTTCAACCCACATATTATCAATCCCTTTTTTTAATCTTTTTTATTTTTCATTTTTAGAGTCATATTCTATCTCTCCATTGTATTTAACCTTATTTTTGATATATATAAGTTGTTCTCTCTTTAAGATTTTGGGAAACAGTTTCTTCTAACAGACGAAAATATACCCTAAATCTCTAGTGTATGGCTTTGTCTAGTCTCCTGCCTGATCACATTCTCTCCCTCCCTTTTTTAAAAATTTCTCTTCTTTCTTTTTTTAACCAACTTCTTATCAATTCCTTTTATAAAATCTTTTATAATTTTCATCTTTACACTCATATTCCATCCCTTCATCATATTTACCCTTATTTTTGTACATATATAAGTTTTTGTTTCTTAAAATTTTGGGAGGCAGTTTCTTCTAACAGACCAAAATATGCCCCAAATCTAGTGTGTGGCACTGATCTATTCACCACCCTGATGATATTTGATCACTTTTCTTTTTCTTTTTCTTTTTCTTTTTTTTCTTTCTTTCCTTTTCTTTCCCACTGGTTTCAGGTCTCTTCTGATTTGTTTAGTGTATATTTTTCTGGGGTCGTTCTTACCCTGTTAGCGTTTTGTTCTCTCATTCATCTATTCTCCTCTGGACAAAATGACAAGATGGAAAAACTCACCTCAATAAAAAGAACAAGAGGCAGTACCGACTGCCAGGGACCTAATCACTACGGACATTAGTAATATGTCAGAACTAGAGTTCAGAATGACGATTTTAAAGATACTGGCTGGGCTTAAAAAAGCATGGAAGATATTAGAGAAACCCTCGCTGGAGAAATAAAAGAACTAAAATTTAACCAAGTCAAAATAAAAAAAGGCTATTAAGGAGGTGCAATCAAGAATGGAGGCTCTAACTGCTAGGATAAATGAGGCAAAAGAAAGACTTACTGATATAGAAGACCAAATGATGGAGAATAAATAAGCTGGGAAAAAGAGAGATAAACAACTACTGGATCACATGGGCAGAATTCGAGAGATAGTGATACCATAAGATGAAACAATATTAGAATAATTGGGATCCCAGAAGAAGAAGAAAGAGAGAGAGGGGCAGAAGGTGTATTGGAACAAATTGTAGCAGAGACCTTCCCTAATTTGGGGAAGGAAACAGGCCTCAAAATCCAGGAGGCACAGAGAACCCCCCTCAAATCAATAAAAATCTGTCAACACCCCGACATCTAATAGTAAAAATTACGAGACTCAGAGACAAAAAAAAAAAAAAACAAACCTGAAAGCAGCTCGGGAGAAGAGATCTGTAACCTACAATGGTAGAAACATTAGATTGGCAACAGACCTATCCACAGAGACCTGGCAGGCCAGAAAGGACTGGCAGGATATATTCAGAGCACTGAATGAGAAAAATATGCAGCCAAGAATACTATATCCAGCTAGGCTGTCATTGAAAATAGAAGGAGAGATAAAAAGCTTCCAGGACAAACAAAAGCTAAAAGAATGTGCAAACAGGAAACCAGCCCTACAAGAAATATTGAAAGGGGTCCTCTAAGCAGAGAGAGAGCCTAAAAGTAACATAGGCCAGCAAGGAACAGGGATAATATACACTAATAGTCACCTTACAGGCAATACAATGGCACTAAATTCATAGCTTTCAATAGTTGCCGTGAATGTAAAGGGGCTAAATGCCCCAATCAAAAGACACAGGCCATCAGATTGGATAAAAAAACAAGACCCATTGATATGCTGTCTGCAAGAGACTCATTTTAGACCCAAAGACACCCCCAGATTGAAAATGAGGGGGGGGGAACAATTTACCATGCTAATGGACACCAAAAGAAAGCTGGGGTGGCAATCCTTATATCAGACAAATTCGATTTTAAACCAAACACTATAATAAGGGATGAGGAAGGACACTATATCATACTTAAAGGGTCTATCCAACAAGATCTAACAATTGTAAATATCTATGCCCCTAACATGGGAGCAGCCAATTATATAAGCCAATTAATAACAAAAGCAAAGAAACACATCGACAACAATAAAATAATAGTGGGGAACTTTAACACCCCCCTCACTGAAATGGACAGATCATCTAAGCAAAAGATCAACAAAGAAATAAAGACATTAAATGACACACTGGACCAAATGGACTTCACAGATATATTCAGAACATTCCATCCCAAAGCAACAGAAGACACATTCGTCTCTAGTGCCCATAGAACATTCTCCAGAATAGATCACATCCTATGTCACAAATCAGGTCTCAACCAGTACCAAAAGATTGGATCATCCCTGCATATTTCCGGACCACAGTTCTTTGAAACTAGAACTCAATCACAAGAGGAAAGTCGGAAAGAATTCAAATACATGGAGGCTAAAGAGCATCCTACTAAAGAATGAATGGGTTAACCAGGAAATTAAAGAATTAAAAAAATTCATGAAAACCAATGAAAATGAAAACACAACTGATCAAAATCTTTGGGATGCAGCAAAGGCCGTCCTAAGAGGAAAGTATATAGCAATACAAGCCTTTCTCAAGAAACAAGAAAGGTCTAGGGCGCCTGGGTGGCTCAGTTGGTTGAGCGACTGCCTTCGGCTCAGGTCATGATCCTGGAGTCCTGGGATCGAGTCCCGCATCAGGCTCCCTGCTCAGCGGGGGGTCTGCTTCTCCCTCAGATCCTCTTCCCGCTTGTGCTCTCTGTCTCTCATTCTCTCTCTCTTAAATAAATAAATAAAATTAAAAAAAAAAAAAGAAACAAGAAAGTTCTCAAATACACAACCTAACCCTACACCTAAAGGAGCTGGAGAAAGAACAGCAAATAAAACCTAAACCTAGCAGGAGAAGAGAAATAATAAAGATCAGAGCAGAAACAATGAAATAGAAACCAAAAGAACAGTAGAGTAGATCAACGAAACTAGGAGCTGGTTCTTTGAAAGAATTGATAAGATTGATAAACCCCTGGCCAGACTTATCAAAAAGAAAAGAGAAAGGACCCAAATAAATAAGATCATGAATGAAAGAGGAGAGATCACAACCAACACCAAAGAAATACAAGTAATTATAAGAACATATTACGAGCAACTCTATGCCAGCTAATTAGATAATCTGGAAGAAATGGATGCATTTCTAGAGATGTATCAACTATGAAAACGGAACCAGGAAGAAATAGAAAACCTGAACAGACCCATAACCCCTAAGAAAATTAAAGCAGTAATAAAAAATCTCCCAACAAACAAGAGCCCAGGCCAGATGGCTTCCCAGGGGAATTCTACCAAACATTTCAAGAAGAACTAATACCTATTCTTCTGAAACTGTTCCAAAAAATAGAAATGAAAGGACAACTTCCAAACTCATTTGATCCCCAAACCAGACAAAGACCCCATCAAAAAGAATTACAGACTGATATCCCTGATGAAAATGGATGCAAAAACTCTCACCAAAATACTAGCCAATAGGATCCAACAGTACATTAAAAAGATTATTCACCACAACCAAGTGGGATTTATTCCTGGGCTGCCAGGTTGCTTCAACATCCTCAGATCAATCAATGTGATACATTAATAAAAGAAAGAACAAGAACCATATGATCCTCTCAATAGATGCAGAAAAAGCATTTGACAAAGTACAGCATCGTTTCTTGATCAAACGTGTAGGGATAGAGGGTAGGGATAGAGGGTACATACCTCAATATCATAAAAGCCATCTATGAAAAAACTACAGTGAATATCATTCTCAATGGGAGAAAACTGAGAGCCTTCCCCCTAAGGTCAGGAACATGCCAGGGATGTCCACTATCACCACTGCTATTCAACATAGTGCTAGAAGTCCTAGCCACAGCAATCAGACAACAAAAAGAAATCAAAGGTATATGAATCAGCAAAGAAGAAGTCAAACTCTCACTGTTTGCAGATGATATGATACTTTATGTGGAAAACCCAAAAGACTCCACCCCAAAACTGCTAGAATTCATACAGGAATTCAGTAAAGTGGCAGGATAGAAAGTCAATGCACAGAAATCAGTGGCATCCCTATACACCACCAACAAGACAGAAGAAAGAAAAATTAAGGAGTTGATCCCATTTGCAATGGCACCCAAAACCATAAGATACCTAGGAATAAGTCTAAGCAAAGAGGCAAAGAATCTGTACTCAGAAAACTATAAAATACTCATGAAAGAAATTGAGGAAGACACAAAGAAATGGAAAAACGTTCCATGCTCATGGATTGGAAGAACAAATATTGTGAAGATGTCAGTGCTACCTAGAGCAATCTACACATTCAACTCAATCCCTATCAAAATACCATCCACTTTTTTCAAAGAAATGGAACAAATAATCCTAAAAGTTGTATGGAACCAGAAAAGACCGCAAATAGCCAGAGGAATATTGAAAAAGAAAAGCAAAGCTGGTGGCATCACAATTCTGGACTTCAAGCTCTATTACAAAGCTGTTATCATCAAGACAGTATGGTACTGGCACAAAAACAGACACATAGATTAATGGAACAGAATAGAGAGCCCAGAAATGGACCCTCAACTCTATGGTCAACTCATCTTCGACAAAGCAGGAAAGAATGTCCAGTGGAAAAAAGAGAGTCTCTCCAACAGATAGTGTCAGGAAAATTGGACAGCCACCTGCAGAAGAATGAAACTGGACCATTTCCTTACACCACACACAAAAATAGACTCCAAATGGTTGAAAGACCTCAATGTGAGACAAGAGTCCATTAAAATTCTAAAGGAGAACACAGGCAGCAACCTCTTCGGCCTCAGCCGAAGCAACTTCTTCCTAGAAACATCACCGAAGGCAAGGGAAGCAAGGGCAAAAATGAACTATTGGGACTGCATCAAGATAAAAAGCTTTCGCACAGCAAAGGAAACAGTCAACAAAACCAAAAGACAACCGACAGAATGGGAGAAGATATTTGCAAATGACATATCAGATAAAGGGCTAGTATCCAAAATCTATAAAGAACTCATCAAACTCAACACCCAAAGAACAAAGAATCTAATCAAGAAATGGGCAGAAGACACGAAGAGACATTTTTCCAAAGAAGACATCCAAATGGCCACAGACACATGAAAAAGTGCTCAACATCGCTCACCATCAGGGAAATCCAAATCAAGACCTTAATGAGATACCACCTCACACCAGTCCGAATGGCTAAAATTAACAAGTCAGGAAATGACAGATGTTGGCGAGGATGTGGAGAAAGGGGAACTCTCCTACACTGTTGGTAGGAATATAAGCTGGTGTAGCTGCTCTGGTACACAGTATGGAGGTTCCTCAAAAAGTTGAAAATAGAGCTACTGTATGACCCAGCAATTGCACTACTGGGTATTTACCCCAAAGATACAAATGTAGAGATCTGAAGGGGTACATGCACCACAATGTTTATAGTAGCAATGTCCACAATAGCCAAACTATGGAAAGAGCCAAGATGTCCATCAACAGATGAGTGGATAAAGAAGAAGATGTGGTATATCATCATATGATCCCACTGATATGAGGAATTCTTAATTTCAGGAAACAAACTGAGGGTTGCTGGAGTGGTGGTGGGTAGGAGGGATGGGGTGGTTGGGTGATAGACATTGGGGGGAGTATGTGCTATGGTGAGTGCTGTGAATTGTGTAAGACTGATGAATCACAGACCTGTACCTCTGAAACAAATAATACATTATATGTTGAAAAAAAAAAAAGAAGAAGATAGTAGGTACGGAAAAATGAAGGGGAGGAAATTGGAGGGGGAGATGAACCATGAGAGACAGTGGTCTCTGAAAAACAAAATGAGGGTTCTAGAGGGGAGGGGTTTGGGGGGTTGGGTTGGCCTGGTGATGGGTATTAAAGAGGGCATGTATTGAATGGAGCACTGGGTGATATACCCAAACAATGAATCATGGAACACTACATCAAAAAATATATATAATTAATTAATATTTTTAAAAAAAGACTGCAGAGATATTAGAATTACCTGACAAAAGTTTTAAACCATCCATGATAAAAACACTTCAATGAGCAGTGATGAATATGCTTAAAACAAACAAATAAAAATATTCACAATGGGGCACCTATTTGGCTCAGTTGGTTAGGTGTCCAACTCTTGATTTCAGCTTAGCTCATGGTCTCAGGGTCATGAGATCAAGCTCTGTGTCAGGCTCCACACTCTGTCAGGAGTCTGTTGAGATTCTTACCCTGTCCCTCTCCGTCTGTGCTTCCAGTGACTCATGTGCACTGTCTCTCTCAAATAAATACATACATAAATAAATAAATATTTTTTAAAGGAAATAGTCACTAAAGAAATAGAAACTTTCAGCAAAGAAATATAAAGAAGAACCAAATGGAAATTTTTGAACTGAAAAATAAAGTAACCAAAATATGGCTCAGTGGCGAAATAAGTCAAACAGAGAAAGATATGTATCATATGATCTCACTGATATGAGGAATTCTTAATTGCAGGAAACAAACTGAGGGTTGCTGGAGTTGGGGGGGTGGGAGGGATGGGGTGACTGGGTGATAGACACTGGG
Source organism: Mirounga leonina (assembly GCF_011800145.1). NCBI lineage: Eukaryota > Metazoa > Chordata > Mammalia > Carnivora > Phocidae > Mirounga > Mirounga leonina. The sequence continues at coordinate 12,529,798 of NW_023270374.1, read as the reverse complement.
GAGGGTATGTGCTCTGGTAAGCGCTGTGAATTGTGCAAGACTGTTGAATCTCAGATCTGTACCTCTGAAACAAATAATGCAATATATGTTAAGAAAAAAAAAAAGAAGAAGAAGGTAGTGGGAGGGGAAGAATGAAGCAGGGGAAATCGGAGGGGTAGACGAACCATGAGAGACGATGGACTCTGAAAAACAAACTGAGGGTTCTAGAGGGGAGGGGGGTGGGAGGATGGGTTAGCCTGGTGGTGGGTATTGAGGAGGGCACATTCTGCATGGAGCACTGGGTGTTATGCACCAACAATGAATCATGGAACACTACATCTAAAACTAATGATGTAATGTATGGGGATTAACATAAGAATAAAAAAAAAAAGAAAAAAAATATGGCCCAGTGGATGAGCTGAACAGTAGAATGTAGGTGACAGAGGAAAGAATCAGTAAATACAAAAATAAAATAATATAAATTACTGATATACTGCTATAAATCTGAACAAGAAAGAGGAATTAGAATAAAAATTTAAATGAACATGGTCTGCAGGACCTGAGGCCCTAAAACAAGTATGTACTACTTATGTCATTAGAATCTTGGAAAGAGATGAAAAAGATGGCAAGTTAAAAAAATATTTAAAGAATGAATGGCTGAAAACTTCCCAAATTTGAAAAGATACATAAATCTACAGATTCTAGAAGCTGCATGAAACTTAAAAAGGATAAACTCAAGTAAATCCACAAAATAGATCCAAAGCAAACAGAAGTAAATAATAAAGATAAACAAACTAATGAGATTGAAAAAAAAAAAAACCATTAAAACAAAAAGCTGGTTCTTTGAAAATATCAGTAAAATTTACAAACCTCTTGCAAGATTGACAAAGAAAAGTGGAAAATAGAAATTCAAATCAAATATCAAAAATGAAATGGGGGATATTACTACAAAACCTGCAGAACTAAAAAATATAATAAAGGAATCCTGCAAAAAATTCAGCACACATAAATTTGGCAACTTAGACAAAATATCTCATTTTTGGAAAAATGCATTTTGACAACTATGACAGATAATTTGCATAACTTATTACAATTAAGGAAATTGTATTCTTTTTTTTTTCAGGATCCTGTGCATCTAATTATACAATAGCATTTTATTTTATTTTATTTTTATTGAACTGTAGTTGACAGAAAATTGTATTCTTAATTTAAAACTTCCCCCAAAAAGTGATCTCCAACCCCAGATGCTTTCAGTGGAGAATTCTATCAAACATATAAGGACTAATTAAACCAATTCTATACAATCTCTTCCAGAAAACTTGAGTAAATAATACTTTCCAGTTGATTTCATGAGACTAATATTTCCCTGATAACAAAACAAAGATAGTACAAAAAAAGGGAGTAATAGTCCAATATTTTTCATGATTATAAATGCAAAATCTTTAACAAAATACTAGCAATTAGAGTCTGCAGTATATAAAAAGAATTATGGACCATGACCAAGCAGGGTTTATTTTAGGGACATAAGGCTTGTTCAATGTTCAAAAATTAATCAATATAGTCCACAATATTAGCAGGCTAAAGGGTAATCATGTGATCATACTGGTCAATGTAGGAAAAGCATTTGATAAAATACAACATTAATTTATGATAAGACTCTCAGATAAATGGGGAAAAAGAGATAAATATCCTCAAATTGGTAAAGCACATCTATTTTTAAACCCTACAGCTAACATTTTAATTAATAATGGAAGACTGAATACTTTCTCCCTAAGATTGAAAATAGGGCAAGAATGTCCTCTCTCACTAATTTTATTCAACATAGTACTGAAAGTTCTAGCCAGTGAGATAGGGCCAAAAAAAGAGAGAAAGAAATAAAAGACACATAGATCAGAATGGAATAAATAATACTGTTCCTATTTACAGGTGACATAATTATCCATGTGGAAAATCACAAGGAATCTACAAAAATACTCCTACAAATAGTAAGTGAGTTCAGCAAGGTTTCAGGATACAAGGTAAACATAGTAAACTCAATGGTATTTCTATATACTACCAATGAACATATGGACACCAAAGTTAAATATAATACCATTTAAAGTCTTTCAAAAGATGAATATCTAGCTGTAAATCTAAGAAAATATTTACAGGATTTATTTGCTGAAAATTATACAATACTGATGGAAGAAAAGAAAAAGATGTAAATGGAGAAAAAAATACCATGTTCATGGATTGGAAGGCACAACAATGATGTCAGTTCTCCTCAAACTCATATACAGGTTTAATGCAGTTACTGTCAAAACGACAAGATTTTATATAGATATAGACAGGACTATTCTAAAAATTATGTGGAAGGGAAAGAAAACTAGAATAGATAAAACTGGGTAAAGAGCACAGGGAATCTCTCTGTATTATTTCTTATGATAGTATGTTGAATCTACAATTATCCCAGAATAAAAGGTTTAATTTATAGAAATTGGGAAAAACCCATAAAAGTTGGGGGAGAGAAGTGATGAACTTAAGTGTCATTGAAACTGAAAGGTAGTTTGTTTTTACTTTTGTTTCCCTTGCCTGTGATGACGTGTGACGGGAGCTAAGATTTGACTCATTTTCTGTCTTTAGTCCCAGGCTTTTTCCACAATACTAAACTGTCTCTCTTGAGAGGTAATAGCAGGTCATATACTATTGTTGGGTAAACCTTGCTTCAATTTCTACTGCCTCACATTTGAGAACAATTTACTTAAAAACAAACATAAAATGTATGTATAATCATCCATAACTTGACATAGAAGTAACAAATAAAGAAAAGAAAGAAACAAGGAGAGTAACAAAGAAAGAGGCAGCAGAAGAGCTGGAACCAATTCTCACTACTATTATGAATATTCTTATGACTTTAGTAAAGTCCACTATCTTTGAATGGGCTTCATGTCTTCATTTCCTACTGCTGGAGCTCTTGTTTTAAGATCAAATGCAATAAAACAAATAGATGCAACTTGAAGAGTTAAAGGCACCAGAAGTAAGATACATCTATCATTAACTAATAATTGCTCCAAAGAGAGAAATTAAATTACCATACATTCAATAAAAAATACATCTACTCCCTGAGCACACCTATACCAGATCATGCCTGAATTTCCACCTTTCTTTACCTGCCTTCTAAAGCCTCTCAGCTGTAAATCTCAATAAAACCTTCAAAAGGCAATTTGGTAGAAAAATATTTTAGCTAAATTCCTTTTGTAATGATACGTCAAAGAGGATTTACTTCCTACTGCTTATGCTTCTCTCATCTTACAAGGATGTTGAATACCCAAATATCCCTTTCTGGATGGTTCCTCAAGCAGAACAGAGTTGGCTTCCAGTTGATGATCAATTTAACTCCTGTGCACACTAAAATGTATTTTTAAGAACTGAACTAAAAAAAAGATGAAAGAAAGAAAAAGGAAGAAAAAAGTGGAGGAAAGCTTTCAAGAATCCGAGTTCTTTTTTCATCCATTTCTCAATTCAAATCTGTTTTTATGAGCAAGATTTAGTGGATGTGACATTGCATGTCTTGCAGCTTTTGCCACCTACATTACCCACAGCTGATATAAACCAAATCATCAGAGATTAATCCAACAGAATCAATACCAACTGTCTGATAAATAATTGTGCAAAAACAGAATATGGAGAGAGGGTGAAATAAACCAGTGTGGGCTTAGTAGGAGAAGGGTACAAGGCAAAGTTGATGCAGCTTAAGGTGGCTTGTAATAGAAATTAAGAAAATGATATTTAAAGATAATGAAAAGGTTCTGTTTTCCTGTCTCTCTCCTTTGCCTTGAGCACAGCTGTGGATATGTCTTAAAGTTTTTATAATCTGTATCCTCCCTGAAAGAGTCATTTGTAAGAACATCAACCCAGAAATGTGGAAATGACTAAATGGCTGCTATGATTTGTTAATGGAATGGTAACATTGAAGATTTTACAAAGGTGGAATGAGCCAACTAGAGTGTCAGAAAACGAACTTAAATGGTAAAATCTTAGAACTGTATATGTTCCTCAAAATGGAATGATGTCACCTTGTCCTAACACCTCTCCAATTCTATCCTGTTGCATGACCTTCAAGTACCACCATTCCTCTAGGGACAGAAAAGGAACATTTTTCCTGTAAGAAGGCAAAATTGATGTTGCTTCCTCTCACTAATTCGTTGATTTTGCACAGAATAAGTCTGTCACCTCTTCCTACATGGAAGCTTTTCAAGTATTTGAAAAGAACTATCACCTTTCTGTTTTTTTTCTCACAGCTTTATAAAAATATAAAAAAGAATGTATATACATTTTAATTAGACTATATAAAAAAGAATGAAAGAAGCACACTAAAATAGAATAGAGAGGATATGGATTTTTTTTTCTCTTCTATGTTTTCCAAATGTTTTCTAAGAGTTTGTGAAATTGCTTAGGTAATGGGGAAAAGTATATGAAAATGAAAAAGACAATATTATCTTTCCCCCTGGAAAAAAATATAAGTAGAGAGAGAAATGAATACATTTGCTGAATTTTGGCAAAAGAAGAGATTGTATAATGCATATTTCTCCTTGTTTACATGATAAAACTGAGGCCAGAAGGGGTAAGGAGTAGACCATGGTTACTACCCTAGATGCGCAATCACAGTCTTAAAAATAAGCTTTTGATTCCCAGACTAACATTCATTTTGTTACACTAAGTCATGTAGATTACCTTAAAGCTATAGTATTACCATTGTTTCAATTTCCTTAGTTCAACTGGTTGATATTCATTAGATTATTTCTCTGGATTTATTCTTTAATAATAGAAATTAAAGAAACAGAATTTGGAGAGATTATGAAAAATTCTCATTTTCCCATGTGTCTCCTTTGCTTTGGGCACAACTGTAGAGATGTCTAATGGTTTTCACATTTGTGTTTTCTGGAAGAGCCATTAGTAAAAAACATCAACCCAGAAATGTCAAAATGGCTGTTACGAGGTTGCTAATAGAAGGATAAAATTAAAGACTTTATAAAGATAGAAGATAGCAGTTAGTAAAACCTCTCATGTTTCTATGTTTGAGCTACAGAGATGCCCATTTTCATGCCCCATGTCAAGAATGTCAAGTAATAGCCAAAGCATTGATCCAGCTCCATTTGTTCTGACTCATCAACTAACCAGGTGTTTGAGCTTCACATGTCTATCCTGAGAAGACAGATAAATACAGAAATGAAACAGCCTGGATATAGAGTGTCTGGCTGGGGGTAAACCTAAGTAATATGTTCTTTTCTGGTTCAACACTACCTGACTTTCCCATCAGCGTTGAGCTCCAGTGGCCCATAGTGATAACCTGCTCGATGACCCTCCTTTTTTTCCTTACTTCCTTTCCAGTGCTTCCTAGAATCACTTCCCAGGAAGCTTTTGGCACTCACAACTGTTTTAGGGTCTGCTTCTGGGAAAACCCAATCTATCACAACCCCTTCTTCATATATGCACACACCTGAATACACACACCTAGAGCCAGGAGGTGTGTTATCATGTACATCAGTTAGAAGTAATCCAGGTGCAATTTGGGAAATAAAGGTCCCATCTATTCTTGAGCATGACTGAACAGGACCCTGTCTTGAGTCAAGGTCCACTGGAATTTGACTAGGAGGAGAATGATTCATGGAAAGAGTTAAGTCCATTCATCTTGATGGCACATCCTTGGTTATTCCATCACCTCCTTCACAAGTGTGTTCTCCTCTACACTTCAGTATAAAATATCTCTATTTACCAACTTGGATGGAAGACAAATGTAGCTTATCAAAATAGTCATTATAGCAGCCTCAGTGGAACTCACAGGGGAAAACATAGAAACAAGCCTTGTTTTATTAGATAGTGACACACTACCTTCCTCTTTCTTCTCAGAGTGTGTCACTTTATAGGCTATTTCTCCAAAGTTACCCATTAAACACCTGAATTTAGAAGATAAGTGAGCTGACTTACTATTAAAAGTCACTTTACCAAATCAGTCTACAGAACATTACTAAAAATGTCTGAGCCTTCCAGATAAGGAAGATAAATTAACCTATGAAAACATCAACATGTGCTGCCTTTGCTGCCTCCCACAGTGCTTTGGAATTTATTCCCTTGAGGGGAGAATCTAAGAAACAGTATACAATTTCACTAAAGTATTGACTAACAACTTATAAAATGATATAACGATGATCTGGAAGACTCTTATCCATGGGTGCTATTCCAAATCTTCAGTATCTATGGTGGGACACTGAATAATCAGCTCAGTAGCAGGAAGCCTGGGGAGATCCAAAGGGTCCTGGGAATGGGCTTGGGGAAATCACAGTGGTTGTGGGGCCTTGGAGAAATGGCTCTTTAACAGCCTGTTGCTGTACAAAAGAGTTTAAATATTTAATGACTAGTTTGATTGTTCTTGTGGGTACCAACTGAATATCATGCCATGAGTAAGACTGGGGTGACTAGCTTCCAGCAGGTGCTCACCACTCTGCTTCTGGTTGCTGCCACAGAATGAGAGCTGGAAAGTGTCAAAGACTGACAGGTGTCTGGTAACCAAAGCCAGTTCCTTTACCTCAGGGGAAGCTGCAGAACTTCCATGGACTCAGCTGAGGCTGGGGTTTCTGTAACTGTGCACTTATTAGCCCCACCCTTCCCCATCCCTTCCTTGCTTCCCACCCTCACTAGTACCTCCTGAAAGCACACAAATCCTGACCTCAGGGTCTGACTCTTGGAGACCTGACCTAAGAAACTCTCTAAGCTGCAGTTATTATTTAGCTCTGAATATTATGCATTCCATTTTTTTCTTTCTTGATCTCTTATGAGGTTTCACTAGTCACTCCACACTGGTCTTTGCTGATTGATATCATTGTAATGTTTATTTTTTATACAGAGCCTCTGTTCCGATCCCAGAAGACATGGTGTCTCCAAGTCTCAGAGTTCAGTTTTGAAAAAAATCACCAAGTCTGCGTCTATTGATTTAGCTATTTCTTCTCTGAATTGGTGGTGCCAAATTCCATGCAAATGTGGAACTGCCAGAAACATGATTTCCTTCAGACCAAATGGTTCCCCTCTAGTGCCCTTAGCTGATGTCTGAACATCCTTCATAGTTGTGGTAGTACTACCACTAAGAATAAGAAGCTATCATTCACCAAGCACTTATTAGATGTGGGTCTCTAGCAGGAACGTTTTATGCATTTTATCATTTAACTCTCAGAGAAACACTTTAAACTGAGCATCATCAACTCCAATGAACTTGGGGGGAAACTCAAGCAGTAAGCATTAAGGCATTTTTCAAATGTTACTCTTCTACCATATTGAAGAACCAGGCTATGGGTTCCCAACTATTTAGTACCAAAAACTGCTTCTGATTTCACTGCTGATTTTGTCTCCTGAGGGAAGAGCGGGACTGAGCTTCCTGCCATTGATGGGACAATGATAGAGCCCAGGTTATTTTCTTCAATAGCTGAAAGCCCCTTGGACTCAACTGATCCCTGCATCTTGCTTCTTATTATCAAGACTTTTGTGAGAGTAGCCCGGGCACAGGTTGTCCATTTTCTGCCCTGCTGTGTTCCTGCTCGGATACCCACAGTCACCCCATTACATTGTTCCTTTATGTAATCCCAATAGCCAGTTGTTTCATTATCCTTTTCTGAGATTCTCAAAAAGAATGCTCACACAAAAGCATTTATGGGCAATATAAAATTTACTGAAACAAACATCTTAACAATTTATATAGGAAACAATAGGTGTAGGGGTCCTCTCCCTCTTTGAACTCCCCCCACAACTGGCCAACTCTCTTCTCAGCTGGCCAACTCAGCTGGCCAACTCTCTTCTCTCACAACATTATTAAAATTCTGTCTCTTATGTGGTTGTGGAAGCCAGTCTGAAGCTTACTTCCATGCTACAGCCACATATCAAAGGCTTTTTTTTTTTTTTCAGAAGAGTCAGCCTTCTCCCACAAATTAATTTCTTGCATCTGTTGCTAAGAAGATAAATATTTCTTTTCTATGTTACTTGCATAAAGTTAAGGAAAGCTATCTAAATTGGGTAACAGAGCCCCATTTACACCATCTTCCTGACCCCAGGAAATGCAGATGAGGGAGATGAATGGTTTCTTGAAGCCAAGAGAAGACCCGTCATCTCTTGAGGTACCCCATATATTAAGCAAAATAAAGAAAGATCAAAATAGAGTTCAAAAACTGTAGTTAATCAGAGGTGTTTATACTGAAAAAAATCCTCAACAAATTTAACATGTACACGCAAACGTATTATAATGCTATTCACAGGACAGTCCTAGGATTTAATTTTAGTTAAAAAAAAAGTTTATCATGTACTACAAGTTTTGGTAGTGGTCTGATCATGAATTCTGGTCAAAAACTGTACGATGAATGTTTTTTATTGGCACCAGGGTATCTCTTTGAGTGTAAGTTTGAACTCATTTTAGAAAATGTCCAGTTCTAAATTTAAGACCCTCCATGAATGTGAAGGCTTGACTAAATGGACCTCCCTCTCCCTTACCTAACTCGCTGTAATATGCCTTGGATAAGTAGCAGCCCAAACAGCGAGACCTATTCCTATTTGAGTAAAACCATCCCTTACATATATACAATGAAGGTATGGGATCATAAACACAAAAGACAGAACATTAAGGGAAAACTATACAACCTGGATAAATAAATAGCGAGGCACATTTAAACAGACCAGTTGCTTTCAGAACTGTCCCTAAACAATGAATCAGTCTGTCCAATTATTGATTTTATTCAGTTGTGTAAACAAGTAAGTCCTGCCAATAGGTACACTGTCTTGCTGTGTATACTACATGTATTTGAAAAATCACATCCATTTCAAATTAAGGAAGCACTCTACATCATATCATCCGAATTGTATGGTGTCTTCTGATGGATGAGTTTCCATAAAATATTGAGCTACCTGACATGAAAGTGTCATAGGAAAATAAAACAACTGCAACTCTAGGTCACCTTAAATGTAGTTCCTCTTAAAAAGAAATTAGAGTACTCTCAAGCTTCTCATTTCCACTGGAAACAGTGGGTAACATCAATGCCTTGTCAATGAGAAATTTAAAAGAGAAAGTGCCATCCCTTTATTCACTATAGGCTTGGAATGGTAGCGCTTCTTAGGTGAATAGGTATCATCTAGCTGTGGAGTATGGTAGAGAGACTCTGAAGATAATGGGTACCAATTCCTTCCTGCTCAAGCTGCACCTCACACCAAGAAGTGGGACCTAATTCCCCTTCCCTCAAAACTGAGCTGGCCTTAGCAACTTGCTGGACCAATAGAATGCTGTAAAGTGACATTGTGAACTTCTGAGGCTCGATCTTTTGAAGATTTTACCTGGGCCTCTTGGATGCTCCCTCTCTGAAATTAGCTTCCATGTTGTGAAAAGCCCAAACCACACAGAGAGACCACTTGTTGGTGTTCCAGCCAACAGTCCCAGATGAGTTCCCAGTCAACAGCCAGCATCAAATGCCAGCCATATGAACAAGCCATCTTGGGTGTCTGGCCCAACCAAACCTTCAGATAACTGTGTCATGATGTGCCGTTTAACCACAACTGGATAAAAGACCCAAAGTGAGAACCACCCAATTGAGCCAAGTCAACCCACAGAATCAGAAGACATACTAATATGTGGTCAGGTTACATTGTAGTTTTAAGCCACTAAATTATAATGTGGTTTGTTGCATAGCAATAAGAAGGGAAGAGGAAAGAGGAAGAAAGCAAAAAAGAAGTTTCTGGAAGGTCTATCAAATTACACATGGAGACCTACCTTGCTCCTACAAAATCTGTATATCAAGAGAGAGGATCTAACCAAAGAATGTGTGTTTTGAAAAAATTTCCCAGAGCCAATGACTTTCTGACATAACCCAGTTAATGCGGGACAGAGTTGCTGCTTGCGCACATTAAATATTTAAATACTGACACTCTCTCTTTAAATAAGAAATAGTGAGGTCAATCTGCTAATTTTTTTAAAGATTTATTTATTTGAGAGAGAGTGTGTGCATGTGTGAGTGGGGGGAAGGGCAGAAGGAAAGAATCTTCAAGCAGACTCCCCGCTGAGTGTGGAGACCACTTTGGGCCTAGATCTCACGACCCTGAGATCATGACCCTGAGATCATCCCCTGAGCCAAAATCAAGAGTTAGAAGCTTAACTGACTGAGCCACCCAGGTGCCTTCAATCTGCTATTTTTATAAATAAAAGACTATAAGAGATGGTAAGTGATTCTATGAGGATAGGAATTACTCAATTGGTATAGCATCAAAGTGATTTTTGAGTCATTTAAAGCTAATCTTTAGTTTATCGCCATATATTACCTCTTGATATAAACTCTAAATTTGAGAGTTTAAGCCTTCAAGTGCTCACTTGAATCCTTGAATCTTTTAATTGCCATGGTTTTCATTTGAATAATTCCATTTTGAAGTATTTAGAGGAGTAACATTTAAAAAGAAAAATGAATTTTTACTGCATTCCTTTATATAGTTTATAATAGGTGCTATATCTTTATTTAAATTGTGCTAATATTCTTGGTTTAGATTAACAGGGGTTGGCAAACTTTTTCTGGAAAGGACCAGAGAGAATATTTTAGGGTTACATAAGGCCTCTGTTGTATGGTCTTCCTTTCATTTATTTATTTGTTTATTATTTTTTTGCAAGCTTTTAGAAATGTAAAAATCATTATTAGCTCTGGGGTATACAAAAGGAGGTACTTGGATCATGTGCCTATATTGCCACCCCCAGATTTAGAAAAAGAGTTTATACACAGAAAATACAATAGCATGAGCAGTTTATAGTGTTACATGAATAAAAAGAAATACCGTTGGTCGAGTATTATCTTGACAATGCTGGATTAAATAAAGTTAAGCAAGTTTCTTTATTGCAGGACTTTTTAGAGTCTTTAATATGTGAATATGTACTGCAAATCACCAAGAGATGGATATAGTGTTCAACATTTCCTAAACACATGATTACATTTAGAAATATCATTTGTAATATCATCTTAAGGGAATAGTGTTTTCCATAAAACTCTCCTGGAAACATACATTTAGGCTAATGGAATAAAAAAAGAAAAAAAAAGCTGAGTTCTAAGGAAATTATTGAGGGGTACATATGAACTAGTGAGAAGGCTGAAATACCAACTTCCTTTTAGTTCAGCAAACAGGGGTGTTCTGGTTACTGAAGAACTGGTTGGAGTTGATTGCATGTTGATATTTAGTTCCTGAAATCATTCTGGATCAAGTGCCTGTTTTACATCACTGTAAAGCCTACATTTTCACAGGAAAGCCTTCTAAAAGATGTCTGTCAATTTTTTATGGACGGCGGGCAAATGTTTAGGTCAGTCCAAAATAGCAGGATCCACATTCAAGAATGAACTGCCTGCTCAGAAAATTACCTTTCTGACCAGGAAGTTCTAAGAACAAAGTCGTAATTTTCCTTTCCTTTTTTTTTTTAAACGTGTCTGACAGTTTCAAAATAGAAACTAATAAGAATGTTATTTTCCCCCTGATGTGATAAAAGGCTTGATAAAAGAGGAATTAAAATGGCTGGCTCAGATGTGAAATTTTGGTGACCTCCATTTTTGTTGCCCATGGAATTTTTTTAACCCCTTTTTGTGGGGTCACTAATACTTTATGAACAAAACTTTCATTTTTTGGTAGCTCTTCATTTTGTCCCTTGTTTCAGATTAGTGTCATAGAAAGAATGTAGGTTCATGTGGCAACTCCGTTTTGCATTAATTATGTGACTTTAGGAAACTCATTTAACTTCACTGGACTTCAGGTAGTTGTTTGTGACATTTTTGGAAAAATTAAAATTACACATAAAAATTAAATGGCACAGCATATGTAGAGTCTTGATCAGGTCATATGCACGATAGATGATTAAAATTATTTATTTTCTCTGCTTTCTTTTTTTCCTTTCCTGTTGCCAAGTTAACTCTCAGTTCTAGGCTTACACAACACAACATACTTTGAGTAATACAAAAAACTGACACTCTGGGTGTGAGCCCACGATCTGAGGTGATAAGAGGCAGCTGTGGCTCTGGAGGGTCAGCTTTCTACATTCACAAGGATGTACCAGGGCTTTGGAAGAAGATCCAGAGATTAGTGATCCCCAAAGGGTGAGAGGCTGCATTTCAGAACAGTAAGTAGTAGGGAGATTGGTTTCTGCCAAGCAACTTTCTCATGGACGTGACTATTTTTGTGAGCTGTGCAGCATCTTAAAGCCTTTTTACAATCTAAAAACCTTCCCTACCTTTTTTGTCACTCAGGTATGCCTGCCAATTTCCATGATAGGAAGGCAGCAGAATGTATACAGATACTCTCCTATGCTCGTTTTAGCAGTTCTGTGGTGCATGTTTTGAATTTATATTTTTTTATATCTCTAACTTGATAAAAGCTCACCTAAGAAATGCAAAGTGCCCAAATAGCTGTCAAAGTGCTTCCAAGAATATGATTTCTCTATAGTTAACTGATTTTCAGTCGCCATTGCTGAGCAAAAGTCGACCAGAATCAATTCCAGAAAAAGATACAGAACCTAAACAATTCAATTGTTGTTGGGGAAAAAAATATTTCAAAGAACTGCCTTCCCAAAAAAGCATCCAAGCACAGCTGGTTTCCCAGGCGATTTTGACTAAGCCTTTAAAGAATAGATCACTCTAATGTTTATTATTTTAAATTTGTCTAAAACATAGAAGAAAAAAAAAACCCGAACCTTCAAACTTCTTTTTGCTTTGAAAATACTGTAGCATTGCTACACAAACCTGACAAAGTTAGTACAATAAAAGAAAACTCCAGATTAATCGCATAATGAGAAGCAATATAAGAAGCTGAACAAAATAGTATAAAGCAAAAGGCAGCAGTATGTTTTAAAAAATAAAAGACAGAATATCCAGTTGACATTAAATACAAAAAAGTTGGAAGGTATTAATATCAAACCAAAAATGAACATTCACCATCATATATGTTATAAAGGTTTTTAATAAGAATCAAAATCCACTCTTGATTTTAAAATAAAAACACTATAAAGTAGGAATAAAATAATGCTTTAAAATATAAATGATCATAACCCAAAGTCAGCACTAGGTTTATTAGGGAAACACTATGAAGCATCTTCACTAATGTTAGAAAGAAAATAAGGATGTTACTGTCACCATTATCACTTAATGTTGCTCGAGAAATATCAACCAATACAATTAAACAAAGTAAAGATAAAATTATAGTGAAGAAACAAGAAATGAGATGACTGTGTGCAGATGTTAATATGGAAAATTACAAAGAATCTAATTAAAAACTGCCACAAACAGTTTGAGAATTCAAAAATTATCTGGGCACATAAGTAATACACAGAAATCAGTAGCATTCATGCACTCAAATAATCAGAAGATAGAATGGAATAAGAGACACCATGCAGAGTGACAACCAAAAATATATATCAATAAATTTAATGAAAATATATACAATCTATAAGGAAAAATTTTGCAACACTAATGAGATACAGAAAAGAAGATTAAGAAATGGAAAGAAATCGGGTGCCTGGGTGGCTCAGTTGGTTAAGCGACTGCCTTTGGCTCAGGTCATGATCCTGGAGTCCCTGGATGGAGTCCCACATCAGGCTCCCTGCTCGGCGGGGAGTCTACTTCTCCCTCTGACTCTCCCTACTCTCATGTGATCTCTCTCATTCTCTCTCTCTCAAATAAATAAATAAAATCTTTAAAAAAATGAAAAGAAATCCTATGTTCTTAGCATCCTATGATATTTTTTTAAGATTTTTATTTATTTACTTATTTATTTGATAGATCAGAGAGACAACGAGAGAGGGAACACAAGCAGGGGGAGTGGGAGAGGGAGAAGCAGGCTTCCCACTGAGTAGGGAGCCTGATGTGGGGCTTGATCCCAGGCCCCTGGGATTATGACCTGAGCTGAAGGCAGCTGCTTAGCCAACTGACACACCCAGGCGCCGCAGCATCCTATGATATTAAGCACTTGGGGGTTGGCTATAAATTGAAGGTGATCCAGGGAAAAAGACGAGTAGTATTTTATTTGGAACTAGGTAAACTCACTCTAAACTTCGTATGGAAAAATAACCAAGCAAAAATAACCTTGGATATTTGGGAACATTATTATATCTTGGGACATTAAGGAGAGAGGATTAGAGCTAGCAAATGTTGAAGCATATTCATATTATATAGCCACAGTAATTTCAGAAGTGTGGTACCTACACATGAATAAGACATGAATACTTGAAGTCCAGAAATATGTATATACACATAGCAATTAAATATGCAATAAAGATAACATTTCAATTCCAGGAGCAGAGAAAGGAAGCTTATTCAACAAATACATTGGAACAGCTTAACAGCCTTCCGGGAAAAAAAAAAAGAAGTTTTTATACCTTAAACTCCATACCTTAACTTTAAAAGTAAAACAAGTAAAACTCAGTCGGTTGAGTGCTGGACTCTTGATTTCAACTCAGGTCATGATGTCAGAGTCATGAGATGGAACCCCACAGTGAGCTCCTTGCTCAGCGGGGAGCCTACTTAAGATTCTTTCTCTGCCTCTTCCTCTGCCCTCCCCCTCACTCTCTCTCTCTCTCTTAAACAAGTAAATAAATAAAACTTTTAAAATAAAACAAATTTCAGATTGATTTAAAAAACTATTATAGAAATAAAACAAAATTGCTGAAAGAAAACATAAATTAAAATGTAATTTTGAGGTGGACAAGACTCTTTGGTGTGATAAAATATGCAGACAGCTTAAAAAGAAAGGTAATTAAACTACATTATTTTTTTTTTCTTTAGCTGTGTCCAAAAGCTCTATATACAAAGTCAAAAGTCAAACAAATTTGTAAAAAAATATTTATGGCTCATATCACAGAAAACTAATTCCCTTAACATACAAAGAGTTTCTACAAATCAACTTAAGCAATAAGACCAACAACCCAATAGAAAAAGTGAACAAAGGATAGGACACAGGGTTCATTTAAAAAGTTTGAAATGTAGTAAAAAATGTTAACTTCGCTTCCTATGGAAAAGCTGCATGTTAAACTTTGACATGAAAATGAACAGATTAGGAGAGATCATAAAGTTTGAAAACACATTATGGTATCATTGTGAAGAAAGTGTCTTTCATTACCAGTAAAAGCACAAATTGGAACAACCTCTATAAACAGCTACTTAAAATATATATCAGTATTAAAAATGCATATACCCTTTGAAGTAACAATTCACCTTCTAGGAATATATTCTATAGATACACAGATGCCAACTGATAGATATCCAGCTTCATTCCTTGGAGCAGTGCTTGTAGCTGCAAAATATTATAAATGACCTACAGGTCTTTTAACAAAGGACAGGTAAATAAATTATGGGTTGCCATGCAACAAAATACTAGTCATTAAGAAACAAAACTAGCAGATCTATTTGAGCTACTATGGAAAGGTAACCTTTAAAAATATCAAAATGCAGAACTGCATGTACAATATGTACTATTTGTGTGATTACAGAAAAATAACAGAGATTACCCCAGAAGGATACACCATTGACTGGTAGTTGTTACTGCCTCCAAGGAGGGCAACCTGAAGCTTCAGAACAAAGAAAGAAGGTGACTGACACCTTTGATCCTTTCACCCATTCTTATTCAACATGTCAATTTCCCTTAACCAGGACTAATATGGACTTTGCTTTTCTGTTTTTTCTTCTTGTTTGGGGGTGACTTATGAAAAGAGAGAAGGTACGGGGCAACTTTGTGCTGTCTTTTCAAACCAGAAATTTCTATTCCTTTTTTGCCTTATGAATTTTTAACCACATACATCTATCACCTATTAAAAATAAGGAGAAGTAAAGCTAGAATGTATTATGCTAAGCAAAATAAGTCAATCAGAGAAAGGCAAATACCATATGATTTCACTCATATGTGGAATTTAAGAAACAAAACAGATGAACATAGGGGAATGGAAAAAAAAAAAAAAGAGGGAGGGAGGCAGACCATAAGAGACTCTTAACTATAGAGAACAAACAGGGTTGTTGGAGGGTTGCTGGGGTATAGGATAAATGGGTAATGGGTAATGGGTATTAAGGAGGGCACTTGTGATGAACACTGGGTGTTATATATAAGTGATGAATCACTAAATTCTACTCCTGAAACCAATATTTCACTATATGTTAACTAACTAGAATTTAAATAAAAATTTGAAAAAAAAAAGTAGAAGTAATTAAAAAAAAAACAAGATTAGCAAAAGTCAAATATTTAACTTTGGTTAATGAGCCTGCCTAATTTTTGGTCACTGTTATGATCTAGCAAAGTCCTAGGGTCTCAGACTCACCATATGAGGCAGAGAAGGGGAAGGAGGGAATGGTCTGTGGAATCCATTCTTGTTTCCTCTTTAACAAGAGTGGTTTTTTTTTTTTTTTTCAGGTTTACCTACTAGTGTTTTGAGTGGAAGATTTCAATAAAGTGTATTCTACTGCTAGTAAGTATATAACTGTCCCTGGAGTTTATGGCACCAGGGAGGCACTTTGAGATAACTGGTTACCCTACATTTAAGGTTACTGAGCCCCGAGTATAATTTTACCATTTCAAATTATTTCCATGATTTGTAGTTGTTATGTGTTTATTATTTATACCTATTTTTTTAAGATTGATTGATTGATTGATTGATTTGACAGAGAGAGACACAGCAAGAGAGGGAACACAAGCAGGGGGAGTGGGAGAGGGAGAAGCAGGCTTCCCACTGAGCAGGGAGCCCGATGTGGGGCTCGATTCCAGGACCCTGGGATCATGACCTGAGCTGAAGGCAGATGCTTAACGGCTGAGCCACCCAGGTGCCCATATACCTATTTTTGATGGTTTTTAGAGTTACTTGATGCTGAGCCCTTGATTGGGAGTGCACTTATTCTGCTTCTTGTCAGTTTATTTACTATTGTGATTTCTTTAAATGCCTTCTGGTGAAATTGGGAAGTTGCCTTTATAATGCCTAAATTTTGTTAGAAAATCCATGATGCAATGAGGTATCCAATATTAGCTGTAGTAGATTCCTGGCTCCATACTTTCTTGGTATTTGGCTTAGTTGTCTCAGTAAATAATTATGCATTTACTTTATATTTATATAAGACAACTAGCATTTTATGAATCGCTATGTTCTGGGGAATAATGCCAACCAGACTTCTTAAGTCAATGTGAAGATATAATTTGTAGTTTCAACCAAAGAGTGAGTATTATGAGGTAGGTTGCCAATCAGAAAATAAGAGATGAATAAAAATTCACTCTGAATTTATACATTTTCTAATTGCTAGTTCATAATCCTCCAATAGGCATGAAGTCTGGAACCACACAGGAAGCTGAGAGCAAAATGGGGTTTGTAGATATAGCTCTTCTGTTTCCTTATCAAATGCTGAAGGCCTCAGGTTTGGTGTTGTAGGTGAAGAACAAAGAACTGACAGATGAGATGTCATTTCTTCTCCTTTCTAGTCTATGCTGCAGTTAGTTCCAGCATTTGCAATCTATGCATTGTAGATGAGAAGCATGTCAGAAGTGACTATACTCTCCATTAACTGAAAGGAAACAAACAAACAAAAAGCAAAACAAAACCAGAACTGATAAATCTTGGATTTATTTCAAAGTCCTTTGTGCCAGGTTTTCAATTAACAGTATTTCTTTATTGCACTTCTTTCAGTAAACATCTTTTAGGTATTCACCTCACTAGGTAGGAACTGGGCCTATCAGGCACTGGGGACCAAATGATTCAATGCAATGTGATCTTTGTCTTCTAGTCTAATGATGGACACAGACATGGAAATGGATCATAAGGAAAGCCCTAGTGGTTCCTCCTGGACATGGTGGCACAAGGTGGGGTGAGATGGAGTCTAGGGCCTGGGGGTCATGAGGGAAAGCTTCCCAAATAAAGTAGATTAGCTGCACTTAAATGATAAGCAGACAGAGGATATAGAGAAGATCTCCAGCCACGGCTAAACAATGACAGAGACTCTGATTGTTCAAAGACATAGGAAGTAAGTGCAGGATCAGCAGGAAGTGAGGTCAGAGAGGGGCGGGGCCAGATTGGAATCTCTGGCCAGGTGTGCACCACCTACAACAGAAAGTTAAGGAAGCTTGTGTGGGTGGCTTTTCTTCCTCTCCTACTGCAAAACAGTGAGAAAAATAGCAGGGGTTCATCGTTCCCCAAATTAGTCTGTGCTCAGCAGTCATTGCATTGCTGAAACCCTCTAATATGTGCATACCCCACCAACCTGAAGTTACATCAGTTTTAAATTCTATAGCTAATGTCAGCATGGCACAAGAGATAAGGAGATGGGGGGGAGAGATAACGGGGGAGAGGGAGAGAGAGAATATCATCCCATATGACCATTTTTATCATCCCATATGACCATTTTTATCATCCCATATGACCATTTTTATCATACCAGCCTGGGAGCTTTAGATCTGATGAGGAATCTGCAGATTCAGAAGTGCTGTGTCTGCAAACCCTATCCTGTATTCAGCTTTGCTCTGTGATTCTGGGCTTCACACATACTTGGTGACTATAAAGCAATAACTGAAAAAACTATAAAAGAGTAAATTTTATTTGCCTCTAATTTTCTGATTTTCAGTCTATATAATAATATTCACTCTGGCCAAAACTGCTGAATTCTACAAATTATATTTTTGTAGATCATCTTTTTAAAAACTACACATTCAGCACTTTCATCTTACAATCCACCCAACAGTAAGTACTGCCATCTTTGCAAGCCCTGGTTTTAATCACTATTTCTCAAAATCTGTGAATCCACTCTTGAGGATGGATTTACTTAGTCACACATCCATGTGATGTGAGCATGCTTATATATATGCATGGATTGTGCATTACACTTTACTGGCATTCTCAGTACCCAGAAAAGGGATCTTTTGTACAGAGTAGGAATTTAATAAGTTGAAAAAATGAAGCACATGGTGTTCCCAGTAAAATTATGTAGTTGTATTGAATTAAATATATATAACCATCTGGATCCAGAATTAGCCATCCAGGGCAGACACCTACATGATATCAACCTACCACCTGCAGTGGGGAGAGGGACACTTGGAGACTATCCAAATCAGTTTCCAAATTCCTAAGCAGGAATAAAAACAGAAGTGTATTTTGTCAGACTGGAAAATATCATTCTGAAAACCATAATTGAGGGCTGCATTTTCCCAACAAACTATAGTAGACATTCAGAGGCAGCTGTTTGTGTCTTTATTAAACATGTAAACATATTAAAACATAGACATTACAGGAAAAAGGCAAGCTAACCATTGTATAGTTCTCTCCAGGTTCTCCAGCCACGCCTCCAGCAAGTCTAGAAACCAACTGACTTTTAAGAGTCCAGCCAAGGGACCACTTGAGAAGTGATTAGGGATGGCCAATAACTGTCTCTCAAGAGTTCTGCTGAGCTCAGCTAATGAGATTTTGCTTGGAATTACAATCAAATTTGAGTCCCTCCATTAAGAGATAAAGACGCTAATATATCTTAAACTCGCCTTTTCTCCCTCCTCCCATCACTGTCCCCTTGCTATCCTGGCCAAGATTCCTTCAAGGTAATGGGAGAGTCAGCATTTATTGCTTCAGGTGCTGAGTTCAGACAAAATCCTTTTCCTTTGTCCACGGGGGTGCTTTCATGTTTGGAAACAGTGCTGTCTGAAAAAGCAGACTTAGCCCATCTGTTCGCTGTTCATTTTCCTATTTGTGAAGACTGTCTTCTTATTCTATGTCTCTCATAGACTCTGGTCCAAAACTCATGGGATGATAGAATCATTGCCATCTTTCCTCATGTTCTACCTTGTCTGGTAAAATGCTACTGAAACCATAGGAAAAAAAACTAAAATCATAAAATGACCTCCTTCACTTTATTATTTTATAATGCAGTCGCTATGATATATTATAGTATTATATAGTTACTATAGCCAATTATAAATTTCCAAAGGCTATCTTAATTAAGAAGAAAATGTCCTTGTTTTCCATACCAATTATAATAAGAAATGCTTGCAATGTAAAAACAACTTGTCAAGAACTAGTGCTAAAGCTTAAAAGCTTTACAATGCCTATATACAAATACAAATCCTTTACAGTAAAGTCCATCTGAAGAGTTACTCTATATTCATTAAAATAATGTGAAGGGGCGCCTGGGTGGCTTAGTTTGTTGGGCATCTGACTCTTGATTTCAGCTCAGGTCATGATCTCAGGGATGTGAGATGGAGCCTTCTGTCTGGCTCTGTGCTCAGCAGGGAGTCTGCCTGAGATTTTCTCTCTCTCTCTCCCTTTGCCCCTCCCTGATCTCGCACTCTCACTATCTTGCTCTAAAATAAATAAATAAATCTTAAAAAAAAATAATGTGAAAACTTTAAAGTTATTACCTACCGTGAGTAATATCTCTATCTTCTTTTTTATTTAAAAAATACTTCACCTGTTGGGGCGCCTGGGTGGCTCAGATGGTTAAGTGTCTGCCTTTGGCTCAGGTCATGATCCCAGGGTCCTGGGATCAAGCCCGCATCAGGCTCCCTGCTTGGTGGGGAGCCTGCTTCTCCTTCTCCCTCTACTGTTCCCCCTGCTTGTGCTCTCTTGCTCTATCAATCAATAAATAAAATCTTAAAAAAAAAAAAACTTCACCTGTTGTAATGCATGTAGACCAAGTAATTTAATTAGAAAGCATCATCTCGGAAAAAAACCCCTCAATTTTGGAAATTTCCAGCTGTATTAGCATGTTTCCATTATCATACAGTAATACATATAGTTAACTGTTATAGGTAATATTTATTGTATGTTTATTGTGTGGCAGATCTTGTCCTAGGCATTGTACAAGTATTATTGTGTTTTTTTTCACATCAGCCTAGTGAGATAGGTGCTCTGATTATTTTGCCCATTCTACAGATGAGTATATTGAGACACAAAGGTTTGAAAATCCATAACAGTTCTCATGGACAGCAAGTGGCCATGCTGAAAGACCTAGTCTCTGGCCCCAACCTATGCTCTGAGCCACTTGAATATACTGTTTCTATTTCAAATGCAGCCTTGCTAAGGAGTGACCCACAGCCATTAGTATTGGTTAACTTTTCAGAATGACATAAAGAATGTCTTGGAGGATGAGGCTAATGGTTCCAGGACTCTGGGTTTCTCATACCAGCAAAATATATGCACCTTTTCAAAACTAAGGACATGAGTTTCCTAATTCTTTATTTTGGTTGAGAGAGTATTTTTTTTAAATACCCACCCATTATTACTATGTTGTCTAAGAGAAAAACCTTTAATATCAAAATGTTGGAAAGATATAATATCAAAGTTGATTTACCTCTATGGAAATTTCACTACACTGACCTTTTATTTATTTTTCCTCCATGAACTAGAAAAAAAAGTCATCACAGTTTAGCATTAACCCATAGATCCATTTTCCAAAAACTTCTGATTTAGGTTATATAGTCTACATTGTCTTTTGCTGTCCTCTTCCTTCTTAATATTTTTCCTTTTTTTCCTCCTCCTCCCCCAACTCCCCATCCTTCCCCTCCTCTTCCTGTCCCTTCTTCCTCCTTTTTCTTCTTTTCCTCCTCCTGACCTCCTCCCTTCCCCTCTCCTTCTTCTTCTTTTTCCTCCTCTTCCTCACTTGTTTACTAGTGATGGTCATCAAGAATATGGTCAAATAGAATCCAACAGGAAGAAACAAAGGATCAGAGCCTATAAAACTTACATACTGAGTAATCATTCTGTGGATACTTAAAAATTAATAATAGTAGATGGTCAGTAACTCAAGTACGCTTCCTCACCACAGAATCAATTGTATCAAATGTTATGCCATCCCTGTGATATCCCTTTGGCTCCCTCTGCTTTATCTTCTTATGCATAGGATTTTCTTCTACCCTTCCCAAACTCATCCCAATTTCTAATAACTTTCCTGAAATCAGTTCCTTCATCACAATGTCACCGTCTATAACATACCCTGTCACTGCCTCCCATCTGCCTTCTGCTCTGACCCTCCTTGCCCCTCACATGAGGTAACTCTGAGGCATATCCACACACCATTTCCCAGAGTTTCCCAATGAGACTGAGCTCCAGTTGTCTTCAATGGTAACTTATTTTATAACCCATGCCTTATCAGTTTCCTTCCCCCAACCCCCATGCTTCAGTTTTTCCTGGTGTTGCTTTCCCAATAAACATCTTGCATCTCAGGATGTGCTTCTGGGGAAAGGTCAACTAAAATACCATCTTGTTTCAGAGTGATATTGGTCATTACTAAAAATCATATCCCAAGAAAATGCATGCCACAGCAAAAGAACTTTATAAAAATAAAACAAAATGGGGCATCTGGGTGGCTCAATAGATTAAGCATCTGACTCCTGATTTTGGCTCATGTCGTGATCTCGGGGTCATGAGATCAAGCCCCATGTGGGGCTCTACACTCAGCAGGGAGTCTGCTTGAGATTCTCTCTCCCTCTTCCTCAGCCCCTCCCCCCATCACTCCCTCTCTCTTTCTCTCAAATAAATAAATAAATTAAAAAAAAAAATAAAAGTAAAACAAAGAAACTGCTTTCCTAGGAAAACTGAACAGAAGTCTATAAAGCAGACTGGGACTCACCCTGGCCTTCAGGCAGCTCCCTACAAGTCACTGCTTTTTGCTGAGTCACTTACCATTGCCTCTTGATGTTATTTCATTTTACACATTATGCAATGAACCAATTTGAGAACACTGAGTTGAGACCATGTGTTGGCTGATGTGAAACACTCCAACTATGCTAAGTTGGTCTCAGAAAGTTAACAAGCATTTCAGAAAATCTGGTGGCTGTGAATATGAATGAATCCTTAAAACTTTCCAATTCTCTGCTGAGTGATTCATAAAAGGCCTTCCACAAGCTTTGATTCACTATCCTCCAAGAATGAATTTTCATGATGGATAGAAGCCCTTTTGATCTATAACACCATTTTTTTCTGCTATCAGTGAGCAAAGTGGGCATCCCATCTCTGGACATAGCTGATTACGCAAGAACTTAACTTGCAATGCCCTCATTAACATTCACTGCTGTTTTGTGACTAGCACATTCAAGATCTTTTGCCTACATGAAACTGGATGCATCCATCAAAAATTCACCTTGGGTTGCTAAGTTTGAAAAGGCCACACAATGCCTCAACTACTTTGATTTTTGAACTACATAAAATAAATGTGAGATAGTTGAACTAGAGTAACAGAATCCCCAAAGAGGGGATGAGGCAAATCTTCCCTTTTCTCTTGGCCAGTATTACTCAGTTTGGATTTTCTCCTATAATTTCCAAAATATAACCCATTTCATCTAGCTGTAAAGAGTAACACCTCATTCAAAACAATTCCATTTCTTGTCATTTTTTTTCCCACTTTATTGACCACTGAGCAACTCATTAACTACTGACCTGAATCTTAAAATGAAGGATTGCCATGTCAATAGTGAGTCACTCTCTTGGTAAGGAATTGAGGAAAACAAGTGATTCAACATGCCATCTGTAATAAGGCTGGAGGGATTCGCTAACTCGCACCTACTACAAACTCAACTTCTGAAGTTGGAGACAAAGGAACTGCACTGGAGTCTAACCCAGATATGCTTTTACTCCTAGAAAGTTGCTTTGACACCATCTTGATTCAGTCATTGTGCTTTCTATTTTGCATAGTTTTAGATGGAAATTCACAGGTGATTCACAGGCTACTCAAGAACAATTTAAGAGTAGATAACTCAAAATGGGGTGGTAAAAAGAACTGTTACATTACTGCTTCACGTCTTAGTAAACCATTTCCCACAATTGTTCCAAACTCAAATTGGTCACTTATGAGAAATAAGCAGTACTTTTGAACAAGTTTTGTTCTCCTTTCTGAAACTAACATTTGAGGATGTGATGAGCTAAATAGAGTCTCTGACTCAAGGCAAAATTGCCTTCAGTTAGCCTTGACATTAGAGCAGTTAGAGGAAGGAGGCTTCATGTTCTGAAGTTGTCAAAGGAAGAAAACAAACCACTTAAACCTATGACTAGTTACCAGCTGGAACCTGTTATAATAATCACACAATCTTTTGTGAAAATCAATTAAGTGCAAGGCATTTTAATTCACTCTCTCTAATTCTCATGGCAACCAAGCAAGTAGGGGTTATTATCATTCAGTCTTAGATAAAAAATCAAGACTCTAAGGGGTTACATGTGCCCCAAATCCAATAGCGAATAAATACTGGAGTTAATTTTTTTTATTTTTTAGATTCTATTTATTTATTTGCCAGAGAGAGAGAGAGAGAGAGCACACAAGCAGGGATAAACAGCAGGCAGAGGGAGAAGCAGGCTTCCTGCTGAGCAAGGAGCCTGGTGAGGGACTGGATCCCAGACCCTGGGATTATGACCTGAGCCAAAGGCAGACGCTTAACTGACTGAGCCACCCAGGTGTCCCTAAATACAGGAGTTTATATATGAAATCAAGTCTTATTGATTCTGAAACCCATGCCCAATCCACTACTAACTTATCAGTTCCTGCCTTTCCTTTGCAGTACACTTTAATGAAATGAAATTTACCTGGTGCCCTGAGATGTTAAGGACATAAAAGAGGAGTGGTTCTTGTTCAATTGGGAAGGGAAAGCCTGAAACCTTACTGCAGAGATTCTTTCCAATTTCCCAGCCTTCTCTGCAACAGCCCCAGGGGCATTTATGGAAAGTCAGGGCTCTGTGGAAGCCCTGTCTTACGCCTTTTGTTGCAGCAACACTCCCCACCATAAATGTGAGCATCCTCATGCATATCAAGGATCATATATAGATGCTCCCAACACAACCCCACTGCACCTTCAAAATAAATGGAACTTTCTTTTTCTCCCCCTGCCATGAGCTTTAAAGTCATAGGTCTCTGTGTACTAATGGGGTCATTTTTAATTTTAATTTCTGCATCTAAATTCCAAACTCAGAATATTAAAGAAGACTATTGATAAAAGGCCATGTAAACACGGTAGTCAACAAAAAGAAAAGAGAAAGATCTCATTTAACAAACGTGGTACAACACCTGAAAAGGTGACACGATTTACATTTTTGAATATTTTGTACCCATACATGGTATATATATACTACATGTATTCCAAAGTATAGTACATTTGCACACAAATATAAAAAGTAAAATTAGACTGTGTTTCTTTATGCATTAAATATGAAATTAGAAAAACCATCTATCCACTAAGGAACTCCCCCCTGGCAATGTGGCTCAGGGCAGAATGATATTATTTTAAATTCTTCTCTCATTAGAAGGAAAAGGAGTTTGCTTCTTCAGAGTTTGTGTGTATTTATACCAGAGCTCAACTGGCATTTTCACCGTGGTGTTTATGAATCGTAATACAGTTCCACTGCAGTTTCTGACATACTCATTAATTTGTTCCCAGCGGCAGTTCATTACCAACATCACAAGCAAAACACGCGCTCTCCCTGGGCACTGAGGGTCCACTGGAAATTAAGCAGACAGGGCTGCAGAGCTCCTCAGAGCTGAGCCAGCCGGCTTCATCTCCCCCAGCAGGCTGGAGGCAATGCAAGGTAAAAGGCACCCTTGCCTTACGTGTGCCTTCTGAGTCTTGAGCTGACAGGGAGCAGTGATCCTTGAAAAGAATGGGATCTTGCTGTCTCCATTCTCGATGATGTGCCTCCTCTGATCAGCCTGCTTCAGATGGGTGAAAGCAACAGCTTTAGATTCTGAGTGCAGAGAAGACTTAGGAACTTTCCTTTCCTCTGACTGTGGTTCTGCTCCCTGTGCTGACCCTTCCTGATCTGGGGAGGTTTGAGCTCAGAGTTTGGACCTGCCAAAATCTCCTCTGAGAGGTATGAAGTAAGCCAACAGATTCCATGAGAACAGAGTCTCGTTGAATTTTGCTTCCCAGAAAGCCCTATTTTTGCAGGAACAAAGTGTTTGAATAAGCTAGGTTGAAGGAAAAAAAAGAGGAGTTGTCTTAGTTCTCTGTCAGCAGTGTCCCAGGTCCCCCGTCCATGACGTGCAGTCCTGTGCTGAGCCTCACAAGACCTGGGTGTCACCATGAGCAGAGCGGTGTGGCTGCTGGGCATCTCAGTAAGTACTTTTGAGCTTTGCTTGTCTTATTTACACTGTCTAGTTCCTTATATTTGCTCCACATACTGGCAAAGTTACTGAGGAGTGTGGATGAGGCAGGACACGGGAATGCCTTGAGAAGTCTGCGTAGGACGCTGCATGGTATGGATGGAGACCAGAAGGTCTGGGTTCGAATCAGAACACTGCTACCCTGGAGAAAGCATGTTAGTTCTTGACCTGGAGCTATGTCATCTATAAAATCAAGATAGCAAGAAGATTCAGGATAAGAAGACCACACAGGGACTCTTCTGAGTGGTAAATGAATTATTTGAATGAGATCCACTTTTGTTCAATTCTGAAGTGAGGTACAAATGTGAGTTTTGTGGCTCAAAGCAGAATGGGAGGGGAAAGGCCTCCCACAGACACTACTCCGCAGGCTCTCTCCAACCCCCTCCCACCCAAGGGCTGACAGGAACATTTTAACCCATTCTCAGTAAGGGGGCCTCAGAGTGTAGATCCCCTGTTAAAGGGGATCTTGATCCCAATCTATCTCTTGCCTCACATCAGATCCATCAGCAACTTTGGTCAGCCCCATCTTCGGAATGTCCCCAGTCAGACCACACTCCATGACACCACAATTTCTAAGTGGTCTAAGCCATCATCATGTCCCCCGGAAACTGAGAAAGACTTTTAACAAGCTTCCTGATTCCACCCTTACTTCCTCCTGTCCATTCTTTTCACAGCAGCTAGAACGACCCTTGTTAAACATTAAGTGAGATCTCATCAGCCTCCTGCTCAAAACCTGGGGTCGCTTCAAGCAAAGTAAAAAGCACAGTCCTCCTCAGAGCCAGAGGGATGGTCCCGGCCTGCGCTGCCTCCATGAGTGCAGCTCCTTGCACTCCCTTTCTCCTCTCCCTTTGCTCCAGGTGCACCTGCCGCCTCTCCCTCCCTGGGAAAACCCACACGCACACATGCACACATGCATGCACACACACACACACACACACACACGCTCCTGCCTTGGAACAGTTCGCTTGCTGTTCTTTCGGCCTGAAACCTCCTTTCCGGGTCGGCACCAAGAGGTCACGTTCTTCCTTAGGTAGGATCCTGCTCAAATGTCACCCTTGCAGAGAGGCCTTCCCTAACCCCCTATTTTACCACCCTATTTAAAAGAGCCTACATGCATGCACACATATGTATATGTACTTTGCCATCTTCTTCCCTGCTTTATTTTCCTTTATATACTTATCACCTTCTATATATCCATTTGTTTATTTGTCTATTGTCTGTTCTCTATTCGGGCCCCTGATTAGAATAGAAACTTTGTAAGAGCATAAAATTGGTCTGTTTAATTCACTACTCTATCCCCAGTGTCCAGAACAGTGCAAGATACATATCAGTTGTTTAATAAATACTCATAGAAATGACAGTGTGGATGAATTAGTTCAGACATTGGAAGTCATCAAAGCACACCAAGATGGCGCTATTAAAACAATAATTGACTTCGATGGTGCAGAAAGTGGTCATGACCTCAGCTAGCAGGTCCCAGGGGACAGACAGCCACATTAACTTTGGTGTCATAAGAACAAGCCTAGGCGGTATGGCTAAATCTTTCCTGATCTTGTAAAGAGGCACCTCCCTCAGCAGGAGGCCCCACCCCTTAAAATTTATTACCAAGCAATTAGGCTAAGTGAATAATTTATATGCTACCTGTGTTCTTCTCCACACTAGTGCTGATGTGCTTTCTATATTCCATCCCTCTTGCTTCCTCAGCTATGTCTCAGACAGCAATTTCATGCCACACAGAATATGAATCTCACAGGTGAATTTCTATCCAGAGTACAGTTCTCCTACTCTTGATGTGGAGAAAAATGTGTACAAAACTACAGTAAAAAGTTCCTTCTGAGGCTCAGAACAGCCAGCAAAAAAGCAAGAAAGGGTTGGAAAAACTTATTTAAGAGATGGAAAAGTAAGTAAACATCCCTACCTCATTTTCTTTACAAGTTGCATAATATTCAGTAGAATGTAGACACCACAATTTATTCAGCCCTTACTTTGTTGATGCATTTTGCAGCTTACTTCCCATTTTCCTCCTCTGCAAAACTGCAGTGCTCTAATACTTATATCAGTACCTTTGGGTGCCTTTATTTCTGTAAGTAAAATTCCCTGAAGTGGGATTACTTGGACAAAGGGTAGCAACGTTTTTTTTAATTTTAAGCAATATTTCTAGATATTATGGTAGCAACTGACTGTTCCTCCAGAAATGTGTGACAGTATCCCTCATCTTCCTCTCCATCCCCCCCAAAGTCTCACCACATTGGATTGCAAATCTGATAACCAAAAAAAATTGTAATTCATTTTTAAACTTGCATTTTCCTGCATGTGGTTGAGCATCTTTTTCTAAATTTATTGGCTTTTCCAGTTCTTCTTTTCTTAATTGTCTATTCATACTTAGTGGAGTTATTTGTCTTTATTTATTTTATTTTTGTCTTTTGACTTTATCAATTGAAAGAGTTCTTCGAACAGTAGGACCAGTACTCTTTACTTGTCAATTCTATTGTAATTATGTTAACCAATATATAGTTTACATTTTCATTTTACTGATGGTATATTTGCCATACTAGTTCTTAAAATATTTATATAGTGGAGTATCTCTATTTTATGATGTTTTCTGAGGTTCCTGTCTTGTTTAAGAATGTTCCATCATCCCAGAGTTATAAAAATATTCCCCTGTAATTTGTTCCAAGATTATTATTTTTGTTTTCATTTAGCTCTTTAATTCATCCTGAATTTATATCTGTGTGTGGAGTAAGGAAGGAATCTCATGTTTTCTTCCATATATGCAGCAATTATTACTGATATAATCCATAAACTATCCTGAGTTAAATGCAGTCTTAAATTATAAAATATCAACAACGTTTGTCACAGAACTAGAACAAAGAACCCTGAAATTTTCATGGAACAACAACAACAAAAAACCCTAAATAGTCAAAGCAATCTTGAAAAAGAAAAACAAAGCAGGAGGCATCGCAATCCCAGGTTTCAAGATATAGTACAAAGCTGTAGTAATCAAACCAGTATAGTACTGACACAAAGATACACATCGATCAGTGGAACAGAGTAGAGTCCAGAAATAAACCCATGCTTTTATGGTCAATTAATTTACAACAAAGGAAGCAAGAATATGCAATGGGGAAAAGATACTCTTTTCAACAAATGGTGTTGGAAAAACTGGACAGATACATGCAAAAGAATGAAACTGGATCGCTTTCTTACATCATATGCAAAAAAAAAAAAATACAACTTTAGTCAAATCTGACTAATGATCTAAATATGAGACCTGAAACCATAAAACTCCTAGAAGAGAACATAGGCAGTAATTTCTTTGGCACTGGCCATAGAAACATTTTTTAGATATGTTTCATCTGGCAAGGGAAACAAAAGGAAAATTAACTATTGAGACTACACCAAAATAAAAAGTTTTTGCATAATGAAGGAAACCACCAAAGAAACAGGCAACCTAGTGAATGAGAAGAAATATTTGGAATGATATATCTGATAAGGGGTTAATTTCCAAAATATATAAAGAGCTTGTACAGCTCAACACCAAAAAAAATGAAGCAATCCATTTAAAAAATGGGCAGAGGACCTGAATAGATATTTTTCTGAAGAAGACACACAGATAGCCAACAGACACACGAGAAGATGCTCAACATCATTATCATCAGGGAAATGCAAATCAAACCCACAGTAAGATATCACTTTACACCTGTCAGAATGGCCAAAATAAAAAACAAGGAATAATAAGTGTTGGCAAGGATATGGAGGAAAAGGAACCCTTATGCACTGTTAGTGGGAATGCAAATTGGTGTAGCCATGGTGAAAGACAGTACGGAGGTTCCTCAAAAAATTAAAATAGAATTACTATGCAATCCAGTAATTCCACTCCTGGGTACTTACCCAAAGAAAACAAAAACACTAATTCAAATAGATATATGCACCCCAGTGTTTACTGCAGCATTACTTATAATAGCCAAGATATAGAAGTAACCCAAGGGTCAATTAATAGATGATTGGATAAAGAAAATATCACACACACACACACACACACACAGGAATACTACTCAGCTGTAAAAAAAAAGGAAATCTTGATATTTGCAAAAACATAGATGGACTTAGAGTATAATGCTTAGTGAGATATGTCAGAGAAAGACAAATACTATATGATTTTACTTATATGCAGAATTAAGAAAACAAAACAAATGAAAGAAAAAAAAAGAAAAAAAAAACAGATTCTTAAATACACAGAACAAATTGGTGGTTGCCAGAGGGAGGTGGGTGGGAGGGATGGGTGAAATAGATAAAGGGGATTAAGAGTACACTTATCTTGAGGAGTACTGAGAAATATATAGAATTGTTGAATCATATTATGCACAGTATATTATACACCTGAAACTAACAAGATAATGTATATATTTTTTTATTATTTTTTTATTCTTATGTTAATCCCCATATATTACATCATTAGTTTTAGATGAAGTGTTCCATGATTCATTGTTTGTGCATAACACCCAGTGCTCCATGCAGAA
>NW_023270374.1:12418932-12498788 GCF_011800145.1 Mirounga leonina | reverse complement strand
TTTGTTCCATTTCTTTGAAAAAAGTGGATGGTATTTTGATGAGGATTGCATTGAATGTGTAGATTGCTCTAGGTAGCATTGACATCTTCACAATATTTGTTCTTCCAATCCATGAGCATGGAACGTTTTTCCATTTCTTTGTGTCTTCCTCAATTTCTTTCATGAGTATTTTATAGTTTTCTGAGTACAGATCCTTTGTCTCTTTGGTTAGATTTATTCCTAGGTATCTTATGGTTTTGGGTGCAATTGTAAATGGGATCGACTCCTGAATTTCTCCTTCTTCTGTCTTGTTGTTGGTGTATAGGAATGCCACTGACTTCTGTGCATTGATTTTATATCCTGTCACTTTACTGAATTCCTGTATGAGTTCTAGCAGTTTTGGGTGGAGTCTTTTGGGTTTTCCACATAAAGTATCATCTCATCTGCAAAGAGTGAGAGTTTGACTTCTTCTTTGCCGATTTGGATGCCTTTTATTTCTTTTTGTTTTCTGATTGCTGTGGCTAGGACTTCTAGCACTATGTTGAATAGCAGTGGTGATAGTGGACATCCCTGCCGCGTTCCTGACCTTAGGGGGAAAGCTCTCAGTTTTTCCCCATTGAGAATGATATTCGCTGTAGGTTTTTCATAGATGGCTTTTATGATATTGAGGTATGTACCCTCTATCCCTATACTCTGAAGAGTTTTGATCAAGAAAGGATGCTGTACTTTGTCAAAAGCTTTTTCTGCATCGACTGAGAGGATAATATGATCCTTGTTCTTTCTTTTGTTAATGTATTGTATCACATTGATTGATTTGCTGATGTTGAACCAACCTTGCAGCCCAGGGATAAATCCCACTTGGTCGTGGTGAATAATCCTTTTAATGTACTGTTGGATCCTATTGGCTAGTGTTTTGGTGAGAATTTTTGCATCCATGTTCATCAGGGATATTGGTCTGTAATTCTCCTTTTTGATGGGGTCTTTGTCTGGTTTTGGGATCAAGGTAATGCTGGCCTCATAAAATGAGTTTGGAAGTTTTCCTTCCATTTCTATTTTTTGGAAAAGTTTCAGAAGAATAGGTATTAATTCTTCTTGAAATGTTTGGTAGAATTCCCCTGGGAAGCCATCTGGCCATGGGCTTTTGTTTATTGGGAGATTTTTGATGACTGCTTCAATTTCCTTAGTGGTTATAGGTCTGTTCAGGTTTTCTCTTTCCTCTTGGTTCAGTTTTGGTAGTTGATACATCTCTAGGAATGCCTCCATTTCTTCCAGGTTATCAAATTTGCTGGCATAGAGTTGCTCATAATATGTTCTTATAATTGTTTGTATTTCTTTGGTGTTGGTTGTGATCTCTCCTCTTTCATTCATGATTTTGTTGATTTGGGTCCTTTCTCTTCTCTTTTTGATAAGTCTGGCCAGGGGTTTATCAATCTTGTTAATTCTTTCAAAGAACCAGCTCCTAGTTTCGTTGATCTGTTCTATTGTTCTTTTAGTTTCTATTTCATTGATTTCTGCTCTGATCTTTATTATTTCTCTTCTCCTGCTGGGTTTAGGCTTTATTTGCTGTTCTTTCTCCAGCTCCTTTAGGTGTAGAGTTAGTTTGTGTACTTGAGACCTTTCTTGTTTCTTGAGAAAGGCTTGTATTGCTATATACTTTCCTCTAAGGACTGCCTTTGCTGCATCCCAAAGATTTTGAAGAGTTGTGTTTTCATTTTCATTGGTTTCCATGTATTTTTTTAATTCTTCTTTAATTTCCTGGTTGACCCATTCATTCTTCAGTAGGATGCTCTTTAGCCTCCATGTATTTGAGTGCTTTCCGACTTTCCTCTTGTGATTGAGTTCTAGTTTCAAAGCATTGTGGTCTGAAAATAGGCAGGGAATGATCCCAATCTTTTGGTACCGGTTGAGACCTGATTTATGACCTAGGATGTGATCTATTCTGGAGAATGTTCCATGGGCACTAGAGAAGAATGTGTATTCCGTTGCTTTGGGATGGAATGTTCTGAATATGTCTGTGAAGTCCATTTGGCCCAGTGTGTCATTTAAAGTCTTTATTTCCTTGTTGATCTTTTGCTTAGACGATCTGGCCATTTCAGTGCGGGGGGTGTTAAAGTCCCCCACTATTATTGTATTGCTGTCGATGTGTTTCTTTGCTTTTGTTTTTAATTGGCTTATATAATTGGCTGCTCCCATGTTAGGGGCATAGATATTTACAAGTGTTAGATCTTCTTGTTGGATAGACCCTTTAAGTAGGATATAATGTCCTTCCTCATCTCTTATTACAGTCTTTGGTTTAAAATCGAATTTGTCTTATATAAGGATTGCCACCCCAGCTTTCTTTTGGTGTCCATTAGCATGGTAAATGGTTTTCCACCCCCTCACTTTCAATCTGGGGTGTCTTTGGTTCTAAAATGAGTCTCTTGCAGACAGCATATCAATGGGTCTTGTTTTTTAATCCAGTCTGATAGCCTATGTCTTTTGATTGGGGCATTGAGCCCATTTACATTCAGGGTAACTATTGAAAGATAGGAATTTAGTGCCATTGTATTGCCTGTAAGGTGACTATTATCGTATATTGTCTGTGTTCCTTTCTGGTCTATCTTGCTTTTAGGGTCTCTCTTTGCTTAGAGGACCCCTTTCAAGATTTCCTGTAGGGCTGGTTTTGTGTTTGCAAATTCCTTTAGTTTTTGTTTGTCCTGGAAGCTTTTTATCTCTCCTTCTATTTTCAATGACAGCCTAGCTGGATTTAGTATTCTTGGCTGCATATTTTTCTCATTTAGTGCTCTGAATATGTCCTGCCCGTCCTTTCTGGCCTGCCAGGTCTCTGTGGATAAGTCTGTTGCCAATCTAATGTTTCTACCATTATAGGTTACATATCTCTTCTCCCAAGCTGCTTTCAGGATTTTCTCTTTGTCTGTGAGACTTGTAAGTTTTACTATTAGATGTCGGGGTGTTGACCTATTTTTATTGATTTTGAGAGGGGTTCTCTGTGCTTCCTGGATTTTCATGCCTGTTTCCTTCCCCAAATTAGGGAAGTTCTCTGCTATAATTTGCTCCATTATACCTTCTGCCCCCCTCTCTCTTTCTTCTTCTTCTGGGATCCCAATTATTCTAATGTTGTTTCGTCTTATGGTATTCTGCCCTCGTGATCCAGTAGTTGTTTATCTCTCTTTTTCTCAGCTTCTTTATTTTCCATCATTTCATCTTCTATATTACTGATTCTCTTTTCTGCCTCATTTATCCTAGCAGTTAGCGCCCCCATTTTTTATTGCACCTCATTAATAGCCTTTTTGATTTCGACTTGGTTAGATTTTAGTTCTTTTACTTCTCCAGAAAGGGTTTCTCTAATAACTTCCATGCTTTTTTCCAGCCCAGCTAGTATCTTTAAAGTGATGATTCTGAACTCTAGATCTGACATCGTACTAATGTCCGTATTGAGTAGGTCCCTGGCAGTCAGTACTACCTCTTGTTCTTTTTGTTGAGGTGATTTTTTCTGTCTTGTCATTTTGTGCAGAGGAGAATAGATTAATGAGAGAACAAAATGCTAGCAGAGTAACATGTCCCCAGAAAATATACTCTAAACAAATCAGAAAAAACCTGAAGCAGTGGAAAAAGAAACGGAAAGAGAGAAAAAAGAAAAAAAGAAAAAGAAAAATATAAAAACAAACAGAAACAAACAAAACAAAGCAAAACAACAACAACAACAAAAACAGAATGTGATCAAATATGATCAGGCTGATATATAGATCAGTGCCACACACTAGATTTGAGGTGTATTTTGGTCTCTAGAAGAAAGTGCCTCCCAAAATTTTAAAGAAAGAAAAACTTATATATGTACAAAATAAGGGTTGATATGATGAAGGGATGGAATATGACAGTAAAGATGGAAATTATAAAACATTTTTTTTAAAGATTTTATTTATTTATTTGAGACAGAGAGAATGAGAGACAGAGAGCATGAGAGGGAGGAGGGTCAAAGGGAGAAGCAGACTCCCTGCCGAGCAGGGAGCCCAATGCGGGACTCGATCCCGGGACTCCAGGATCATGACCTGAGCCGAAGGCAGTCGCTTAACCAACTGAGCCACCCAGGCGCCCTATAAAACATTTTTTAAAAGGAATTGATAAGAAGTTGTTTGAAAAAAGAAAGAAGAGGATTTAAAAAAAGAAAAAAGAAAAAAAAAAAGGGAGAGAATGTGATCAGGCAGGGGAATAGAAAACACCATACAACTAGAGATTTAGGGTATATTTTAATCTGTTAGAAGAAAGTATCTCAAAATTTTAAAGAGAGAACAACTTATATATATATGCCAAAAATACGGGTAACTACTATGAAGGGATAGAATATGACTCTAAAAATGAAAAATAAAAATGTTTTTTTTAAAAAAAGGGATTGATAAGATGTTGGTTGAAAAAGGGAAAAAGAAAAATTCAAAAAAAAAAAAAAGACAGTTAAAAAAAATTAATTTTGAAAGACTAAAGAATCATGGTAAAAAAGCCATGATTTCTATTTGCAATATTTCCCTAGCGCTGGAGTTCTGCCGTTCTCATTGATCGGTAAACTTGGTCTTGGCTGGCTGTTCTTGCTGATCTTCTGGGGAGGGGCCTGTTGCCGTGGTTTCCAAATGTCTCTGCCGGAGGCGGAATTGCCCCACCCTTGCCCTCTCCCGGCTAAGTAATCTGCTCCGGTTTGCTCTCCAGGGCTTTTGTTCCCTGCGAACTTTCCGTACAGCTTTGGAGGCGGAGACTGAAAATGGCGGCCTCCCAATCTCCGCCCCAGAGGAGCCAAGAACTCAGGGCCCTGCTCCTCAGTGAGCCCCCAGAGAAAAGCCGTCAGTCACTCCCGTCTCCCCGGTCTCTGGCCGCACTCCGTGCTCACCCGGCCTGTGACCGTGCATTTCTATCTCTGGCACCCGACCCCGGGTGGAGTCTCCAAACCCAGCAGATCCCTGTGGTGCGCTCCCGCACTGCTCCTCCCGGGGGAGGAAGGTGAGTCTCCCCGGATCTGCTGCTTGTTGGGTCCCTGCTGGAGGAGCAGGGGTCCGACTGTGCCGTGGATCACGGTTTATGGCAACCCCGAGCTGAGAGCCCACGCCTGGGCTCCGCCTCTGCAGCCGGCTTCCCTGGTCTGTTACCTGGGAGCTCTGCCACACTCAGGCACCCCCCGTCTTTCTGTGACCCCGAGGGTCCTGAGACCACACTGTCCCGGAGGGTTCCACCCCCCGCTTAGCCACCAGAGTGACGTCCCTCGGCGGAGCAGACTTTTAAAAGTTCTGATTTTGTGCTCCGTGGTTCTATCACTTGCCAGAAGCGGCCGACGTAGGCCCCTCCCCCGCCGTCTATCCTCCCGAATATCGCCTCGGATTCACTTCTCCGCACGTCCTACCTTCCAGAAAGTGGTCGCTTTTCTGATGAGAGAGTTGTTGCTCTTCTTTTCTTTGATCTCCTGTTGAGTTTGTAGGTGTTCAGAATGGTTTGATCCCTATCCAGGTGAATTCCTGAGAGGAGACGAAATCCAGGTCTCCTACTCCTCCGCCATCTTGCTCTCCCTCCTC
This sequence comes from Mirounga leonina, assembly GCF_011800145.1. Classification (NCBI taxonomy): domain Eukaryota; kingdom Metazoa; phylum Chordata; class Mammalia; order Carnivora; family Phocidae; genus Mirounga; species Mirounga leonina. Next base: position 12,493,257 of record NW_023270374.1, on the reverse strand, counting down.
CCATGATAATGTATATTAATTGTTTTTGGATAAAAGAAGAAGAAAAAAATGCAATCTTGGTCACATGATAAATTCCCATATAAACCTGGTTGTAATTTCTGTTTTTCCAGGTGTTCTAATGGAAGTAGCTTCCCTGAGATCATTAAGATCACCTGAAATAAAATATAATTTGTTGGCAGACCCTGACCAGATAGTGGTCCATATACTTTGTCAAACTTCCAAACAGAAAGTTCTTTTACTTAGTTTTATGTTCATTTGAGCTCCTTGATCAGACACCCATTGGATCCTTCCTATGCACCAGATATGCTTCTAAATACTTCTTACAGATTTTTTTTTTACTCCTTATATTAACCTTGTAAGGAAAGTATTGCATTTATCCCTGTTCTGCTTATTAAGAAACAGAAAATTAGAGATTTTAGTTACCCCCAATGACAAAGGTGGTAAATGTTGGGGCTGAGATTTGTAGCTTCCAGTCGGATCCCTGAGTCTTTACCCTTGACAGCTCAAGCTACTAACAATGCTTTTTGTTTTTGTGTCTTAAATACTCCACTAACCACAACACAAAAGGTACATAGTGAATATTTGTCATACTGGATTCAACTGAATTATTCTCCTATAACAGATTAGAATAAATTTGTCTTCATTCACTATCTCTGATGGAGACCCAAATAGTCTCTGTCTTCCTTTATGTGCCTGCAAAAATTCCATCCTAAAATAAACTAAAATGAGTGGAATTTAGATACCAGAATAAGTGTTCAAACCCTCCTGATTGGATTAGATCTTTGGTTTAAAAAAATAATAATAAAACAATTTTTTCATACTGTAGTCATAACATTCAGAAATAATGACTTGAAATGAGTTTGCTTCTTGAAAATTCTGAGTAATTTCAAAACAGGGTAATTTCAGTAACTGCAAAGGAACAGCTCTAATGAGTTCTGCTTAGAGAATCTTCTTCTCACCAGGAAATGATTGAAGACAAAGAGATAACCTCTCATTAATTCCTTACTAACTATTTTAATCAGGATTACATCACTGTCTCACTCTGCACACAGACAACTGCCAGCAGGCTTTGGTGCTCAAATTCATTAAGCTGACAAGATGGAAAGGTCTGGACAGCCAGAGGGTCATTTCTGTGCCCCCCACCCCACCACGGGTGCTGTATTTGGTGAAAATGTGACACCCTCATTTCTCAGAGTGGTGATTTCCACTTCTAGTTTATCACCACGCATCCCTCAAAAGCTTGGCAGAAATGGCTTCTTTCAGTGAGTTCTCAAATGCCTGCACTGTGGCTGGGAGCACCAAGCCCTGCAGGCAGGGCTGTCAGACAGGGAAAAATAGCTCCTACACTGGGATGGAACAACCATTCAGCATGGCCATGGAGGGCTCCCATTTCCAAGGGCATGGAGGATCCTGCCTGTTCAGGTTCGTCATTCTGCAGGTGGGACTGGTCCACTCCCACTGCCCAGAGCTTCAGGAAATCATGGCCAGAGCATAGGGAAACTTTGTCTCTATATATCTGGGGCGGCGGGGTTGGGGGGGAGGTGGGTAGGGGGAGGTAGAGTGACCCCATTCTGCCCCAGAGAAAATCACCAAGGGAGAACAGAGCCCCAAGCGGCTTGAGATTCCTTTGTAGCCAACACTGCAGCTATCATCCTATTCAAGCAATAACCCTGCAGAAGCCCCCTATCCCACCAAGCCAGGTACACAAGCTGGGGCATTTCTGCTTCAGAATGCCACATACAGCTCAGGGCTGAGTGACTCATGGCCATAGGGATTGGTCCAGGGATTGGTGCACTTGGCCTAATCAGAGCCAATGAAATACATACAAGCGGCCTTCTGGGAGGTCACATGATATAATAAAGGGTCCCAGTCACTGGGGAGCAGGTACCTGGCTTTGAGTCCCCACTCAGCCAGTCACTATTGGAATGTTATTTAATGTGTCTCAAACTCAGTTTATTTCTGAAATAGGAATAAGCTAAGTACTGAGAAGATATAAACATAAAAGCGGTTATTATACATAATGTACTTACATAGTAAATCCCAAATTAAAAGTATTCAAGTATTAGTTATTATTATAATTGTTTCTTCCCCTGACACTTCGAGGAGAGAAATTCTCACCCTTTTCTATGAGATTTGAAGCCTTTTCTATGAGATTTGAAGAAAATGTATGGGCTGGAAAAGCCATAGTCAACTTCAGTCTGTGAGGGAAGCATTTGAAAATAAAGCTTTCAAATGGAGATTTGTTATTTAAGAGAAGGTAAGAGACATGTGGAGAGTGAAACTGGTCCTGGTGGTATCATATGAGGCATAGATCAAGCTGCGCCAGAAGCAAGCCCTGTTCCATAATGTTCTCTTTTTGGTATGCCGGTTTTATTTGGGTTTTCTGGAATTTTCACCCCAAGAAGTTTTAGCTGCTTCTCTCTTGGTGTGGGGCTCTGAATGATTCTGGACTGACTATGGGTCTACCTGATGCAATGAACAAAGCCTGGAGAGAAAGGCTGGGATTGTTCTTCCACACTCCTATCCGGGGAAGTAAAGGGCCTGAAAACTGATGCAGAGGAGATGTGAGCTTTTGAATGTAACACAGAGTTGCCTGGGCCCCCATTCTTTCAAGTCTGAAAGAATAATATTTCACAGCTTCTAAAACATCTGCATGAATTAGCAGGTGGGCAGAGTACATACGGATGAGCTAAAAGGAAGCAACCTGCAAGGAATTGCAAAACCTTGGGCCCGAGTGCTCACCTACTGGCACATTCAGGTTACTCTCCCAGGATGGGGAGGAGAAAAGACAAATCCATGGATTCAAGGATCATGGCACCAGTAAGACAGGTGTGGGTCCATATTGTTAATGTGCTCAGAAAACTAGAGCTTTGCTAAAATCCCAGCATCAGGCTGTAGAAATCAAGCTCATCCTTCTCTTCCTTTCTGAACTAAAAGTGGTTCCATTCACAGCCTCTAAATTCATTATTTTAAAAAATATTTACTTATTTATTTATGCATATATTTATTTAGAGTGAATGGAGGGGAGGAGGCAGAGGGAGAGGGAGAGAGAGAATCCCAAGCCAACTCTGAGCTGAGCACAGAGCCTGACATGGGCTTGATCTCATGACCCCAAGATTATGACCTGAGCAGAAATCAAGAGTTGGAGACTTAACCAACTAAGCCACCCAGGTACCCCTCTAAATTTATTTTAAATGCCTCATCCCTTTGCTTAGGTGTTTGCTTTGACCAAAAATGTGCACGTCTGTGTGCACACATTCATACACACACATAAACACAAACACACATCCCACTCCTATATGGCTTCTAAATTTTCCAAAACTTTAAGATATATTTTTCCTTCTTTAGATCTTCTTGAATGATTTCAACCCACAGAGTTCTGCCCTTTCCATGAAATCCCATCCATTAAATCAGAATTTCTTCAGCAACACATGTGTTAGATACGGTTCCTACAGGCACAGGGAGAGTAGCGGTGAAAATGCAAGGTCCTGCCCAATTGTGTGCTGGTAATGTTTAAGGACTTCCTCCAACCCACCAAGAAGACAGCCCTGATTTGAGGCATTTGCCAATTTCCATGGTGTAAATACATCCACAATGGCCAATTTTAAGCTACCAACATACATTGGTAAAAAATGGGTAGTAGTACACCATTATATAGTTTCCACCCTATAAGGTGGAAAGCATGGATAAGAATAAAATGAAAAAAAAAAGCAATTAAAAAAGTAATTATGCTTATTTATTATTTTTTTCAGTATACTTCACTTAATTATAAACTTACATAATTTAATAATGACTATATTTTAAAACCAACTCTCAAAATTCCTAGAAATTTAAGAGTTGGCTCTTGTGACCTGATGCAAGCTGGATACAGCACACTACTGTCCTTTCTTTAATGGCACTTACTTTCTAGAAGGAGATACTGAAACAAAACAAAACATAATAAATGAAACAAAAAATAATGTAAAATAAATATATAATAAAAAGTCTGATGGTAATAAATATGAGGGGAAAAAAGCAGGCTATTGAGCATCAGGAAGATGGGTGTTTATTTCTGGTAGAGTGAACAAGAAGATGTCAGAAGAGTAGCAATCCTTCACATAAATGAAGTAAAGGAGTAACAAATGAGAAAATCCAGAAAAGTGCATTCTAGAGAGAATGGCATATGCAAAAGCCTTGAGAGGGGGGTGAGGTTTATGTTTTCAGGACATAGCAAGAAGGTGGGCGTGGCTACAGTGGTGTGTACAAGTGAAGGACCTAGGACAGGTGGTTGAACAAGGTCCAGATCATGTAGAACCTTGTAAGCCATAGTGAGGATTTGCTCTTTCAATCTGAATAGTAGGCTAAAAGCCGTTGGAAGCATTGTCCTTGAGAAATACACTGTAGGCCACATATGCAATTTTAAATTTTCTAGTAGTCACATTTAAAAAGCAAAAAGAAACTAGTAAAATTAATTTTAATTATATTTAACCTAATATTTCCAACATTATTATTTCAACATTATTGTGCTTGGTCTTGACAATTTTTAACTGGTATTTGAAAGAGAAGTAGGTCTTTCACTATTTTACAAATGATACCCTTTTTCTTTCATGTTTTATGCAGGGGATTTCAGTTCTACCAGTTAATCCTTGTTGGGAAACCTCTATTGATTTAATTCAATATATTCCTACAGCTGGATTCTGTGAGAAACTTTAGAGACATGATCTTCTGCCCATATTATACCAAAATATCACAATTTCTGGCAATTAAACTCTGTTGAAAGGAACACAAACTCATTAGGCACTTTTAGCCCCCACGGTGAGGTGAACAATAATGGGCAGTTAGATGTCCCTCTCTGATCTTCACATAATATCTGTCTCTCTCGGGGTCTCACTGGAATGTGGCTCATACATGGGAGCCTGAATCCTGCTTTTATGTTGTAGAGCAGTAAATGCTTAACTTAAACAGCTTCTTCATTCTCTCCTTAATAAAAATACAGTGTCTTGGCACCCATATTTCTATTGAATTGCTGTCAGGTAAGGCTTTGCCCAAGGTCAACATAACAAGCCTCTCTGGCAGCTACCACAGCTGACTTTAATACATTCGGAGGATTTATGTCAGATTCCAACCACTAAAGATTGAGCTGATATTCGTAGGTATTTGGCAGAGGCATTAGCATTTCTGTCTGTGCAGAATTCAACACCTCATTAACTATTCGGAGGAATCATTTACTCAGTGGGGAAAAGTACCCCCAAGTTGAGTTAGGGATTCCTCACTGCCGACCACAGGCAATGTCCTAGAAATCTCTACTGCTTTCTGCATGGCACATCACTTTGATTCCTAGTGAATATGACTACACAAACATGAAGATTTCAAAAAACAACATTAGGAGAACAGAGAGAATCATGCTTCCCTGTGAGATCCTTCTGTGAAAGCCCCCATGAATAATTTTCTTGGAACGCAGTGAATGATGTTCTGTTCTTCCAAAGAATATAAAGTCTGGCCCATCCTCCAGGATATATTCCAACAGTAGCTGCGGCGGAGACTTGCTTTGGGAAAGTTGTGCTCTCTTTAAATGCAAACAGCTAAAGAACGAAAGCCACAGCATGATGCATAATAAGTCAGAAGAGGGCATGGAGCAAAGTGGAAAGGGAATCAGAACGGTCAATTAAAAACAAACAAACAAACAATGGAACTATTTGAACAGAAATACAGAGCTCTTTTAAGCAACAGAGATGAAAATTGATCATGCTTGGTTTGCTGGCTCTAAATGTGCTTTATGATTATCAAATGACGAGGCTAATGTTAATCCTAGCCACGAAGTCCTACAAGGGAAACAGAGGCAGCTACTGTAGTAGGAATTTTATGGTCAATAAATATGACTCTTTTTAGAAAAAAAGCAGTTCACCTTTTCCTCAATCATGTTGAGTAATTACCCATTATTACACCAAGAAAAAACTAACGGACTCTGATTTGGGCACCTTTTGGAAGGTAAATAAATCCCTGTAGGTCATGAGGCAGACCCCACATGGCATTGTGCTTTTTTCAATGACCTTTTTGTCCCATGAGACCCCAAGCTCCTGGATGTCAAAGGTGAGAACTGTTTACTGTATTTTTATATATTTCAAACCTCCCAGCACATTTTTATGCACAAAGCCAATCCTCCAAAATAAGCCTAACACAGAATTATGATTATTATTTTTATCACTATTGTAGAAATTTCCCATAAGAATTGTAAGAAATGGAGATCTGAGTTTTAATAGTTGAGCATTTATTGAGGCCTCTCTTTTCGAACCACACTTACAGTCTTTACTCAAGATTTCTATTTAAGACACTGATCTTGACCAGGCACATTCTTTATCCAAGTTGTTAGAGGGATTCTAAAGGGTATAACGAGTTCTGCCAGTTTGCACGTGGGAATTGCTCTCTGCCACATAATGCAACTGCTCTGAGGATGCATTAAAGAACCCACTCTTCTGTCTCCTTTACAGAAAGAGAAGAGACAACTATGAAAAGCAGATATTTGTTACATACTTTTCACCAAATGTAAGAACTCTACTTCAATTCAACCTAAACACAACACAGGAAGTGTGTTTTCTTCTAATATTCCAGATTCTCTTAGGAAGTCTGCTTCCCACCTTGGCAAGGGCATATTGAATCCCTATCATGTGTAAGGCTGGGTATTCTACAAGGCAGTGCATTCAGAGATGTGCATAGCAGAGCTCCGGCCTCATAGAGTTAGCTATTCAGTAGGAGGAATAAGATGATGAACACATTATTCCTGTGCAAGGCCATTTGACAAAGCGTTTTTCTGAGAAAAAGAAGACTGACTCAAAAGTATATGTATTATATAATTCCATTAATGTAATGTTCTAGAACAGGCAAAATTCATCCATAGTTAAAAAAATGAGAGCAGTGGTGTCATCTGGGGTGTGGACATGACTGGTTAAGGGTATAAAGGCCCCTTTCTTTTTCTTTTTTCTTTCTTTTTTTTTTAAATAGGATCCACACCCAGTGTGGGGCTTGAATTCATGACCCTGAGATCAAGAGTTGCATGCTCTACCAGGTGCCTGTATAAAGGCTACTTTCTGTCTTCTATCTTGGTAAGGTTTGGGTTACACAGGTGTATGCACTTGACAAAGTGATACACATGATATAACTTTAGATGTGAGCATTTCATTGCATGCAAATTTAATCTCAAAAGGAAACTATAGATAAATATTGAACTCTGGCTAATGATATGCCACTGCATTATTTAGGGAGAAATGTACTAAAGTCTGCAATTCACTTTGAAATGCATAAAAAATAAGATAGATGGGTGGATGGATGGATGGTTAGATAAATGATAAAGCAAATACAGTAAAGTGTTAATGATAAAAACAAGGTGGGACATAGGGGTTCTCTGTACAATTCTTCCAACTTTTCTGTATGTTAAAAACTTTTAATAATAAATTTTGGTGGGAAAAAAATAGTTTCCTATATGAAGAGGAAATTTGAAATGTTCCTTAAAAAGCACAGGAAGGATTTGGAATGGTAGTAAGGGCATTCACCACTTGGGAAATGGCAAGAGCAGAATCTCAGGAAGTAAGAGAAGAGAGGGAGAGAGTCAGGCTGGGAGGTAGTGTAGCAGAGGTCACTCCATAAAACGGAGGCCTTTGAGGCCACATTATGAAATATCCTATCTCTGAGTACAATGCACAGCTGTTGTTGAGGTTTTCTGAGCAGAGGATCAATGGGATCAGAATTTTCACTTAAGAAGGGGACTTGGGTAGTGGGAGAGCAATGGGGCAGGGAGAGCTATTTGTTGACAAGTAAGGGAAGTCTGAACCAGGAAGGCAGCAGAGGAGCTAGAAAGAAGGTGACAGGTGATGCTTGGAAGTGAGGAAAGCACAGTGTGGGGGACGCACTGGTCATAGAGCTGAGCGTGAAAGGTGATTAAAACATGGGCGTAAGGTTTCAGCTCTGTGATAAGAGGGGATTCACTGATGATTTGCTTCATAGAAAAAGAGAGTTTAAAAACAGCTAAGTTACAGAGCAGAAGGCAATGAGCTTGATACATGCAATTTACAAAAGATGCAGCAAGGGGCAGTAATGATATGAAAAGAACTCACTAGTAGTACAAAATCAAATAATAAGAAAACATTTTCACCTATCATGCCGGCAAAAAGTTAACAAGAATGATAACATCCAGTGCTGAGGAAGATGAGGGACAAAAGGCAGTCAAACACACTTTTTATGGGAGTGTAGGTAGGTAATGACTGTCATGAGGAAATTTTGGAGTCTCTAGCAAAACCTAAAACTTTCCATGTTCTTTGATACAGAATTCAGTTTGGGGGGGAATGCATTCTAACTAATCACTTGCATCATATATACCTAAATATGAATATAGACGGTTTATTTGCAGCATTGTAATAATGGAAAATTGGAAATAACTTAATTGTCTATCAATAGAAGGGATATATTTTATGGCTTATTATCTGTATCAGTTTTCTATTGCCACCATACAGATTACCACAAACCTAGAGACCTAAAACAACATACGCTAATTATCTTATAGTTCTGTAGATCAGAAATCCAATATAGTTTCATAGAGTCAAGATCAGCAGTCAAGACTAAGATAAAATGTTAGCAAGCTCCCTTCCTTTTTGGATGTTCTAGGAAAAAAATGGTTTCCTGCCCTGTTAGATTGTTAGCAGAGTCTAATTCCTTGAGGTTGTGGGTTTGAGATCCTTGTTTTCCTGCTGGTTATAAGCTGAGGAGTGTTCTGAGCTTCTAGAAGTTGCTACATTTCTTGGCTGATAGCCCCCTCCTTCCATCTTCAAAGCCAGTTAAGGGAAGATTGAGTCTTTCTCATGCCGTTTCTCTCTGACCCATCTTTCTGCCTTTGTCTTTTACTTTTAAGGACTCGTGTGATTAGATTGGACCCACCCAAATAATCCAAAATAACTCCCCATTGCAAGGTCCTAGGGCCAAGCCCTAAATCAGATTCGCAAAGTCCTTTTGGCCATGTAAGGTAACATAGTCACAGATTCTGAGGAATGGAATGTGGACATTTTGGGGGGCCATTATTCTGCCTACCATACCATCCTTACAGTAGATGAGAAGTTACTTCGGCTTCCTTACAGCTAAGTTTTTGGAAAGCCTGGCTTGTCAATTTATCAGACCCCTCAGAGTTCTCGCAATTTAGTTCCTTTATTTTTGATCTAAAGATGTGAGTGTTAATTATCCTCATGATGTTTTTTCATATTACCTGTTAAAAAATACCTTTTTAAAAAAAAAATTCAACAGTCAAACCTGATGACATGGAGAAACAAGCACCATTTGCATTCTTCTCTTTATACTCAACCAACACTGTGCCAATGTGCACAGGGCCTCAAGTCACAATCCAAACAAAACACACAGTATGGTGGAGGAAGCATGGTTGTAGCTTGGGACCCTGAATTGATCTTTGCCTCTAATGACCCAAGTGACACTTACCTGACCAATCCCTCCATTTCATTTCTGTGATAGATTGATTCAAAAATTGTCTCTAAGTCCCCACCTCTCCCTGTATTTACATACTGGATAATGTGGCCTTTCTGTCCCTTCCATCAAAAGATGAAGTCTATTCCACTTCCTCTTAACGCTGGTCTGGCCATATGACTTGCTTTTGCCAACAAAATACAGTAGAACCAATGGCCTCAAAAGGACTTGCAAACTTCCATTCACTCTCTTGGACCCCTGCCACTACTCTGTGATCAAGCCCAGGTTAGCCTGCTGGGGGATCACCCCAGCTAACAGCTAGTCATGTGAGTAAGGCCACCCTAGATCAGCCCATCCCTGCTGACCTGCCAGCTGACAAAACATGCATGAATGAACCCAGAACCCAGGTCTAAACAAGACCAGAAGAATCTCCCAGGTGCCTTATAGACTAAGGCAGATTAAAAAAATACTTTAAGCTACTGAGTTCTGGAATGATTTGTTAGGCAGCAAAAGCTAACTCATACAACATGGTTGGGCACAAACTTGTAATCTGTAGAGAAACCATTTGATGGTTTTCAGCTGAAATGAAAGACTTCAATGTGTATATATTGATTTGCTGGATAGTGAAGAGATGGTGGGCATTATCTATACCATACGTGTGCAAAAACACCCAGGAACTTGGAAATATACATGCAGCATACAGGTGGGGTGGCGGGAGGGGAACTGAGAGCACACTTAGTAGCAAGATCCAGAACCTGATCACCTGCCAGATCAGGGTCAGTCATTCTGGCCTCACCTACCAACCCCCTCCTTGCTGCAGTCCTCCTAGATTTTATTTGAGAAATGCACTTTGATTGCTTATATTGATTTTATACCCAAATGTCTCCGTTTCAGATATGAACAAGACTATTTTAAGACTTAACAAATGGCTTGGATTTATATGGTCAAATGGATTAAGCCTGTAGAGAAATCATTTGGTCTTCTTTAAAAACAAAACAAAAATGTCCTACTGTTTGCTTAATGGAACGAAACAGTCTCCACTCAAAGGTCTCTCAGGGCCCAAATAATGCATATAATAGTATGGGAGTTCTATTGATCCGGATGAACACAACTATATGTGTTAAGCTGCCTTCTTTTTTCCTAAAATGAGCCTAAGTTGAGGCATTGAACCTTTTAAATTTTCCAGTTTTGGTCACTCAACAACTTTGAGTTGGAGCAAGTTAGTTAGCCTCTCCGAATATTAGACAGGGATGAATTAACTAGGAATCACATGCCAGTAGCATAGTGTTATTGTGATAATAAAAGGAGACTCACATGGAAACAGTTTAAGACATTCCCTTTTCTCAGTTATTATTCATTTTCCTATACATCATTCAAAATCTAGCTTAAATTAAGCCCCTTTGTAAAGTCTTTATTCATATTGTCAGCTCATGTTTTCCCTATTTATTCAAGCAAATTTTCTGAGTCTGAGCTAGGCCCAGGGATATAGATGTTAACAGAACTGTTTCTGACACATGTAGAGATGTACAATAAACAATATAATACATGATTAATTAAGCTCATCATGATGTGGGCTACCCAGCATTGTTTTGGGACATTGTGGGAGTATAGAACAGACATGAGTCAGGAAAGGCTTCTCAAGGAAGTGCCACCAAAGTAGGGATGGAGTGATGTTAGCAGATGTTAGTCACCAGCTGGAGAGAGCCAGGCTTCTGTCTATCTAAACTCTGACAATTTTTTTCCAGACATAGTTGTTGGTGCTTGAACTTTATGTTAACCTGGGAAATTTTCTAATAGGTTCATTTGGCTTGTCATCCCAATTAAATTTTACACTTACCTAGGGAAGGGCCCATGTGTTGTACTTTAAAAAAAAAAAATGTTCTCTCTAAAGCAGAATAGTGCCAGGCAATTGTTGGTGCACAATGCATAGTTGATTGGTTAATAACAAAAGACACTTAAGCTACTTAATACTGACTGTTCTTGATTTATAAGATAGCTCACGGTGGCCTACCACTTTTTATGATAATTTTTGAAGTACAGCATACATACAGAAAAGAGTACAAATCATCAGTGTACAGCTCAATGAATTTTCATGAAGTGAACATGCCCATACAAACAGCACCCATTTCAAGGACATTGCAGCCTTCCAGAAGCCCCCTGTACCCCCTTCCAATTCCCACCACCTGAAGGGGAACCATTACTCTGACACCTCACAATAGTTCTTGCTTATTTTTTGAAATTTATATACAGTGTGTACTCATTGGTGTCTAGCTTCCTTTATTCAACATTTTGTTTTTGAGATTCATCCATGTTGTTGAATGTGACTATGGTTCTTTTGTTCTTGCTGGCATATAATAGTCTATTGTGAGAATATCACCTATTAATCCATTTACATTTTTTTTAAGATTTTATTTATTTATTTGACAGAGAGAGCATGAGAGAGCACATGAGAGGGGGGAGGGTCAGAAGGAGAAGCAGACTCCCTGCCGAGCAGGGAGCCCATGCGGGACTCGATCCAGGGACTCCAGGATCATGACCTGAGCCGAAGGCAGTCGCTTAACCAACTGAGCCACACAGGCACCCCAATCCATTTACATTTTTAAAAAATATTTTATTTCTTTATTTGAGAGAGAGAGCGCGAGAGAGCACAAACAGCAGGAGCGGCAGAAGGAGAGGGAAAAGCAGGCTCCCCGCTGAGCAGAGAGCCTGGTGCAGGGCTCGATCCCAGGAGTCTGGGATCATGACCTGAGTGGAAGGCAGAAGATTAATGGACTGAGCCACCCAGGTGGCCCCCCATTTACTCTTGATGGTCATTGGGCATGTTGCTGTGAACATTCTTGTACACATATTTTTGTAAAGATGTACATTCATTACTATTGGATATGTACCTGGGAGGAAAATTGCTGGGTCATATTTGTCCTAACTTTAGTAGATACTGCCAAAAAGCCTTCCAAATGAATTGTATGATCTGTTGCTTTCAAATGTACTCATTTTTAAAATACGGCCACTCTGAGAGTCAAAATATTTCTTGGATCTATGCATGTCATAGAGGGTAGAAGTTGTGCTTTTGGTACCAAGTGATTGAAAGGACGCCTATGCATTATCTTTGTGGTCTTTTCACAATCAGCTCCTTAGCTCCCTCAGCTCCACCCACATCTTGATAATCTTTGGTGGAGAAATGTAGCAGGGTTTCAAAATAGCACATGTTTTCTGAGATGGAATGGGTTTTAAAAGCAGCCACTGTTCTTTGGTATGACTTATAAAGATAGGTTCTTTTTCCATCATCTCTCCCATTTAGTCTGTTAGGAGGAAAAATACTTGTTTCCAGAGGATGGAAAGATAAAGAAGCAAACCAGCCAGGGAATGGAAGCAAATGCATATGTGCTACTTCCCACAATTGCTTGTTCTTCCATACTGTCCAGCCAGATGCTTCAACTCAACCTCTCTTGCCAGGGACCGGGGGCAGCCTATGCTCCAGCATGGCTTCTTCCCCCTTAGCAGGCTGTGAATACACAGACTTCTGGCTCAGAACAATGTAGACTGCCATCATCAGAGCTTTCTTGTTGTTGGTGGCCCATGTCTGTTAAGAACACATCCACTTATCAAGATGCTGATATTCTGTTGAGAATAAAACTGATTGTGAATGCTGGCCTTGGATTTTATAAGCATATACTTGAAATTCATACATTTTTCTGGTGCCTTGCACACAGCAGGAGCTCAGGAAGGATTAAATGCATTGAGGTCTTGCCCTTCACAACTGGGGATCACGTTTGTAACAAAATGGCTGGAGTAAAATACTGAGTAAAACATTCCCTCACTAGCTTGTCAGCCCTCTGAGAGTAACGCCCCCATGACACTCCTGGCACATAGCAGAGTGCCTGGAATAAATAAAGACTCCTTAGATAAGTATCACAACTTCAATAATAGATAAAATTAATGATAAGGAGCAGAGGAAAACATAAAATAGTTCTGATAACTGATAATTAATCAGAAACCCAGTTGGTAAGTTGCTTGAATATTCTTTCACCCAAGATGTTGGCTGGCCTTCAGCCTTCGGTTCTAACAGGGCCACGGGGCTTCTTTCCATGTACATGTGTTGAAATAGAAGAGCATGTAGCAAGCACTACACCTATTATAAAAACTGCCTCTTAAAATAATGTTATGTCAGGCGTGCCTTTTTGAGCAAATATATGCCAATTAGATAGGCTTATATAAGTCTTTGAAGGAAAGAATTTTTCTCCCAATTAGTTTCTCTATCCAATAGAACCAGCTGACTCTACTCCAAAATGATTGTAAACTAAATCACAAGGGTCTCTTGACATATTTAAAAGTGGTAATATAGTCACATACGATTTAATCAAGTGCATTTCAAGTTTATAACTAAGGGATATAAGGACTGGCCATGCTCCCCAGGCTTAAAGACTTCTTGGTTTTGGCTTGTGGAAAAGAAAAGCAAAATGCAAAGCCTGCCCAGGATGTCATCTCTTGGGGAAAAAATATGTGCCTTATTGTGGACTCCCCTTTTTCAACATTCTATTTGATATCATCCTTTTATGCCACCCAGATGTTCTGTAAGTGAATGACATCAGTACTTGTTTAAATGAGGCCTAAATACTTAGTGTCATGTTTTTCCTTTAAGATTATTGTGGATTGTGATGCCAAAATTGTTAAATCTACAGTGCTTCAGAGTGAAGGCAGTTGCAATAATACTGCTGAATGAGAGAACAGACTCTTTAGTCCCCAGGCTTCCTTATCCGTTTGTTGTGAGTCATCAACCACCTATTGCCTCTTTTCCTAAACTTGTATTACAAAGTGACTTGTCCACACTTATTTATTAAGGATATTATATCATTTACAGCTTGTTCATTGACAGCTTATCTCCAAAAGTGACAGGAAAATAATATAATTTGTAGTCCTTCCTAAATATCTAAGGGGAGAAAAAAGAAGATATTATGCCAAGCTTCTTAAAATTCACAAATGAGGCAGGATAAAAATCTCTACAGAATTTATAAAGTCTGAACAATGCCTTTGATCTTGATGTATTACAATCCCACCCCCACTCTCCCATCCACAGTGATGCCTTAAATATTTTACTGTGCTGGCCTAACACACAGCTCACAATTTTAAACTGACAAATCTAAGAGCATAAATTTTAGATGCTTTTTGCAAAACAGCAAGGCTGAGGACGGACGGTACATCCAGAATATTATAGCCTATTCTAATTCATGCCATTTTCACACACTTTTTCCCCCCTTTGGGGGTTTTAGGAGCATATTTCAAAAAATATCAGTGCTTTGTGTTTATACCACATAATAAAGCATACCTAGGCCTGTCTGTAAGAGAATACTTGTTTTCCAAATCATATCAGTTATGGAGAGAAAATTGATTCTATTTTGAGTCCAAATATAAGGTAGACCCCCAAGTAAAACAGAGTAAAATCTGTTCATTGGGGATTTGCTAGGGGGCTTCAAGCTATTTATTACTAAAGTAGGCTCCATCCACAGGTGGATGCAGTGTGATGGGGGGGTGGGTACAAGGAAATATTAGCTGCTTCCAAATATTTCCCTCTCTTCTCAATGCCTCCTCATCCCCCCTCCCCAGGCCCATTGGAGTACATGACATTTAACTATGCGAAAAGATAGGTTAGGGAAGAGCATTTCTGGAGTTAATTCGCTACTATAAAGTCAGTGCCTCTGGGATCTGTGACCCATTCTTTATGGCAATGGCTTAAATTAGTTAAGAAGTAGTTAAGAAGGTAGGAAGAGCCAGAGCATGGAGGAAGAGTGGGGCAGGATAGACTCAGGGGTTAGATGCCTCTGAGTAATGAGAGTAGAGTGAGTGTGGTAGGCAGAAGTGACAAATATGTGACCATGTTGCCACCGCTCCCTCCACCATGCCCATGAAAGACATTCAAACCAACCATGGTTCTCCTTCTCTCAGTTCTGATGTGTCTTCAGATTCTTGCCAACACTCCCACAGCTGCTATTGACCAGTGGGAGCTGGCAGTTGGTTGAAATTACACCCCCCCACACCCCGTCCATCACAGGAGTCATTAAAAAGGATAATGGGATCAC
Source organism: Mirounga leonina (assembly GCF_011800145.1). NCBI lineage: Eukaryota > Metazoa > Chordata > Mammalia > Carnivora > Phocidae > Mirounga > Mirounga leonina. The sequence continues at coordinate 12,477,745 of NW_023270374.1, read as the reverse complement.
AGGAGTCAACTTGAAGATCAGGGCAGGAAAAAGAGATTTAGAAATGGACTTAAAACCAGCTATGCTTCTTACTCATTAGGAAGTGTAATAAGAACAGTGACCATTGTAGGGTTAAAATCTACCATATATTAAGTTCCTACTGTATGCCTGATATTCGGCAGGATGCTTTACTTAGGGCAGTAAAGTATGGTTATTATATTGGTGGGTTCTAGAGTCACCCTGTCAGAGTTTGAATATTAGCAGAAGAGGATACCAAGAGAATTCAAGCCTTAGTCTGTCATCTATAAAATGGGAATAATAATGGTACTACCTCATTGGTCAGTTGCAAGGACAAATGAGATAATGTATTGAATGCCCTTGGCATATTGCCTTGCCATCAATCAGTGTTAGTTTACTCCTGAACACTTGATCAGCATTCTATAAGAGATTGCTATGTTGCAACATTATTTTTTAAAATTTTTATTTAAATTCAATTTAATTAACATATACTATATTATTAGTTTCAGAATTCAGCGATTCATCAGTGGCATACATCACCCAGTTCTCATTATGTCAGGTGCCCTCCTTAATGCCCATCACCCAGTTACCCCATCCTCCCACCTACCTCCCATCCAGCAACCCTCAGTTTGTCCCCTATAGTTAAGGGTCTCTTATGATTTAGCTCCCTCTCTGTTTTTATCTTATTTTATTTTTCCTTTCCCTTCTCTATGTTCATCTGTTTTGTTTCTTAAATTTAACATATGAGTGAAATCATACGGTATTTGTCCTTCTCTGACTGACTTATTTTGCTTAGCATAATACCCTCTAGTTCTATCGACGTCGTTGCAAATAGCAAGACTGTTCTTTTTGATGGCAGTAGTATTCCATTGTATATGTATACCAGATCTTCTTTATCCGTTTATCTGTTGATGGACATCTGGGCTCCCTCCATAGTTTGGCTATTGTGGACATTGCTGCTATAAACATTGGGGTGCAGGTGCCCCTCAGATCACTATGTTTGTATCCTTTGGATAAATACCTAGTATTGCAATTGCTGGGTTATAGGGTAGCTCTATTTTCAACTTTTTGAAGAACCTTCATGCTATTTTCCAGAGTGGCTGTACCAGCTTGCATTCCCACCAACAGTGTAAGAGGGTACCCCTTTCTCCACATCCCCGCCAACATCTGTTGTTTCCTGAGTTGTTAATTTTAGCCATTCTGACCTGAGTGAGGTGGTATCTCATTGTGGTTTTGATTTGCACTTACCTGATGCTGAGTGATGTGGAGCAATTTTTCATGTGTCTGTTGGCCATTTGTAAGTTTTCTTTGGAGAAATATCTGTTCATGTCTTCTGCCCATTTCTTAACTGGATGTTTTATTTTCTGGGTGTTGAGTTTGATAAGTTCTTTATAGATCTTGGATACAAGCCCTTTATCTGATATGTCATTTGCAAATATTTTCTCCCATTCTGTAGGTTGCCTTTTAGTTTTGTTGACTGTTTCCTTTGCTGTGCAAAAACTTTTTATCTTGATGAAGTCCCGATAGTTCATTTTTCCTTTTGTTTACCTTGCCTTTAGAGACATGTGTCTAGTAAGAAGTTGCTGCAGCCAAGGTCACAGAGATTGCTGCTTGTGTTCTTCTCTAGGATTTTGATGGATTCCTGTTCACATTTAGGTCTTTCACCCATTCTGAGTCTATTTTTGTGTGTGGTGTAAGGAAATGGTCCAGTTTCATTCTTCTGCATGTGGCTATCCAATTTTCCCAACACCATTTGTTGAAGAGACTGTCTTATTTCCATTGGTTATTCTTTCTTGCTTTGTCAATAGTTGACCATAGAGTTGGGGGGTTATTTCTGTGTTCTCTATTCTGTTCCAGTGATCTACGTGTCTGTTTTTGTGCCACATTATTTCTTAAATTATAAGTTGGAGTCTTTTCTGTTTTACTCCCTCCCCTCTTCTTTCATAGGTATTTTGAGAACAAGGATTTCCTTCTCCCTAGCCATGCCAAATAGGTGCAAGCTTTTAAAGACCTAAGTGCCTAGTGAATATCCTGTTAACCAGTTTTTCCTTTCCAAAAGACAAGGTAAACATCTGTGGGGCTACTTGAACTAGAAATAAAATGAGCTAGAAGGATTAGATGATTTCCCAGCCAAAGTGGGAAATAGAAAAGAAACTTTCATGAGGGGTCACAGGACAAGGAGTAGAAGGAATAATGAGGGTGCACTTCTTTTGATTCCTATACATGTCCTTGAAGAAAGGGTGGATAACTTGGAATCTATTTGTGGGAGATGGGGGCATGAAGCCACAGCTGTGCTTCTCTCCCTTTCCTTTGCTTCTTCTGGTGCTCTTAAAAATGGAACAAGCAGAACCTGCCACTGTAAGTGGGACAATGGTGAACTCACATCCGTGGGTATGGTATTTATCAGCCATAACCTGTAAGAATGTTGTCCAGTAGAAATATAACATGAAGTCCATATATAATTTAAAATTTTTCAGGGCGTTTGGGCAGCTCAGTTGGCTAAGTGTCCAACTCTTGGTTTCAGCTCAGGTCGTGATCTCGGGATCATCATCTCAGTGTCATAAGATTGAGCCCTGAGTCAGACTCTGTGCTCAGCCTGGAGTCTGCTTGAGATTCTCTCTTTCTCTTTCTCCCTGTGCCCCTCCCTCCCTCAGCTCATGCTCTCTATCCCTCTCTAAAATAAATAAATAAAATCTTTAAAAATATATTTTATTTAAGCCCATATATCCAAAAATATTATCATTTCAACTTGTAACCAACATTTATTTGTTTTGTACCAAGCTTTTGAAATCCAGTATGTATGTTAAACTTATAGTATATCTTAATTTGGAACAAGCCACATTTCAAGTATTCAATAGCTACATATGATTTTATCAACCTACACTGATAACTTGGGCTTCTTGAGGAATTAGGGCTAATACATACCAGTCTCAGAAGGTCAACATGAGGGCAACAAAATTAAGGAAGCGAAACTTATTTCACACAAATATTCTACCACCATCACCACACAGATTTTATTTTTTGCTCAGGATATTCATTGCCCTTTTTAAAATAATCTATTAAGCTTCAGTACAATTGTAGGTGATTATTTGGGGTACAAGATGGCAACAGCCTGCTTCTTCATGCCAAGCAGGAAATGTCCAAAGCCACAGGGTAGAAATGCTTGAGACAATAGGACTCTAGTGCAGCGAAACTGAGAAATGGCCATTACCATCCTGCATGGGAAGTAAATTTTCTTTACTAGAAATTCTTTCTGTAGTGTAGAACTCTCAAAATTACGTCCTAAGTGGCTAGAAACTTATAGGAGGAGGAAGTACAAGGCTGGAAATATCCCTGTGATGCCACTGCCTCCTTATTTATTTATTTATTTAAAGAATTTTGTGCTTTTTTTTAAAAAAGATTTTATTTATTTATTTGACAGAGAGAGACACAGCGAGAGAGGGAACACAAGCAGGGGGAGTGGGAGAGGGAGAAGCAGACTCCCCGCTGAGCAGGGAGCCCAATGTGGGGCTCGACCCCAGGACCCCAGGATCATGACCTGAGCCGAAGGCAGATGCTTAACAGACTGAGCCACCCAGGCCTCCCTCCATTATACATTTAGTGCAGTTCTTTTGCTCTCTCCTCCTTCACTTTGGTCCCGCTGATGGGAACCTCCAAATTTTTCTTTATGGCTTCATTTAAACCTCTGGAGAAAGGTATATGTAATGTAATACAGGCTCAAGAGAAAATAGAAAATTAAGAAATCCAAGTCTCATTTTACTGATGAGAAAACTGATTTAGAGAAATTGGGTGAATGCCCCCCAAATCACATAGCCTGTAAGCATAAGAGGAGGATTAGAAATATTTTGATTTTCAAAAGAACATTGTCAACCCACAAAATGGGAGAAGAAGTTATTGACAATATATATGTCTGATTAAGTCTACTGTTCAGGATATATAACAACTCCTATTAATCAATCAGAAAAAGACAGCAAATATGCAAGTTATCAGTAAAGAATGTGGTGGGCTATGGTCACCAAAAGCCATGCATAAAAATTTTCTTTCTTTTTTTTTTTATTTTTTTTTAAAGATTTTATTTATTTATTTGAGAGAGAGAATGAGAGAGAGCACATGAGAGGGGGGAGGGCCAGAGGGAGAAGCAGACTCCCTGCTGAGCAGAGAGCCCGATGCGGGACTCAATCCTGAGACTCCAGGATCATGACCTGAGCCGAAGGCAGTCGCTTAACCAACTGAGCCACCCAGGCGCCCGCATAAAAATTTTCATAGAGGCTTTCTTGGTTATTGCTAAAACCTGGAAACAGCACAACTGTCCATCAATGCTAGAATGGATTAAAAATAATTGTGATATATTCACATAATAGAAATGAGAAGCAATGAGAATGAATGAACTACTGTTATATGCAACACAGATTAATCCCATAAACATCATATTGAGCAAGAGAAACCAGAAAAATAAATATACTGTACAAGTGTGAGAGTAGTTCTAGAAGGCTGAAAATGCTCTGTTTTTTTTTTTATTTAGGTGCTGCTTTATTTCTGAAAATGTATTAAACTGTACATTTACAGTAAATATAATTTTTGGTATGTGTATTATGTTTTAATTATAGATTTTACAGAAGGAAACTAAAATTGCTAGAATTCTCCCCAAACTAGAGGCTTATTTTAGCTAGTAGATTTGGGGAGTTTTATCCCTGTCCTGCTTCTACCCTTCACACCTACCTCTGTCAGCCATGGGTATGCCTCAGGAAAATGTCTTCTGGGTGATTAGAAGCTCAATTTAATAACATACCTGAATGAACATTTAGGGCAGGAATTACACTGAGGTTACTCAAGCCCCAGAGTTCTGGTGAAATAGAATCAGGATGATGCTCATGTTTAGAACAATTCTTCTTTCCTCTCTTATAACCCAGAGCTCTCCCCAGGGTTCCCAAGCAAGAGTCTGTACCAGATATTTTGCACAAATAATGCAATAAAGATTGGCTTTATTGCCCCATTTCCTGTACCTTATATATAGAGGAATGTTAAAACAGCATTTAGAAAGGAGGCCAACTTCAGCTTTGGAGCTTTATAATCTTAGCAACATCCCCACGATGCTGTAAACACAAACTGTCCTGTTCCCAATATTTAGGAGAGCTCCCATTCCAGGGGAAGTATCTGCAGTGCTAAGGTAGTCCTCTAGGGTTTAATACAAAATGCCTCCAACAGTGGCAAGCCTTGATATATTTACTGAAGGAGGTCTAGGGACCAGTTCTTAACATTGTAAGAAAAGAATCTACAATGATGAAATAATATTGTAGAGAATAAACTGAAGTGACCTCCCCATCTCCTTCTCTCACAGCCCTTCCCCCATCCCTGGCATTTGGATCATTTCTCTTTCATAGTTATTATTGCAAAATGCAGAAAGAGAGAACAAGTTAATACTCAGCCTTCACTTTCAAAGCAGACCTCAGAGGGGAAAGTGGAGTAGTGCCAGTGAGGACTCTTCACCTGCACATCAACCTAGAGCTGCTGGAACGTGCCTAGCAGGTGTCTGCCATGCTCCTGGGGGTTCTCTACATGGCTACCCTCAAAAGTGATGCCAATCAATGCATGTCATAAACAGTTCAAACACAGCTGTGGGTGGGAAAATTGAAGGCTCTGCTGAACCCCTTGAGTCAACAAGGAAACATGGTTATGGCCTCCAAGGCCATTACAATGGGCACTGGAAGACCCAACAGTGTCTTCATCAATAAGAAGATGAATGGTGAAGGGTGACTGTTCTCTAGGGCCAGTCAGGAAGATGCAGAGTGAGTCTTTACACACCTAGCTCTTCACCTATAGTAGAGGCTAGGAATCTTTCAGCATGGAGATGCTACTTGACATACATGTTGGAGTTGGATCTGCCCACCATCAGCAGTCCCACCATCAGCAACATGACAAATGGTGTGCTTTATCACACTGAGTCTCCATCCAGCAGACCTTGTCCCTGCAGCTCAGAAGCTGGGCATGTGGGAGAGAATGATGGGTGAGTGTTTGACTACAACCAGGACATGATACTTCTGAGGCCACAAGGACAGCTTCTGCAAAAGTTAGGGATATGCGTGCTGGGGAAGGGGTTGCCAAGAGCAAGTTCAGACACTTTCCCACCTCTATCCCCTGGCTCACACTGCTAAGTCTGAAAGCACTAAACCAATATATTCTATCTCCGCATCTCACAATCACTGAAGGTCTATGTAAAATTGAAAAAAAAAAAGAGGCTTTCTTCTCCATGGAGTTCATTACTGATGGACTAGAGCAGTGAGATGTTGACGTCAAGTGACATGTCTCCAGCTGTCTGTGCTACTATTTATAATCACACAGCTGCCCTAAGATCTTGTCTCTACTCAATTTTTATCAGCTTTATTTAGTTATAATTGACATATGTATACTGAATATGTTTAAATTATGCAATTTGATATGTTTTGACATATGTATACATCTATGAAACTATCACCACAATCATAATAATGAACATATTCTTTACCCACAAAAGTCCTTCATGACCTTTTAAAATTTCTCCTTTTTGCTTCTTCCTTATACAAACATTAATCTGCTCTCTGTCCTATAGATTAGTTTGTACTGTCTAGAGTTTCATACAAATGCAGTCAAATAGCGTATTAACATACTCTTTGATTTGAGATTTACCCAAGATGTAGCACTTACCAACAGTTGATTCTTTTTTAATTGCTCTTTGGTATTCTATTTACAAACACACACACAGAGTTTGAAGCCTATGACAAAGACATTTTAAAAAAAAGTAAAAGCAGACATAAGCTTCTTTTCCTTCCTCCACCAGCCTAGGCAAAAGATTCCACAGCCAATGATATAAGCTTCTAGGAAAATCTAGAGAATCCACTCAGGGGTAAGACCAAGGTGGGATGGGAGCAGATGAAAGAACCCTCAGGTAGGCTTGGGGACCCCAAAATACAGGGCACTAGGGTCCAGCTAGAAGCCCAGATATTTCCATGATACTAGTGTGGGACAACAATGACACCCAAGGGCACCCATGTTAATGCAAGCATGGGGATAGGATGGGGCAGCAGGTAATATCCACCATGAGAAGAAGCATGAGAAATCCCTAAATTGAATGAGAAAACCCAGAACTGCTTTAAAAAGTGCTACATGATTAAATTTACCCTAGGATTAAATTTAACTGGGATTAATGGTTCTTTAACTAGAAATTGCATTTAGTTATATAAAAGAATAAAAGTTACATCTTGCACTTAGCTTATGAACTCACACCTGCTGTTCTGGTGAGTGTCCCTAATTAATTATAATCTGGATGTTGATTCCTAATGATAAAGCTCCTAAGATACTAACATACAAAACTGAGAAATGAAAACAATTTTGGCCTACATTTTCCTGCCTATCCCGTATATCAGTTTTGCTTTGAAATAGTTTCCTCTTTGTTTTTCCTGCCTGTGCCTGTCCTCCTGCTTCTGTACAGACAAGCCAATTCTGAATCCTGTTAAACACTTAGAGCATGTCCTTCCTCTTTTCAAAATCCTCATATAAAAGCCCATGGCTTTGCAGTGAGTTCTCGCCCGACATGATCTGCCTGCCTGTTCTCTATGTTTTGCCCTGACCACTGGGCTCCAGCCCCTGGGTGCTCCCCTACCCTGTCACCTGGGTTTGCACACATGATTCCCTCTCCTTGCAGTTTCTCTGACGGTCTTCCAAGACTTTTCCTTAAAAGTCCTCTGCCACTCTGATCTAAAATTCCAACTTCCGGCACTCCCTTCCTCCAAAACAGATAGGTAAGTAGAAGATCCATTTCCTGACTCCCAGGCTAGGATAAATACCCTAGGAGGCCATGGATTTATGTTTGTTTTAACCACTCTTTTATACCCAGTGGGTAGAACAGTGCAGTTCATAGACTGGACCTCAGAAAATACCTGGTGGGTGGATATAGTGGAATTTACATTCCAGGAAGATAGACGTGCCCATCCCGCTGGCAAGGCCTTCCCTTTTTTTAAGAAAGATTCAGTGGTAGATGAATTACAATCTGTAGGAGGAGTCTGCTCTAGAGCCCAAGATCCAACATCAGATTCAAAGGTGGATTTGCAATTAGGCTCTGGGAGGCCTAAGCATCTGTCCCCACAGTAGGATTTCACCTGCATGTTTTGGCCCTATGTGGAGGCCTCTCCTCCAGGAGGGTCCTGAGCAGGTACCAGGTACTGCCCATCCCCACCCCCAACCAGCCAGAGGGAACAATTTCCAGAAAGCAAGCACACTGTGCTTCCAACACCCAGGATGGGATGTTGTGCTTAGTGCGTTTTGTTGAATTTCACACTCCTTTTCCAGTGCTTCCAAGACATGCCAGCTTCCCTCTGGTGGATAAAGTCTTTCTTTGAATATGTCACTGTGTTTAATCAAGCTTCAGTCAGGTCTTGGGGCTCTAGATAGCATTACAACGCCTGCATATCTCCACTCGAGTTCGTTATAATAGAGTTTATTTCTGAAAAGCCCTATTTAATATTAAGTTCATGGGGAAATATCACTGTAGTTCTAGAGAACATTTCCTCTAACTACCAAGACACATGCTTTCGGATAGTAATGTAGGGAAGCATGTACAAGGCTTAATGAAAATAATAATAACTGAATTTAATCAGCTCCAACCATGTCCCTAAATAGCCCTTTATATGTAGCCACTTATTTAATATAATAATCCGAAGAGATAGGTGCTTTTATCTATCCCATTCCTTAAACTGAGGAATAAAGAATAGGGAACTCACTAAAATTGCATAGTAATGGGTGGCAGATTTATTGTAGCATTATATAAATAATATAAATAAAATAATAAATTAGAAAAAACCCAGGGTAATATTTAAAATATATAAATGTGGGGGCGCCTGGGTGGCTCAGTTGGTTAAGCGACTGCCTTCGGCTCAGGTCATGATCCTGGAGTCCCTGGATCGAGTCCCGCATCGGGCTCCCTGCTCGGCAGGGAGCCTGCTTCTCCCTCTGACCCTCCCCCCTCTCATGTGCTCTCTGTCTCTCTCTGTCTCAAATAAATAAATAAAATCTTTAAAAAAATAAATAAATAAATAAATAAAATATATAAATGTGATATAAATTACAATATAAATCAATTTATAAGTCAAAACATAAAGGAAAAATGTATTTATTTTTATTCTCTAACTTCACTCAATTATAAATATAAATGAAATCGTAAAAGTGCGTATTAGGTGATATAAATTATAAGCACAAATCATTCATCAACTCAACCTAATAGTTTCCTAATCTTGTGTCAATTCTAGAAACTGCTATGTATCTTTTGCGAGATGTGGCCATCCTCGGCTCCAACTATCTGATTCTGATACAACGGGCAGTTGCACCGAGCAAGCTCTCCTGACAGTTTCTTTATTAAATCGAGAGTGACCAGGTCCCTGGTGCTCAACGCTTTGCTGCAGCTACAGGACAGCTGGGTGTGCACCTTGACATTGGTGTTACCCACCGTCCTAGCCCCAAAGAACAGACACCTCAGCGACCACACTAAACATGCCGTCACCAGTGCCCCCCACCCCTGCTCTGTGGCAAGGATAGGACTGGAGCAGTACCCACCGTGGTGCAGTTTCTGTGGATCACTGTGCGGGAACACTGCACAAACAGAAGAAATGTCTGTAAAGGTGCCCAGAAAACTCGCATGACCTCGCATGGGACCTGGCAATGGTCAGAGAGTTACCTCTGCAGAATCAGAGACAAAAGATATTTCAGGCCCATCTGAACACGTTTCAAAGCAAATGTTTTCACGTATTGTTTTTATAAGGAATGTTTCAGAAACACAAATATTTCAATAAGTTAAAATTTTTACTAAAATTACTTTTATAAAGCTAACCAGTTAGCTGGAGAAAAAAGATTTTTAAAAAATGAATATCCTTTATGTTTAACTCTAAATTCCTCACATGGACCCACGTTTTCCTCCTTGAATCTAGTATACTTTTTTTTTAAAAGATTTTATTCATTTATTTGACAGGGAGAGACACAGCGAGAGAAGGAACACAAGCAGGGGGAGTGGGAGAGGGAGAAGCAGGCTCCCCGCTGAGCAGGGAGCCCGATGTGGCATTCGATCCCAGGACCCTGGGATTATGACTTGAGGCGAAGGCAGATGCGTACGACTGAGCCACCCAGGCGCCCCTCTAATATACTTTTTTACCATTTTCTGGATAACGATTGAACACTAGCTCACACTATTAGTAGGGAAGGTTCTTTGCTGTACTCAGCTATTGATTCATTTAAAAATATTGTTTTAATGAGCACCTACTATTGCCAGGTCCCATGCGAGGTCATGTAGATAAGGAGTGAACACAGTAAACGTAGCACCTGCTCCCACAGCACCCTGCACGGAGATGGGAATTTTAACAGGGGAAGAGAAAATATGTTTTTTCTTCACTGGGGCCTCACAAACAAGGAGAATAATGAAGGGTAAGAATTAGGGAAAGGAGGCAGGGACCTGAACTCACAGGGTGCTGCTGGGCAGGGGGAGGATTCTGGACTGATTCAAGGAGCGAAGAGGTTCCAACAGCTAAGCCACCTGATCAAATTTGTGTTATTTAAAAAATCTCTGGTGCAAGTCTGTTTGAAGAGAACCGCCCATGCCAACCACATCTGGTTTTCCAGTAGTCAGAGGATTAAAATGTAATAAAATGCCAACACTTGACTGGAAATGATATAATTCCCAATAATTAGGAAATGAGAAGCCAGAGACTATTCTGGTCCATAGAGAGCCAGGTACCAGGGTTCACCAAGGGTTTATGGGGAATCATAGCAGCATTACCCTGATTTTCCCTTTTTCACCAAAAGATAATTTAAAGGAAAAGGTGGATCCCATTTGTAGGGATATGGCTGATTACTCCTCTCTGGAACCCCAATTCTCCCCTACCAGTATCCTCAACCTTTGCCTATCTCCTGTAGTACATGAATCTTGTCCTCTGCGTGTTCGCACGGATGCTAGTCTCTGAGCTTTTGCTGATGAATCAAATGACCATGATATTTTTTAGCAGATGTTCACCCCACTGCAAGTTTCTGATTCCTTGGGTCTTAAACTTAAATGTCTTTATTTTCAATTCAGTAACTCAGCCAGTTGTCACATTTCGCTTCTTTTAAAATTGGTGACTGTTCTTGACAAAGGATCTCAGAAGTCATCGAGCTCAGGATAACCTGAATGATTATTACACATGAGCCTTCTAATCGGGGAGTGCTACCGAGTGAGACAGAAACAGTGTGCTTTTATCACTCAGCAGGCAGCTGAAATATTGTGCTTGTTTTTATAACAAATGTCATACTTAAAACTAAAGGCATTTGCAGCTCCAAGGGGCAATAATTTCTATTCGTTTACTAAACACAGGTGTCCGTCTCACATGTTTCTCTTTAATAAGGAAGTCTACCAAAAGCAGCGCTGTATTGCAAAATCAACCACAACTGGGAAGCTGGGGTGAACAAACATGCTTGCGGAATTTATTGCTTATCCCCATTTTCATTTTACAAGGTTTAGGAGAGGTGAAAACAGTGTAAACATGAAGGGCACAGAGTAACCACTGGGGTCCCTCCTGTTCTCTTCCAACTGGAATTTCTAATAAAAGTGTATTTGAGTCTGATCCTGGCATTGCCTTGGCAGGGCGCCCAGCATCGCAATCACAGCAGTGCTAGGAGGCGCTCATAGAGGTGGCAGGTGGTGGGGCGGAGACCGAAGGTGGTGCCCAAGGCAAGAAGAGCCCTGGGAGCAGGACTGGCTACATGGAATTGTGGACTTCGTGCAAAATGAAAACGCAGGGACCCTTACTCAAAAATTATGAAGAATCTCAAGGGAGTGACAGCAGAATATTAAATCAAGCAATGGGGTCCTTCTATGCATGGAATTCTGTGTGACAGCACATGGGACAGCACTGTGCAGGTCAGGGATCTGTGCAGTGTCTGAATTGAGGCTGGAGAGAACGTCCACCGTGAGAGGAAATTTACAATGGGCTTCTTTAAACAGCCTGGTGAGCTGCAAAGCCTTTACGTATTTTTTTCTTATTTTTCTTTTGTGGACAGGGAGGCAGAGATCAGGAATATGTTAAAATATAAATAGGGTTATGGTCTAAAAGGTATTATTCCTTGTAAAAGTAGAGAAGATTCAGCCAAATGGCTAAAACTAACCCAGCTTGGGGGGTGGGGCATGGGGAAAGGTTGTAAACTACAGATTTTCTACTGATAGCGGGAAAGGGAATAAGGCTTCTCTAGAAACAGCTGGTTGCCATGGTAAAATGGTAAAGAGAGATTTCTTCAGTTTTTGTCTTCTGATCTGGAAGCCCAAAACTGAGGAGAGGGACTCAGAGGGAACTTCGAGTAACACAGTTGCACTTAGACTTCATGCACAGCAGCAAGAGATGACGTCAGAGAAGTGGTTCACTGAGGCATTGGAACTCGCCCCAGGCTCGGTGCAGGGAGCAAGCAAGAATGCAAAGCTCCAAGGAACCTCTGAAATTTGCAGTGGGATTATAATCACGATTTGCTAAGCCTGGATCCTGTGTCCAGAGCTGTGCCAGGCACCGTCCATACATCATCTGACTTAATTTGTGTATTTCTCAGAGCAACCTAGCATGGCATGTATTATCATCATCATTTTGCAGAGGAAGAAACACAGATCAGAAAGGTCACATAATTTGGCCAAAGCTGTATTGCTACTAAGTGGCAGACTACAGTTCTGACTCTTGATAGGATGTGGCTTGCTAAAGAAAAAAAAAAAAAAACAAAACAAGGGCAACAAGACAGGGACCTGTTACCTGTTGTAGAAATCGTTTGTGGACTTTGTAGCAATAACATGAGTGTAATAAACTAGGAGAAGATTAAAAGTTTAATTGGAGATAATAGTTTGACCTTAGTTGATATGACTTAAATATTGTTTCAAATGATGTTTGTTTCCTTCTATCTACTAGAGACAAGTGGTCTAAGTATTTGGTCAAGATTCAGATCAGTTTTTTTATCAGAAGAGAAACTGTTTACTTTTTTGAACAAAAGAAAAACAGACGCTCCATCTAATAGCATCTTGAACAGATGCTAAAGGCATGCTGTGCTTAAGAGTTTTGTAGGCTAAGTGGCACATACCAAATGTTCAATAAATACCTGATGAATGAATGGTCACAAAAGGGGGAAGGAAGAAGTACAAGGGTGCATGTGGTAAGAAGACAGACATTTTCTTATTTCTGTCAAATTTGTTAGTATTTAACTTCAATGCCAATTTGTTCTTCTAAGCAGATCACTGTATGTTAAGTAAGGGTTATAAACCTTCACTCGACTATATGTCCTCCCCAACCAACCATATATTTATAAAACTACCAGTGTCAGGGGACTTATGTTTTATGGTAGAGAGAAATTTGGAAACCATGAACACTCATTGCAACTTCTTCATTTCTATGAATAATTTCCATTCACATTGGTTAAGAATTCTATGTGGCCACAGCAGAATTTCTGCCTTGCTATACTCTGGGTTAGTCTCCTATCTCAGAAATGAGCCAAGGGAGATAAGTATTGATTCTCCCTCATTATGCATCAACCACGGGCTAGAACACCACAGAGTGAGGCAGAGTGGGTCTTTACCATGCTCCTCTCTTTTCCCTGCCCCATTGTACCTTCAAACTTGCCATGGGAACCCATCACAGTGGCTGACCAAGTTCCCTCACAATGGTTGGAAAGGAGCAGGCACAGTTCCTGGTCCATGGTGCATGCCCAACAAATGTTTCTTACTCTCCTTTATAGCCATGGCCTCTACCCTGGCCCCTTTCTCCACCATCTTCCTATACACAACTAGAATTTATGTCTTATTTCCTTGGGAGGTTTGTACTCAGGCAGCTGTCATAGTTGAAAAAGGATCTGTCAAGATCATTCCCACTGAAGTGTTAATTGTTGACAATAGCATAATGTGTCACCTGCTCGGAGATATTTGCATTTTGTGGGGGGTCTTAGAAACAGCCAGTTCTTACCAATTATATAACCCAGTCACTGTTTCATGAACAATATTCAATGAATTATTTGAACTAAACTCACCGAAGGAATAAATCTCCAATAGTAGGATTTTAGGCACCAATATAAGCCGGTAGGGAAGACGTTCTTAGACAAAGAGGTTTTCCAAATGTCACTCAGATCCCACAGAGAGCCAACTTCAGCTCTGACTCTCCACATTAATCGGAAAATCTCTGCCCTACATGTGGATGGAATCCCTTCCAGCAAATTTTACCCTAAATCCTTTCCTGCAATGCTCCATGGAGAATTAGCAGAGACCATTGCTTTCCTTCACACAAAACCTTTTTCATATATTGGATGATTATAGTACTGGGGAGAGAGAGAGAGAGAGAGATTGATTTATTATCCAAGTGAAGTATTTACCCACCAGACGTTCTTCTATGAAGTGTATGGAGCAATCCAAATATATAAAGCTAATATTGTTCCAAATTAACTCGTAGCACATATTTACTTGCTTATGCCTTTTCACTAATTAGCTGGTAGTAACTATACAAAAAACCCCACAAACTTCCAATTTTCATTATGAGAATATGTCTCAAGAAAACGTGGGTACTTGAATTTGTTGGGGTTTTTTTTCCTAATTGAGTGAAGTATAACAAAATCACACTGTATTTGGGTCCCAGAGAGTTGTTTTCCAGTTCTGGGAATTTGAATTTAACCTCCTTTAGCCCTAGTTTCTTTGTTGGCAGATGGGGGGATTTCATTATTTAACATCATGTAGTGCCTTCTCTGGGCCAAGTACTAGTCAGAGGGCTTTGCAAATGTGAATGTATTTAATCCTTCTGGGGCCCTCAGGGAAAAGCACTACTAGCACACTCGTCTTACAGAGGAGGAAACTGGGAAGAGAAAAGTAAAGCACTGTGCCCAAGATCATACAGCGGGCAGGTTAGAGTCAGGACTTGAACCTGGGCAGTCTGGCTCCAGAGTCTGGGATCTTAACCATTCCTTTCACATCAAACTGCCCCTCACAAGCTGGAATCTTGGATCATGCTGTAGGAAGGAGCTTTAGGGATGATCTGGTCCACATCCTGAGCCAATGCTTCACTTGCATGGGAAATGGGATCTTGATGCAGAGGCCTTGACTACGCACAAAGGATGAGGAGGGTCTTTGTTACGTGCTTCTGAGCATTTGGCTTCCCCTGGAAGCAGTCTTGTGATAAGAATGCAGTTTATTTAGTAGGCGATCAGAAAGAGATCCATGAGAGAACAGGGGAGTGGAGAAGTAAGTCAGGAAAGGGATGGGAGTCAGTAAAGCATACATTTATGAGCAGGTTACCCCTTGGGCAATGGGGGCTTGAACCCATTGCAGACCTCTGGGACACAGGGAAACATGGCTGAGAATGGTTCCACCCAAGGGACATATGTAGCCATCAACTCCCTTTGCTCATCATTTGAGGACACCCCTAGGAGCATTAGCTCCCTGTTACTGTGAGCCCATGCTGGACATGGGTCCCACACATGCTTCTATGGAAGAGAAAGCTTTCAGGCAGAGACAGAGGTGCAGAAACAGGAGTGGCAGCAAACACCAGGGCATGGGGAAGAACACTAATAACATGCATGACAAAAAAAAACAAACAAACATGCATGACAAACTGCAAATACTAAATTATAAATCTTTCCTCCACCTAAGGATAGTTATGCAGTCTTCTGAGTGCTGTCAGCCCTCCAACATGGCATTCTCTCCTCCTGGACTTTCACTGCTATCCATTATTAGCATCACACCCATCCAAAAGCACGACAAGAAAGAAAAAAAAAAAAAAAGAGTTTCAAGGATTCATTACTTCATTCAACAAGTTTTTATGGAGAACCTCTCTGAACCAGGAACTCTTTTAGGCACTGGGGATACAACAGTAAAAAACATGTATGCATTGGCCAAGGTCCTCGCCCACATGAAGCCTTAATTCTGGTAAAGGAGAAAGAAAATACATAGTTGATAAGTGAATTGTATTATATGCTAGAAGTTTGGAGCTATGGGAAGTAAAGGGCAGAATAAGGAGATTAGCAAGTGCTGTGGGACTGAGGCACTTGGAAATGTAATGGTCAGGGAAGGCCTTATCAAGGAGATAGCATTTGAGTAGGGATTGAAGGAGGTGACAGAGGGAGTCATGCTCGTATCTGGGGTATGGTGGGGTTGGGAGGGAGTGAGAATCACACCCCAGGGAAGGGCTGATGCTTAGAGATGGGGTGAGGGGCAATGGGGAGGAGTTGGCTATTTCTATGTGGCTGCATGGAAATAATCAAGTGGTAGATGGTAGGAGATGAGATAAGAGAGGCGAACCCTGATCAGGCCCTAAGGCTCTAGGGGAATTATAAGGACAGGAAGAAAAGGTGGGGGGGTGGTTACTGGGGGAGCAGTATGGTAGGATTTCAATATGATGATCCAGTCTGCTGGGTGGAGAACAGACTGTTGGGGGCAGAAGAGAAAGCAGATGGGTCAGTTCAGGGGCTGCTGGGATAATTCAAGTGAGAAATAAATGAGGAAGCTGGAACAGGTGCTAGTCGTGGAAATGGTAGACAGAATCCGGCTATATTTTCATATAGACAGGATATCTAGAGAGTTTAGATAAGGGAGAGGAGAGAATCATAGTGTCATAGAATGTAAAGTCTCAGGAGTGGTACTGTCTCTCATGTTAGCATTGAGGAATCTGAGCTCAGAAATTCAGAGAGTCAGATTCACTTGCTGAGCTGGGAGTAGACACACAGCTGAGCTGGGAGTAGATGTCAGGGCTGCCGGCCTCAGATTCAGGACCCCAAATGATGCCTTCAAGTGATGGGGGCAGTCTTTCAGGCCAGCCAGAGACCAGGGGGAGAGACCATGAGTAAATGACCTGGACAATATACACACCCCTTTTGGGCCCCACTCCCACCACAACTGGGCCCTTCTCTCTTGAGAGCAGTGACACTTTTCTTGGTAGAGGTACCCAGTCCAAGCTAATCACCATGTTCTCATGGTGGGCACAACCAACCTCCCTCTTAATTTATTAATAAATAGTAACTTCTTGGTAAAATCTTGGAGTCTTCTCGTAATAGTAATGATATATGTACTGCTGGGAACACCCCTGCCACAATGAGTGATGCACTCTGTTCCCCTTTCTTTGGTTATCACTTTGACATTTCTCACAAATGTACCTTCCACTCCTCTAATAATGTCTATAGAGCTATTTGCCTGGCAGCAGCAAAGCCCCCTGGGGTAACTCAAAACCCTAAAGAAACAAAACCTTGGTTGTCCATTCTTCCCACCATCTATTTGGTGTTAGTAGGGACCCTCTACCAATAACACCTCCATTTATGTACTGTAAAAGAAACTTCATAACAAACACATAAAGGGTCATTTTCCTCTCCTAAGGGGCTGAATTAAGGGCACTGGCTCTGGAACAAAGCCAAAGTAATTTGGAAGAAAGGCCATTTTTTCTCCCCCATTCCTTGGCACTGCTATGTCTCCTTTCTCTCCCGTTTTTAGACATATGTAATTGATAGGAGCACCAATTAATCAAATTTAAATTATGTTTGTGTACAGAGTACAATGTGTACAATCATTTTACATAATATTTAGGTTACTCTAATCTAGTAAAAGAATCAGTTTGCATCCCCTGAGCCGTATATCCATCAGCTAGCAGGAGAAACCTCCAGAAGCCTGCTGAGAGACAGGAAGAAGTCTGTCCTGACGCAAAGCCAGCTTTGTTCATTCCATAAAGCTGCTCATTCAGCTTTCACGGTGACTAATATAGGGCCCATCTATGCCACGTATTATTTTGAATAACACATTTTATTCCAGAGACTAAGTTCAAGCTCTCCCTCTCCCAACACTGATAACAGAAAAACAAACTTGGTCTCAGAGATTTTTCTAATTATTCTCTCCTGTCGTTGCCTTTAGCTCTGGCACCCTGTCATCACGTTATTTTCCAGAAGCAATAAAGTAACCAAACAGTGTCTTTCTCAAGTTATGAGGCACTGAATCCAATGCTTCTGAAGTCTGAAGTCGCATTTGCTTCTTAAAACACAAATAATAAGCTTCCATCCTTATCTTCCACCTTTCACTCAAGACCCAGAGAAGGGGTTCAAGGAGGATTAGGCATCTCACTGTTACCTCTGCTGATAACAGACGCTCTTGGGACCAAGTAATTGCCACCTCTCCTTGAGTAATTCTTGATGAGGAGAAAGAAAACCAGAGAGATTCAGAGAGGATGTGTTAGAAAGTGGGAGGTCTGCCCAGTCCCAACACAAAAAGTGATTCCAACGAGAAGAGTTTATGAATATGTGGGGGCAGTTTTGGATTTGAAAGTTACATGTTTACCGGAAGATGAGATGCTCATGCCTGCTTAAATACTTTTGTGTGGTTATTAATAATCCCCGAACATAACAAAACTCACAAGGCATATGTTTCAGTTACAGCGAAACCAAGTCACTGCATCATCAGGCAGGATAACATGCAAATCTTGTCCTGAGCCACACGGCATTGTCAGTAAGCTGCCAACTTTGGATATGGGTGAGCAATGGTGCTGCTCCAGTTCCCAGCACCAGGACACAGGAATCTGGCATGGAGGGAAGGAAATAAATAAGATCACAGCCCAGGTGGGATATTCATTCTGTTGGGCAGCAGGGTGGACCCCAGAAGAAAGCATGGGACATAAATTTTGCTGAGTCCCAGCAGAGATGGGCTATGTTGCACTAAATGCTTCCAATAAGACAAATTCGTGATTCAAGAATGGGGGAAGAGAGAATTTCAAGATGTCCGTTGTGTATCTGTGGCATTCTAAGTGAGTTACTCCACCTGCCTTTGCTCTGGCTTCACACATAGCTCACTCATCCCCCTGCCCCCACCATTAATAATCCTGCTTTTGACTCCACTTCTTTTTCTTCAGAAAGTCAGTTTAAAAGTAAGGAACTTATCTGAAAAATGGGGGCATATTCAACCATTACCACTTTAAGTGGCATGCTAAAAGGTAATTTCTACTGGGCAGGAGGGTCTGGGCACTAATGATGACCCTTGACTCTAGGTCCTTGCTAACCAAAATGTGGTCCATTGACCAGCAGAATCACAGTCCCTGGGAGTTTATTTAGAAATGCAGGATCTCAGGTCTACTCCAGACCTTGAGATGGCCCTAAAACTTGGGAAGTCTGATGTTGCTAAGTTCAAGCCTCTTCTGCATTTGACCTTCACACTTACAGTTCTGACAGCAGTCTGCAGGGCACTTAGACTTTTTCTTAAAGTAGCACTGGGGAAAAATACAGTTATATAACAGGTTGTGAGAGTATGGCTGGGGATCCCAAGGGGACACCTTGTCTTGCTGAGAAGGGTCTCTCTCAGAGTGCATTGATACTTCCTTGAGCTTTCACAGGCACTGAGCTGATCTCCATACTCTAGAGGGACCTAGTGGCTACTCCCAGGAGTGAGGGCTCTTGGTCTCCCTGTGAGCAGCATTCCAGGCAGTGCTGGTCCATCCAAGTACTCAGTCTCCTAGAGGCTGGAGATCAACCACAACTCAGAAATACCATAGAACAAAGGGGAGCCTGAGAATGATAGGGCTGTCCATTCTCAAGGGCATTTTCAAGCAGGACTGTCTCATCATCCTCAGTGATGCTCAGAGAGATCTCTTTCTTTTCATAACACATGGTATATCCCCAATACATTCTGGAACCAATACTGCCCTCTACCACCATGGATATTACAAATGTGTGCGTGCGTGTGTGTGTGTGTGTGTGTGGTACTCCAATTTTATTCTTGAAACTTTGGCCTTGACCTTTCATATCAGTTGAAGAGGAATTGGTCTGAGTGTGCACAGACAGGACATGACCAACAAAGGAAAACCACCATTTGGCTCCAAAAACCTGACTTTCTGGAAGTTATTAAAATTTCTTAAATAAACAAATAATCTTAAATTTCATTCCAAAATATTTCCCAGTATATATTCTTAGGGTACACTTTTACTTGTGTTTATTTATAATTTTTTTCACTGCTCTTTTTGGTGAGTTAATATTTTTATTTATCCTCACACCACAGGGTGGTCATATATGTGTGTGTTTGTGGTTTGTGTATATGTGGATCATGTGTGTATTGAATGTGTGTGTGTGCACATGCATGTGTATATATAGAATGTGTGTATTCATGTATATATGTTTGAGGAATGTGTGTGATTACAGTGTGTATATGAGTGGGTATCTGAGGTTGTGTGTATATATGTAGTGTGTATGTGATTGTGTCTGTGTAGTACATGCATGCATTGAAGTATGTGTGTTAGTGCAGGGTACATGTGTGATTTGTTCTGGGAAGACTTTAGGTGTGTGTACATGGAGTGTGGATAGGTGTACATATTTGATGTTTGTGTGTGTCTATGTGTATCTTTGGGGGGAAAGCATGGGGTGTGTATGTGAAAATTGTGTGTACACACTGAGTTTTTTGACCTTGTTCTGATCTAATAAAGATATAGCTCAAGAATATGAAAGGACATTATTCTATTCTAAAAATCTGTGTTTGAAGTAGGCTTTGAATATTTGTTTTCATACACAAAGTTATTATTCTAGTTCATAGCCAAAGGCAGCCATCTTGGACTTTTGGGAAAATGCCCAAAATAATACTTCCTAAAAGCAATTTAAAATTGGAATGGACATGCCATTTTTAGGTGTCCAAAGGGATGACAGAAGATAGTTGATGGTGTGTTATTTTAGAGGGAGAAAACTATTAAAATGCTTCTGACTGTAGCAACAATAAAATACTAATGAACCAAAGGAACAGATGGAAATTGAAAAGCATGTGCAATGTCAAAACCCAAAATACAGTGATTTGTTAAATTACAGGGTTTGTTCCCCTGAGAGAGGAGCTGCAGTTTGCTGATAACTCAGCGACAACCGGGATTATTACTGTAACACAGCAATGCCATTTTCTGCCTGAAACCTGAAAGAACTAATTAATTATATAGCTTTGGTTACTAGATTAGAACCAAGCTTTGCTGTCCAGTTTCCAAAGACTGAACTTTCTAAATTGTCAGAAAAAGAGTGTTTTCCTAATTGTCTGCTGACTATCTACTTTGTAGATAGGTACAAAGACTGCTATCAATTGCCTCATGATAAATTGTTTGCTCTTTTGGCCACTGGGGAAGACTCTTTTTATGTTCTTGAGTCACCCAGACTTCCTTAGTGAACTGAAATTACTTGTGTGGAGTTGTACCTGTAAATATAACTGAGAGCCAGGACAGGGTGTGGCCCCTAAGAAGGGTTTTACAATAGTGCCAGCTGGGTATACCAGGCTAGATAGGTGATGGGAGAAAAATACTGTTCTTTCTGCTCTACACAAAAGATCCCAGTCTATTTCCTAAAAAAGAAGTGAGATTTTAGGAGCCTCCTGAGCACAGAAAAATGGGGAGAAAATGTTCTGCCCCTTATAAAAGAAAATAATTTCTTCTGTGTCATTTTCCCCCCAGAAATACTTGGAAATTAGAAACTAAAATGAATCCAGGAGGCCCACTGAAAACACTAGAAGAGCAGACACTTGTGTTGAGTCTCCTGTGGTTCTGGGGGACTTTCCTCTCCCCCACCAGACCTTGCCATTTTAACCCTAGCATTTGCTGCATTCCTGATGCCAGAAAAACAAACCCCTCTCATGGCCGATGGAAGCGTGAACTGATATAGGTCCACTGGAGAGCAGTTTGCTGATATCTACTGAAATTGTACGGGCACACATTCTATGGCCCAGCAAGTATATTTCTCAGTATCTTGCCTAGAGAAATGCGCATCCATGCACACCAAGAGGACTGTCCTAGGGTGGCCAGCACAGCATAGCTTGTAACAGCAGAGAATTGGAAAGGAACTTCATATTTACCAATAGTGAAAGGGCTAGATAATACGGTATATTTAGGTTCTTGAATTATTTGCCACTCTATATAAGATGGATTTATACTGTTGACGCTAGAAGACTTCCAAAATATAGTGTTAAGTTGAATAAAACAAGTAGCAAAACAAAATATGGATATAATATGATAGCATTTTATAAAAGAGAACTTGCACACGTATACACAACAATATTATACATTTGTGAATATGAATATAAATACACAGAGAATGGTCTGGAATTAGTTCTGTTGGATGATAAAAGCAATTACTCTTTGAGAAGAAGTTGGGTGTGGAAGTGGTGGTCATATGGATTTAGACTTCTCTCACCAGTTGTATAATCCTGGAAAAGTTACTTACTTTGTTTTGGGTTCTTCATCTATAATACAGAGATTATAAAATATGTCTACATGATAGAGGTGTTGTGAGGATTAAGTGAGCTAATGATAAAACAGATAATGTGTGTGGAGCACTTACTCAGGGCCCAGTAATGCCCTAAGTGCTTTACCTATTATACCTATTTTAATATGAAGTAGATAGAGTCATTATTCCCATTTTACAGGTCAAGAAACAGATAATTTGAGGTTGATAATTTGCCAATAGGCTCATAGCTTGTAAGGTAAGTATAAAGCTAGAGGATGAGACAATGGTAGTCTTCAAAGGGAGGCAGCTAAATGAAGAATGAGAAGGTTTGAGAAGGTCTGAAGACACTTTCTGAAGCTTGTACATCTTTTTGCATTGACAGGAGATGCGTTTGGACCCATTTATTCTCCAGCTACAACAGGACTCGGATGCATGATCTTTAACTACACATTCTCTGGCCGAATAATGAAACAGAAGATAGACAGTTTTCCAGTTAATCAGGTTCAAAATCTTGGGGTTCATTTGGTTTCACTTTCTTTTAAAGCCACTGCCACAAATTCAACAGTTGATCTTAATGTTATACCCCATGTGCCCTCACAGTCTGCAGAGTGTACTTCCTCACGGTGATGGGTAATTTTGTCAATTTGACTGGGACATAGTGTGCCCAGATATTTGATCAAATATTCTCGTGTGTCTATGACAGTATTTTGGATGAGATTATCATTTAAATCAGTAGACTGAGTAAAGCAGATTGCCTTCCCAGCTGTGGATGGATTTCATCCTGTCAGTTAAAAGCCTGAATAAAACATAAAGGCCAACCCTTCTGCAAAGAAGAGGGAACTGCTTCTACCTGACTGAATTGATCTGGGACATCAGTTCTTTCCTGCCCCCAACCTTGAGCTGGAATATCAGGTTTTTCTGGGTCCTGCTGGCTTCTGGAGTAGAACTATACCATCAGTTCCTGTGGGTCTCCAGCTTGCTGACTGCAGAATTTGGGAATTGTCAGCCTTTATAATCATGTGAGCCAATTCCTTATAGTGAGTAAGTAAATATCCTATTAGTTCTGGAGAACCCCAACTAATATACCTACCCCTCGACTTTGGGTTTGTTCATGTGGATTGCTATGTCCAGTGGGATGTCAGTACTTGTGATGTGAGCAAAGGCTTACCATATGCTCATAGTTGGGTTTAACCTCTTGCACTTGTACCATTGTTATGAAAAGAACATATTCTGGGTAGCCACTACCCCTAGACATCAGAATAAGACAAGTGGAATTGGCTTGAGCTTGGTCTGCAGCCTGGAGCCAAGCCCTGCTGAATCCAGCAAAGATCAGCCAAGCTTTAAATAACTGGCAGCTTCATGAGTGAGAAAATGTTGTGTCTATAAGCTGAGTTTTTGATGGTTTGTTTTGTTATTGCTGTTTTGCAGCATTATTATGGTTATAGCTGACAGGTACACTCACCATATATAATGCCTTATTTTTTCAATGCCTCTGAGAGCCATCTCTTCCCTCATTCTGGGGTAGACACTTTGACTCTGCATGGAGATAAAATGAGAAGAGCTTCCCACTGCTCTCCTTATTTACAACAACCCTCTATTTCAATCAGTGATTAATGCTGATGATTGAGTAATCTATCTAGAGCCTTATTCAGCTCCTATCATTCCCCTACTCTAAAGTCTTCAATGACTTCCTAGTAAAGATAGGGAGCTCTAGCCCTTGCCGGTACCTGCTTCCTTACACTTCTGGACAGTTCTACATGCAATTTCCTCTACCTAGAATGTTCTGTCACTCTACCATTTCCATTTTCCCTTATATAACCACGTGGCATAATTTTAATAGTGATTTGAGATTCTACTAAAGCTTTAATTCCTCTTGGGGCACCTCCTCTTTGGCTGCACCACACCCCTACCCCAAACACATGTACACATATAAAAGAATAACACCTGGATCTTTTGAGATCATCATATTCTTTTCTAAGCTCTCATAAACTCACCATCCATATACTTAACTGTATAATTATAGTAATAGTTTGCCCCCAAAGAAGGTCACAGATCTGTGGGCCTGTGAGTATTTGTCAGGCCAGGGTTGGTTACATACAGAAATAAATTAGTCCCTAAATCTCTGAATTTATTCTGAGGTACAAGTCTGCCATTGCAGAATTAAGCCATGTGGTATTTCCAGGGCATAACATGGGTTCCTTCCACACTCCTGTCATGGTGTGGGTCAGTGGGGGTTCTGCTCCACATGGTCACTCAAGGATCCAGGCTGGAGGAGGCTTCATCTCTACTCTTGTTTCCACACTTTCACAGTGGGTAACTGGTGGAGCCAGAATTTGAACAAGGCAAGTGACTTCCAAATCCAGTCTTTAGCCACTACTTTGTATGTTTCTCCATTCAAATCAGGGCATAGAAAAGGAAGTGCCACCTAATGAATAATACGCAAATATTTTATATTTCTTATTTAATTATTATAGTAGAGTTAGGAAAAAAAGTATTATTATATCAATTTAGCATAAGGAAATAAATTTCCTTGAGGTTAAATAATTTGTCAAAGGTCACATAACTAAAGCAGGATTCAAAACATATTGATGTACTCCCAAGAGATCACTTAGGATATAGAACTTAAGGATTAGAAGAAAAACCTTTTCTATAAATCAGGGAAGGTGAGAGAATTCCAGCATGGAGAAAACTAGGGGGAGGGGGAAAATACCAAAAATGTATATATGTATGCTCCAAAATATATCATCCTTGCCCTGTGAAAGCATGAAAAATACTGATGGAATTTCTATTTGAATTACCCAGAGCTGACATACGAAGCATGAAGTAACAAGAATGCACGGCTGATTTTCATTATTCATGGATTACATATTTGAAAATTCACCTCCTCACTAAAATTTACTTGTAACTCCAAAATCCATACCCCAGAACCTCCACAGTCAATAACAGACATGTGCAGAGTGGTGAAAAATCTGAGCCACTGGATGTGCACATTTCCATCTGAGTTTAAACAAGACAGGGTTCTGCTTTGTCTCAGCTCTCATTCTGTAAACAAGTGTCCCTTCCATGGTCTACTTAGGGCCACGTATTTCACGTTTTGTGCTTTTTGTTGGTGATTTTGCTGTTTGAATCAGTATCCAACATAGCACTCATGTGCCGTCTAGTGTTTCCGAGCGCAGAAAGGCTGCGATGTGCCTCACAGAGAAAGTACGTGTGTTGGAGAAGCTTTGTTCAGGTAGGAGTTATAGTACTGTTGGCTGTGAGTTCAATGCTCATCAATCAATAACATGGCACTTCCATGAAAAAAGAGAAAATTCACTAAACTGTATGGGAGGCCACTCTACAAGGTTCTAGAATATCATCTCTAGTGGAGATGAAAAGGTAGCTAAACTTGTGGACATGTGAGATGACAACTGTTAAAAAATGTTTACTGGATGGCATAGTTGTGAGGCTGAAGCCAAGGCAATTCATGGTCATGTTACATAGGGTCAGTAAATGTCACACCATTCTCATCTAGGGAGGGCTGGGTTGCATGTTTCAAAAAGCAATATGGCCTGAAAAATGTTAAATTTGCAGGTTCTGCAGATCAAGAAGCTATGAAAGAATTTTTTAAAAATTTTCTCTCAGTGTTATACAGGAGAAGGATTAAGTGGAAGAGTGTTTTCAACAGTGATGAGACTGACTTGTTTTATAAGAATATTGGCAAACCAACCTATATAACATGAATGGCATTTGGGTTGACCAAAATGTTGTGATCAGAGGCATGTGGGAACTTACCCCATCTTTCCTCTAGTACCAACAGTTCGATATTTGCTAATTCAGTGTCCATGGTGACTTTATAGAATATAACCACTGTGACAAGAACCAACTGTGTGTGGTCTCTGTGTGTGTGTGTTTGTGTGTGTGTGCATGCACAAATATCTAGTACTAACTGAAAGTGATTCTTTAATGTGTGAGTTTCAATTAAGTTTTCTCCAGTCAGGAATTTAGTACTTTGAGATCAAAATCTCCCATTGCACATGTTAGCCATGTGGAATTTTCACAAGGTTTCTTTGGTTGTTGCTTTGGTTTGGTTTTATACCTTTTAATCCTTTGTCACTTTCAAATGAGTTTTTTTTAAATCAGCTAACATGGGAATTGTGGCCAATACTCTTTTTCTAATTGCTTTAGCTATTTTTGAGGTTTTGTTTTTAGACCTTGGCTGTTTTGATGAAAATGGAAAGTGATTTGGCATTGACCGTATCCCTCCACAAATTATTGTAGTTGGGGACTCACACTCAAGTCTGAAGATGGCTGAGAATTTTCTTTTTCCTAAATGATATGCTGGATTTTCCCTCCTTCTGCAAAAATCCCTTTGTCAAAGGGACGGTTTGCCACTGTTTTTGGCATTGCAGCCTATGTGATATTAATGCAAAATCTGATAAATGCATAGGTCTCTTATTCACACAGATCCTATTCTCTTCTAGGAATCTAATAATTCTTTTTAAATAAAATCACCTTGGAATATAAATTGAAAATTGAAGCGCAATAAAAAGAAGAAGGATTTCTACTTCATCACCACACAGATTTCCCATCTCCAGTCAACTCTAAGTGCAGTTTAGGGGGATGCGCAACAATTTAATTGTTCTATTTGATTGCAAATCGCAGGACATGCAAGGAGAAGATGAATCTATCTTGGCAAATGCATTATTAAAACTCTTCTAAATGTGCTTGCACAGAAGTGAAGGAAATGTTTCTGTGCCTGGATGGGAAAGACATGAGCAGTGAAAGGCTCCCTGTGCAGAGACTCTGGTTTGTAATATAAATATTACGTATGTAATATTATGTATGTTATATCCCTACCCATGGGATCCTGGCAATGTAGCAGTGACTGGACAAACTGATTTGAATAAGAAAGCCTATTCTTTCAACAGCATAGATTAATTTTGTCTACTTATGTAGTTATGTAACTTACACAAATGGAATCATATAGGTCATATACTTTGTTCAGGCTTCTTTAGTTCAACATGATGTCTGAGAGCATTCATAGTATGGTCAGTAGCAATGATTTATACAGTCTCCTTGTTGTATAGTATCCCATCACATGAGTATACACAATGTATCTCTCCATCCTACTTTTTAGGAGCATTTGTGTTCTTTCCAGTTTGGAGTTATTATGAACAGTAGTTCATAATGGGTAGGAATGTAATGTAACATAAATGTGCAGTTATCTGGACACACTTGGGAAGGGGATGGTGGTGGAGGAGAGTAGATGGACCTTATGAAATGAGAGTAGAGACTTCATGTTCATTGATGAAAAGCAACACACTGACAGTTCTATGTAGTGAGGCTGTAGGAACCAGGGTTCTAGTGCATAGGGTTTTTAGGACTGGAGACCTGGGAGTAAACGTGAATATAGCAAGGTGGCAGCCACTGTTGGTGCCTTACTTGTAATGACCTTGTCTTATCATTCTAGTGCTTGGCTTCCAACTGCCAGCATCTGCTTCTGTTTGCCTGAGAAATTCTCAGATCTCCAGAGCCCACCTTGCATGCAAGTACAGCAGGCCAGAAGTTCTGGGGAGTGAACCCTGCCTACCCCCAGCAGTCCTCAAGTGATGAATGAAGCCTGTCCTTCTCCACACAAATGGCAGACCTCTAAAGTGCGTTCCACATTGGCTCTCAGGTTCCCTGGTAGGACTGAGCTCCAGATGCCCACCCTTGATATCACACTTCATTGTCCTCTTTTCTTTCCCTGTCTCCCTTCCTTATTCCCCAATTTTGTTCTTAGGATCATGCCCCAAATGAAATATCTGCACTCCCATCCTCATCTCAGGGTCTGCTTTTCCTGATGAAACTCAAACCAAAGAAATAGGTTAACCAGGTTCTAGAATTCTCAGAATGAG
This sequence comes from Mirounga leonina, assembly GCF_011800145.1. Taxonomy (NCBI): domain Eukaryota; kingdom Metazoa; phylum Chordata; class Mammalia; order Carnivora; family Phocidae; genus Mirounga; species Mirounga leonina. The sequence continues at coordinate 12,449,663 of NW_023270374.1, read as the reverse complement.
TAGTTGCGGGGCCCTTACATTCATTTGTGATGTTTCTTTAGTCACAAATGAAGGAAAAGAAAACCCAGAAGCAGGAGTCAGGAAAGTATCGTCAGTGAGTGAAGCAACTGCTTGGGGACTGTGGTAAGTTCCCTGTCTAAAGTGGGTGGCTAGAACTAGCTCCAGCCAATCTGATTTCATTAGGCAATGAGACCTTTGGTTTGTCAGATCCTCTTATGGGAAATTGGTTTTTAAATGTTGAGAATTAAATCAGACTTTTTAAAAATACAAAGCACAATACAACAAATTTGGAAAACTATTAGGGATGTCTGCTAACACAGAACATGTGCATACCCTAAGATTAAGCAATTCCACTCAGGGGGAGATACTCAAGAAAACTGCATCCTTAGGAGTACCAAAGGACATGTACTAGAATGTTTATAGAAGCACTGTTCATAATAACTCCAAACTGGAAAGAACACAAATGCTCCTAAAAAGTAGGATGGAGAGATACATTGTGTATACCCATGTGATGGGATACTATACAACAAGGAGACTGTATAAATCATTGCTACTGACCATACTATGAATGCTCTCAGACATCATGTTGAACTAAAGAAGCCTGAACAAAGTATATGACCTATATGATTCCATTTGTGTAAGCTACATAACTACATAAGTAGACAAAATTAATCTATGCTGTTGAAAGAATAGGCTTTCTTATTCAAATCAGTTTGTCCAGTCACTGCTACATTGCCAGGATCCAATGGGTAGGGATAGAACTTCATGGGTAAATCATTTCTCCTTATTTTAAGGTATAATTCTTCCTGAAAGGGGTGATAACATAGGTTTATTGGTCGTTATTACATTAGCATGAATTAGGGCCCAGCATTGACAGAGGGCCTGTTGTAAGAACTACAGACACAGAAATGGACAAGTAAGAATCCATGCCCTGCAAACTGGACAAACCTAAACAAATCATGGAAACCATATGTTGATTTATGTAGGTCTTGGTTACTGTCCACCCGTAAATCAATTGCTGAGGACAGGGGGTGTGAGATCATTCTCATTTGCTTATGCCATCCAGAGGATACCTTTGGAACAGAAACTGGGATTAATTCCATGCAAACCTTAGGACTGTTACTGTCTTACTTTGGGTTCCCCTAGAAACATATCCTGAAAATAAAGACTTAAATGCTTGGAGGCAATTCTGGAAAACACCAGTAGAGGAGTAAAGAGGAAGAGAGGGAGGGGATGACTGATTGGCAAGGGAGTTAGTGTGTTTATACACCCATTTCTGTCTGTCATTAGGTGAGGACTGGTCCTAGAAGACATTAATTCTCTATAGTTGCTTGTGTTTCAAAGAAAGCTCTAGAAGTCAAAGAAAATTTTCAGAACAAGAAATGCAGGAACTGACAGAAGTCAGGCCAAATGCAATGTTGAGCAAAAGAAGCCAGAACCTAGAGTACATACTATGGATGATGACATAGTATGAGAATTGACAACATCCGCTACAACCACCCAATGAGAGAAGCAGTTCCTCAAATGAAAATTTGGATAAAGTTAAGAAGAAAGAGGCAGAACCAATGCCAGTTAGGACACCAACCAGTGTCTACTACACACTCAAACCAAAAGTCAGTCATCGAGCAATAAAGCAACCACATGATTGATGCTTAAAAGAAGAGTGACCCCAGAATCTGCCTCATTTGTGAGATGCCAACTCAAAATAATCTCCACTTGTGCAGGAATCCAGTCTTCAATGTGCTGGACAGGTGTCTCTGCCACCTCTGTATGATTCTTCCACCAATAAAGGGCCCATTCTTTCACAAAACAGCCTCTTTTGTCATCATACAGTCTTACTTATTATGTAATTCTAGTATGATATTGAAATCCTCATCCATATGACTCCCTCTATCCTTCCTTTTCCTTCTCACTGGTCCATTCACCCTCCCTGGGCTGAGTTCCTGGCTCTGCAGTGTCACCTTGGATATATCCACAGGGCCTTGGACCAGACACTTGTTCACAGCATCGGAAGTGGTGGGTGGATTTTTCTTTCATTTAATCTTTCCTATGGGGATTTCCAGATGAGGTCAATGAGACTCAGAAAAGTTAGGTAACTTGGCCCAGATCATACACTCATACACTGATAAGTGAGAGAAGTGAAGTTCAAATACAGAATATCTGACTCCATTAAAATACTTTACACACAGAGTGCTTGTGGGGCAAAGTGTGTGCATGTGTGTGTGTGTGTGTGTGTGTGTATGGCTTCTCCCCCTCCCCTCCACTCTCATTCCCAAGTACAGCCATCAGCCCTCCCTTTCCTACACCTATGCCTAATAGGTACATAGGTGAGCACCCCAAACCCCACTGCCTAATGCAGTGAGACAAACCTCAGATCAGCAGCACTAACTCTCCCATTCCCCTCCATCAAAATTGCTTTCTTTGGGGTCCCAGACAAAATGGCAAAGGGTTCTCCCAATGAAACAATTGATGATTTTGTGATAAATGGCTGGGATTCCTCTCCAAGTCACAACTTACCCTTGGAGGGTGATGCTTTAATGCAGAGGCAGCTGAGGTGGGAATTGGAACAAACACAGAAGAATTGGGGGTTCCTTTGGGGATTTGTGGCACAACCAAAATCACATCATATAAACATATACCCACCTTTCTCAGCCTGTGGCTAGGCTTAGGCTCAGGTCCCACATAAGGGGAAAGGGATTTTTCCTAAGACAGTCAGTGCACAGTGTAGTGGAGACACATTATAGCTCTCCACCATGATGTTTAGGATTTGGTGTGCCCACCTCTTTTTGTATCAATACTATCACAGCCTGCCTTGTGGATTCCCTGGAAAGACATGCTAACCAGACATCACAGGCCAGTTGTCTCTTTAAAGAATTGTCTTCTTTCCCAAAGCACAATGCAGAATGGGAGACCAAGAGCAATGTTCATAGGAGGGTGCTTGATTCCACAGTCAGAGCAAGTAGTTTTAGTCAGATTGACATGGGCTCAAAGCTAGGCTCTGTCTTCAACTACTAACGGGCCAGTGGACTAGTGTCTCAACTCTCTCAGCCTCAAGTCCTAAACATAAATGAGAATAGCCCTCACCTCTTGATAGGCCGCTATGGGGATTAACTGTTATGATACCTATGGATGTTCCTTGCATGCTGTGAGTGCTCAAAGTCACTTTTCTTTTCTTGCTATCAAAGCAAGTCCTCACGATCATTCTAGTACAGAAAAAAGAATATTTTGAGATCGAAGTTGTGCTTTCTCTTACTCCCTCTTTCCATCTATCTTTTTGGCTTATGTATTTTTCAAAAGTATTGTATGAGATAGGAATACAAACCTCCCTTGGCAGAGTCAGGTAGTGATAGTAATGTGTTTTATCAGGGACAGAGAACTCCCTGATTCCCTGCCTTGTCCCCTACATTGGTCATAACCATTGCTCATTTTTGTACTCCGTTTGCCCACTCAGGATCTGCCAGACTCTACTGCAAAGTCTGCCTTCACTCCTGCCAAAAATGATCATTTTCTCTTTTCTTGTTTCCCTATTGACCCTTTTATTTATTCCTGATATCAATTGAAAACTTATCTTTCCCTCCCCAATCTATTCATCTTAAATTCAGTCTCCCACTGCTATGATTTTTCTTCAGCATCTGGGTTGTTTAACTTACTATGTGCCATGGGGGATACAGATGTGCAGCAGATGCCAGGCTAAGTGTAAGGAGCATTGTGTAAATAGAAAATGTATTCAGATTGTCATGAGGCTGATAGTGTTATTTTCCTTAAGACCTCTGGCCCTGAAACTTGGCTGAAAGTTAAGATTTTCTTGAACATCTTATTGAAGTATAGCACAAAGGAAGAAAAAATAAACATACACATGAATGCATGGCTTAGTCAATTTTCACAAACTAAACACACCTGTATAAGACCCAGATCAAGTAAGAGAACTTTATCAGAATTCCACTTGCCCATCATTATCCTCCCAAAGGTAACCACTACCCTGACTTTTAGCAGCATAAATTTGTTTTTTAATCTTGTATGAATGAAATCATACATGATGTACTCTCTTTTGTCTGTCTTCATTTCTTAATTATTATGTGAGATTTATTCATACTGCTTCAATGTCATAGTAGTTAATATTTTCTCATTATGTGGTAGTGCTCCATTGTATAAATACGCCATAATTCATTTATCTTTTCTATTGTTGAAGAGCATTTGGGAAGGTTCCAAAGTGAGGTTTTTATGGAAAGTTATACTATGAAAAATACATTTCTTTTGTGTACATACGTGTTCTCTTGGGCATATATCTAGCAGTGGAATTGCTGGATCATAAAATATCTATATATTCAACTTTAGTAGACTGCCAGTTTCCCAAAGTGGTTGGATCATTTTATGCTCTCATCATCACAGTATAAGGTTCCAGTTGTTCCACATCCTCATCAACACTTTGTATTATCTGTAATTTTTTTTTTGTCTTACTTTTTTTCGGCATTCTGATGGGTGTGTATAGTTGTACCACATTATGGTTTAATTTGTATCTTCCAAATGATGAATGAAGTTGACCACCTTTACACATATTTATTGGCCACTTGGGTATCCTCTTTTGTAAAATGTCTATTCAAGTTTTTTGCATATTTTTAAAAAGTTGTTACTTAACTTTTCTTATTGATTCAAATATCTAAGATTTTATGTAAGATGAGGGCTGGAGAGTTGGACACACTTTGATGGACTTTTCTATCACTTTGCAACAAATACAGATGTCTCGAGTTATCACTAATAGTGTCTCGGGTTGTCAGAAATTTCTCCAAGCAATTTAATTTTATTTTAAAAAATGTACTCTATAGCATTTTGAGAAGCAAAGCATGGAGAGTCAGAAACCTGGTTTGGTTGATTCACTAAATAGCTCTGTGACCATATATGCAAGTCTTGGTATCCTCATCTGAAAAATAAAAAGTTTGGATTTGAGATCTGCCAAATCTAAGATTCTATAAAATACAAATAAAGTATGTAGTTTAGAGAGGTGAGAAACAAGAAAAGGAGGCTATAAACTGAAACAACTTCCACAAAGTTGATAATCGCTGGTCTTAAAATAATAATAAAAAAACCCCACAGTCTAACCTTAACTTCATAATTTCTTCCATGTCTTAAATTTTACCTGAATTGTGAGTTTTCCATGTTAAAGGAGGAGAAATTGTGTATAAAACCAAAAATCTTGTATCTTTATTTATCCTTCTCCCCTCTAGAAATTTTTCTTTTATGAAAAATTGGATCAGAATTGACCAAAACAAGAAACAAAGCTTCTTTATGGTTTTTGGAGTGTGTATGTGCCTGACATAGACCTAAAAGAAAACACTTGTTATCTTCCATGACCAACCACAGATCTTGTGCCAAGACTAGCCTATTGCATCTACCCTCTTTTCTGTGCGCTTGGCCTCGTGTACAGGCCCTTTTAAGCCTCCTATGATAAATGGTTGTCACCAGCCTGAAATCCACATCTCCTTTCTGCTCCCTCCTCATGTAGCTCCAGCTCCTTGATGGTAAACTGGCAGCTCCACTCTAACTGCCAGCTTACAGAAAACAACATAAAAGAATGTCTTTACAACCTCAGAGAGATCTTTCATACAAGATACAAAAAGCTCTAAGCATAGAGGAAATGATTAATAAGTTAGACAACATTAAAGTTAAGAACTTGTTTTCATCAAAAGACTCCATCAAGAGATGAAAAGGCAAGGCATGTAGCGGGAAAAGATATTTGATACATGTATAACAAAGAGCTTGTGTCCAGGTTATATAAGAAAAAAGTCCTATAAATCAGTGAGGAAAAGAGAGATAACCCAAAAAAAATAGGCAATAGCTCTGAACAAATATTGAAAAAAAAAAAGGATAAATAAATTTATAAACAGGTATGACTTCATTAGTAATCAGAAAAATGCATATAAACTCTTCAATGAGATACCACTATATGCACACTAGACTAGTTAGTATGTAAACATAATACAATATTGAATGTTGGAGAGGGTATAGAACAATACAAAATCTCCTATGTTGCTAGTGGAAGTGTAAATCAGAGTATCCACTTCAAAAAAAAAAAGCAGTTGGGCAGTATGCACTAGAGTTATATATATATGCTGTGAGTCAGTAATTCTATTAAGTACATAACCTAGAGAACAGCATAGATATGTGTAAAATATGTGTGCTTGTCTATAGGTATACACTTCTTAAGAGCAAAAGTCTAGAAACAACCTAAACACTTACCAATGGTATAAGGTTCAGGTAAATCATTATTTTCTAACAGTAGAGTACTATACAGTAATGAAAATGAATGACTACAGTTATATAGAACGAGATGCATGAAACTTCAAAACATGATACTGACAAAAGAAAGCAAATGCAAAAGGGGCACTGGGTGGCTCAGTTGGTTAAGCATCCAACTCTTGATTTCTGCTCAGGTCATGATTCAGGGTTGTGAGATTGAGCCCCGTGTTGTGTTCCATGCTGGTCATGGAGCCTGCTTGGAATTCTCTTTCCCTCTCCCTCTTCTCCTCCCTCCCACCACCTCTCTCTCTCCCCACCGCCTCGTTTATATATTAAAAAAAAAAAAAAGGAAATGCATACTCTCTGATTTCATTGACATAAAGCTCAAAAACAGGCAAAGCTGCACTATATTATTTAGAAATTATTAAAATATGAAGAGAAGCACAGAAGCGATTGCCTAAATAGAATAGTGGTAACCTCTGGGGGAGAAAGAGGGAGGAAGGTGTCTAATTTCTGGGGTGTAGGCAACGTTCTGATTCTTGACTTGGTGGTAATTCATGGCCGAAACCTTTATAACTAATTCTTATACTGTATAATGATGTTTTAGGAACTTTTATATGTATGTTTTATTTCACAATATAAAAGAAAACTAAATTGTGTCATGCCTAGCACATAGTAAGGGATCAATAACTATCAATTATTATCATAAGTATATAATATACTCATTTTTTATTAGACTTTGCACTTTACAAAGTTTTTTTTCATAAAAATTACCTCATTTTAACCCAGGCATTGTTATTGTTCCTATTTCACAGATGAGAAAACATAACTCAGCCTTGAGACACACACACACACACACAAAACAACCAGCAAGGAGCATAGCTGGAACCACAGCTCTGGTCTTCAGGTTTCAAACCCTTTCCCTATCTTCTAGACTTACATCTATCCTGTTAGTTAATGGAAGAGGAATGAGCCAAGAGTCTGATGATCCAAAACACAACTCATAGCTGGTATTGTTTTACTGTGTGGATAGAGTCAAACTTCCTGATGTTTGTGTGTGCCCTGATTTTCCCATGTCAAAGGGACACAAAGACTTCCTACTCTGTGCAGAACTATGTGAGGAGAAGCTGAATACGTGAAATGCTATATTCAATGAGCATTATTTTTATGTACTTTTACCTATACTTTGAGCCTGAGCTGACTTTAACAGTCAGTGCTAAAACAGCATTGATGTTAGCAGTCTTTCTCCCCTCCACTCAATGGTCCCACCCATCCCCTCTCCAATAAATAATGATAAAGAGATTAATCTAATTAGAAGACTTAGACATTGGGGCCAATTGAAACCAAACTGCCTGTGCCCAACACAGCCAAATGGAACTGGGAGCCACAGAAAGCAGACATCTTCCCTACACTGAAAGTTGATACAAAACACTTTCTCACTGCATCAGTCTGAGAAAGGTTAAAGTGCATGGTGTGGAAAATTAAACTTATTCTTAGCCTGCTTTAATGGAAAACAATCTCCAGGGCTATCTCTTGTGTCTTCTGACAGAGGGGCATCAATTGGGAAGATTACGTCTGTTATCAAAGAAAGCAATGAACTTTCCATTTACATTGGACTTTTATAATCTGATGAGAGAAAAGGTACATTTATCTAGTCTTTTAAAAGGGAAAAGGAAACTCTACAAATCTGTCCATTATACCTGCTGAGAATCTAAAGTGAGGTCAAGACAAAAGCAGATTACTTTTGATAGTGTTAATAAGAGTTTATTGCAAGGCCTGCAGGCCAGATTTCCCTCTGTGGATTTCTGAATGGCTTTGGGAGCTGGGCTATTCTTGGAGTAATGAGAAAGAGCCTTATCTCACACCGTAGGAAATTCAAAGATCCCTATGGCTTCAAAAGTCTTATTGATGCACTTTAGTAGAACTAAAAGCCAGGGTAGTTTCTCATCACAAATACCTGTCTAATGTAGGGGATATGGGAGGAACCTTAAGTGGCACAGACATGCAGCTCTCAATATGGTATATTAATAATAGCACCCAAAAGGACTCTAATGTGACTGAGGCTATTTCCATTACTAAGTCACGTTCTGAGGCAGCATTTGCAAAATTAGTATTAGTGAGTTAGAGGTATTGGTTACAAGCATTAGATGCTGACTGGCTTATTTAGGTAATGGGGAATATATTAGGAAAATACTGAGGCCTCAAAGAATGAGTGGCTGGTTGAATTTTGGAGGAGGTAGGTGCCAAGAGAGCAACAGAGAACAGGAAGCAAGGGGCACAGCAATAGTCTCCTGTTTGGAAAACCCTTGTCACAATACCACCTTTATCATGTAAGACCTACAGTTGCTGTTTTCTTGAGTCATTGGCTCAAGATTTAAAGTCCTATGAAAGACCATATGATTGTCTAATCTTGGGTCATATGTAGCCTCCCTCATCTCCTAAATAAACCTACATAGGAGACAAGAAAGATGGAATATGGTCTTACTCAGCTTCAAAAGTGAGCACTGGGTACCTGAATTTCCTCTCCCACCAAGACTGTTAGAAGAAAGAATGGTTACTGTACTGGGTTTTTGTTTTGTTTTGTTTTGCTTTGCTTTGCTTCAATCATGTGAATAGCAAACATTCCAAACTCCAACATCCACACAGTAAACTCCAACAAACATTTATTTTTTTTGTTTGTGGTTCCATGAGTCGACTAGAATGGCATTATCTCAGGTGGCAGACTGGTTGGTGTTGCCTCCAGGTCACAAATCAGGTTCACATCTGCTCCACATCTCTCCATGGACCAGTGGCTACCACAAGCATATTCTTCTCATGACAACTCACAAGAGCACTGCTTGCCTTACATCTGTTCACATTCCTTTGGTTGAAGCCCATCACATGTTCAATGCAAATTCAGTGAGGCAGCCAGGTGTAATCCACCGGAATAGGAAGAAGGAAGGAAGTGAATAATGCTGATAATGATAATGCAATCAATCTAACACAGATGCTAAGCAAGCATCCTCTATACCTATGTCCTAACCACCTCACTGACAACTTCCCAAAACCTCCATTTCCTCTATTTTTTATCTGATCCAAATCCCCAGATAAAAATTTATGAACAAGATCTTGGTCATTATTGCTGGAGGATACACATTAGTTGTATCTACATGTATCACTCAGATCTCAGTCCCACATTCTTGGGTAATTATAAGCATGCTTTATTTTCACTCTTAGATAATGAATACCTTTAGGGCAAAGCATATGTCTTTGTGAGGATCCTTGAAGATGTTTGGCTTGTAGTTGTTTTCCTTGAATTTCTGATGAATGAAACAGTAGGTCCTATTGGACTTGACCAGTCACTGCTCTAATAGGGCTCACCAGCCTCAGAGGAGGGTGGGCATGGATGGCCCAAGGCAGAGCCAGTGGTTGGGCTCAAGTTTTGTTTAGGCATAACACCCAGTTTTCATGTACCACAGCATGAAAGAAAGACAAGTCATTTATCCTTTTAAATCCCATATCTCTTTCCTTATCCTCCCACCTCCTGACTCCATCCACTATTTGTCAAGGTCGAAGGCACTACGTAAATGAAGGAAATGCCTAAACCCACACTTAAGGCCTTGCTTCAGGCTTCATCTCCTTTGTACTTGTATCTCATCGTCATCATTGTTGTTTCTAAATGACTTGTTCCTTCTTGAAGGCATGTAGCATGCTCTCAATTAATGTTAACCATGAATAATATTCTGTACCAGGTACTAAGCTAAGCATTTAACATGAACGAACATAATTAGTCTTCACGACTTCTACATTAGGCAAGAACTATTACCATGTGGTCACTTGGCTTGGCAGCTCAGACTGGCCTTTTCTTGTTTGCAGCTAATGTAGGGGATATGGGAGGAACCTTAAGTGGCACAGACATGCAGCTCTCAATATGGTATATTAATAATAGCACCCAAAAGGACTCTAATGTGACTGAGGCTATTTCCATTACTAAGTCACGTCCTGAGGCAGCATTTGCAAAATTAGTATTAGTGAGTTAGAGGTATTGGTTACAAGCATTAGATGCTGACTGGCTTATTTAGGTAATGGGGAATATATTAGGAAAATACTTACCCTGTTGGAAAGGTATAACAGTGTGAATGTTGAAAGTGCAAATGTAGGAACCAGACAACTTATTTTTAAATCCTGCTTCCAATCTTTACATCTGTGTGAACTTAAATAGGTTACTTATATTCTATGCCTCAGTTTCCTTTTCTACATAGAGGTTGTAATAGTGCTTACCTTATAACAGTGTTGTGAACACTGGATGGGCAAAAGCACCCAGAACAATGCCTGAAAGCATTCAATAAATATTTGAAAGGGCCATCGACCCTCTATCCACCTACTTGGCTCTTCACTTAGTGACCCAGGCACCCCCATCCAAGCGGGATATCTATTCTGGCCATAGAGACGGGAGTGGGTTGTGCAGTAGCCCATCTCAGCAAGAAGGTCCCCATTCACCCCTACTTTGACAAAAAGAACAAAGTCCCTTAGGATCTCTTGTGTGTTTTTCCCTCACATTAGAGTATTTTTGTTCATTATCCCTCATCAGCACCTGTCTAGAGAATAGCTAGTTTTCGATTATAGATTTGATGGCTTAAGACAATTTTATTTATTTTTTATTATGAATTTGACTGCTTAGAATTTTTGTTCTTAATTTTGGACATTTATATCTCATTTTCTTTATGAGAAAATCTAGGAATTATAGTTTTAATGTTGTAGTAAGTAATATTAAAATAAATGGCAAGCCAAGAGTTGGGGAATTAAAACACCTAATAATTGGATTGGAGATATATAAAAACACTGGATTCAGTGAACCAGCACCAGTCTAATTTAAATGTCTAATTAAAAGTTATTTGGAGGCACAGCATACACAAACTGCATTGCAGTCTTCTATGGCTGAAAAGGAAGCTTGGTAACCAGAAACAAATTCAGAACTGCATGAACAAATGGGAATGGATTGTAATCTTTAAGCAGAGTATTCCATTTTAATCAAGGCATGTCCTACTCTACATTCCATGACCACTTCATTAAAAGATGCTGTCCCCGGTGCTGAAACTTCTGTTAGTTTAACAGCAGAGCAACGGTGCTTCAAGCCAGGAAGGGAAGTAGCAATGCCTGGCTGAAGGAGGAAGCTTTTGTTAGCCTGAGCACTATTTATCCAAAGCTGCCTGAGAGCTACAGAAGAAGAAAAAGAAGAAGGTTTGTGATTAGGCAAGCCTAGATTAGAACTGATTTGACAAGAACAAGCCTGCCAGTCTGCAAGCTGATTCATACAGAGGGCTATTCATAGCAAAAGGCTATTTAACACATTGTCAAATATGACATTTTAAAAACACAGTATGATCTTTGGTATAAATAGCTAATGAACAGTGACATATTTAGATTGCCTGCAGAGAGGTGGATGGGTGTGTACAGTTAGGCAAAAAGTAGTCCATCACCATGGGGGGGTGGGGCGCAGAGATAAAAACAAAAACCAGAAAATTCCAATATAAAATTCTAAAATTGGGTTTGTTTTCAGAGATTTACCAATTCTGTCACTATCAATTTGCCACTGTCACCTTTGTATCTCAGTTTTCTCATCTGTAATATAGAATAATAACTGTGTCTACTTTGCAGCCTTGTGAGAATTAAATTGAGATTAAATGGGTTAAGATATGTAATGCAATTAGAATAGTAGCCAGGAAAGAAGTAAGATCTCAATAAATATTGGCTGCTATCATTACTAATATTATTATTGACAGGTATTTTTCTCCATTAAGAAAGTGTGAGGTATAATCATTTGTATAGATATCATTAAATTAAACCTAAATGCTAAGCAGAACCCCACTGACAGTTCAGTTAAATGGTGCCTCCACTTCTGGAGAATAGAATTTCTTTCTCTAAAGATGTTTCCTGTGTTTAAGAGGTCAAAAATGAGCTACATTCTCTCAAACATCTCTCACTTTTTCCTTTCCTCCCACTTTCTTACATCATCAGTTTAGTTCATTCATTTGTTCATGCACTTTAAAAAGCTCTTTAATGAACCAGGCATTGTGCTAGATTAAGTTGCTAAGAGATGCCAATCAAGGAGTTTAAAGATCCTCTGTCATGAATGAAAAGAACTACCACAAATACAACAATCTACAGTATACTTGTGCATTAACACACACACATACACACGTTAAACATGTTACATTAATTTTCCCCATGTTACAGATAATGAAACTGAGGCTCAGAGGAGGGAAGATCTGCTCGAGCACTCTACCCTTAAGGATTCAATGAAGATATTGCAACGTCCAATCTGTACTAACCCTCCACTGCAGAACAGCCTGTTCAAGGAAGTGCTGAGCTTCTCTTCCCACCTCCCCTTTCTCAGGACTCTAGGAAGGAAATAGTTCAGGGAAATGGTGACTTGAGGTCTAAGATTTCCCCATGAAGGACAAAGTCACAGCTCCTCCCCTTTCCCCATTAGACAGTCTATCAATAGAGTGTGAACTAAGAAAAATCTCTGCAGTCAAAATGGGGTGAACACAGCAGATGAATTACCTTTTATCTTTAGTTCTACTTCCCTTCCTAATGAATAAATGAGGAAATCAATAGATCCCTGTGTCCTGTGTGACTTTTTTTTTTTTACTCCAAGCAAGTGTTGTTTTCGTTGTTTTGGGGTTTTTTTTTAAACTAAGCAACCTAAACAACCAGAGGCCATTTTCACAGTTTACCATCTAAAAAAACACAGTAGTGGTAATTAAAACAATCTGGGGCTAGGGAAAAATGGAAGGGAAATCTGTCACTACTGAGACTACCAGGCAGGAAAAAAAAAGGGGGGGTGGTTGGGGAATGAAGCAGAAACATTGACAGTTTGTTAGATCTAACCTCAGACTGACAGGCAGTGAAAGGGTGAGGCAGAAATTGTTGCTGGGGGAAATGTCAGCTTTACATGAAACATCCATGGAAAAACTCGGAAAAGGTGCTTACAGTTTTCATCTGCTGCCAGAGCCAGGAAGGAACTGATTTTCCTTTGCACAAATGGGACTCAGCTTCTGTGAAGTCATCTGCATAGATAGTTTTAGAAAGGAATGACCATGTCCAGCATATTCACTCCAGGTCAGCTTAATGTCAAGGGTTAAAAAAAAGTCAGCACATACCCCAACTTTAAAGTATTTAAAGTTTAGTTTTAACCTCATTTTAAGGATATTGCAGGTCTTTGGGAGTCACAGTTTCCTCCTTTCATTCTAAGGTATTTCACCAAACCCCTATCCCGCTGGCTGAATCCTTTTAGCTTTCTGACTGGGGTGAGATTGTTCAGTAGCTTCTCACTTCCAACCAAAGGTAAAACCCCCTAAGGTAAAACCAGCAAGAACAGCCCTGCAAGACATCTGACCTCATGCTATTCTTGATTTATTTTGCAGGAAAGGTCTTTCCAGTCAGGTATAAACTGTGAAATCCAGTCAAGAACTTTTGGTGCTCTGTATTTCATATAGTTGCAGTCTTACGGGAACAAATTTGCAAGAGATTTGTAAATTCTCACATGGTAGGAAAAATAATCATTGGACTTGAAGCAAATCTGCTAAGCTCATTTCTCTTGCCATGTTTGTTGGTTAAGGACATAAGTTGGGTAATGTAACAACAATAACAATAATAACTAGCCATTGTAAGGTTCTGTTTTTTATGGTAAATGTCATTATTTAATCCTCAAGTAACCCTACAAAGTAAAGACATTTCTACCCCCACTTCACAAACAAGAAAACACATACATTGATTTGAAATGGTGGGTCACATTCAATGCTTTAAAAAAAAAAAAAAAGCAACTAAAATTAAAGCTTCCTTTTTACTGTACTTCCAAAATTTAAATCATTTGATTTACCATGACAAAAATAGAAGCATAGCATGGAATGCAGGCTACTTGTATATCAAGTGGGCATTTTCCAGTATTTAAAATTTATTGGGTTTTAGCCAGCCTAGTTCCATTTTGTTGTTCTTCAACAACAATTCTAGTCACCAGAAAACCTTCCCAACCACATCATTAGATGTAGAAGTTGTGAAACAAAATATTAAGGGATTGAGCTGGAAGAATATGCATCCAAGAAGTAAAAGTGGCAATAATCCCTGGGGAAGTAGGAGATGAAACTGTATATTCTTCTTTGCCAATCTATTTTTTTTATTAAAGAAAAATGTCAGACTAAAAAAAATAAAGAATAATGCAGGTGGCTGTTAAATTTTCCAAGGAATTATACCTACTTCTGAAAAACAAGTTTATTGTATCTTTAAACTCTAAAGTCTGAATAAATGCCTACTGAGATGCATCTCTTGATCTCGGCTTTCTCTCCTTAACTGCTCCCTCTGGTGATTTAGAAATGATCTGTTGTCACCAGGGCTACTACTCAACTTCAGAATTCTTGAAAAACCTATGCTATCCCAAATCACCAATTATTAAATAGATATTAAATAGATAACTTGAGTAGCCCTATAACTATTATATTCATTGAATTTATGATTTTAAAAAACTTTCAAAAAAAAAAGAAATCTCTAGACTTAGAGATTCCATTGGAGAATTCTACCAAATAATTAAAGAAGAATTAACATCAATTTAATATAATCTCATCTAGAAAAACTTAAAGTGAGTTCAGTAAGGTCACAGAATAAAAGATAAACATATAAAATCTTATTCCTATGTCACCAATAGGCGTGTGTGCACTTGCAATATTTCCAAGTGCTCAAAAAAGAACTTTTTAGATACAAATCTAACAAGACACATACAGGACCCATTTGCTGAGAGCTGCAAAACACTGATGAAATAAAGAAAAGATTAAAAAGTGGAGATAGATACCATGTTCATGGATTAAAAGACTCAACAAAGTAAAAACATCAGTTCTCCCTGAACTGATGCACAGTTCTAACACAATTACTATCAAAATCTAAACAACAATTTTTGTAGATATAGACAAAATAATTCTAATGTTCATATGAAAAGTCAAAAGAACTAGAAATAGCTAAAACAATTTTGAAAAATAACATAGCATGAAGAATCAGTTTTCCTGATTTCAAGACTTATCATGCACCCACAGTAATCAAGACTATGTAGTATTGGCAGAAGAGTAGGCACATAGATCAGTGGAAGAGAGCAAAGTCCTCAGAGATAGAACCACACAAATATGTTCCACTGATTTTTTGCCAAAAGTGCAAAAACAATTCAATGGAGGAAAAATGGCCTTTTCTCTACATGGTGATGGAATAAATGGACATCCATAGACACATGCACAAAAAGAATCTTTGTGTAAGACTTCCACTTTGTACAAAAGTTAACTCAAAATCTGTCATGGACTTAAACATAAAACATAAAATGACAAAACAAACAAACAAAAATAAGATAAAATCTACCAAATTTGGGTAAGAGTGCTTAGCATTGACACTAAAAATATGATCAATAAAAAGAATGATAAGTTAGACTTCATCAAGATTAAAAATTATTGCTATGTAAAAGACTTTATAAGAGGATAAAAAGACAAACTATAAACTATAAGATATATGAATTGCAAATAAAACAAAGGACTTTCATCTAGGACATATAAAGAACTCATAAAACTCAACAGAAAAAAAATCTAATTAGAAAATGGGCAAAAGACATTTCACTGAAGAAGATATGCAGATGGCAAATAGGCACATGTAAATATGTTCAATATCATCAGCCATTAGGGAATGCAAATTAAAATCACAATGAGATATTGTCACACATCTTTCAGAATGGCTAAGAAACTCTGGTGAGAAAGTGGAGATATTGGATCACTCACACTTTGTTGGTAGGAATGTAAAACGGTACAGCCACACTAAAAAAAATTGTCAATATCATTAAAAACTAAACATGCAACTATTGTACAACCCAGCAATTCCATTTCTGGGCATTTGTCCACAGAAACGAAAACATGTTCACCAAAAAAACCCTGTAAATGAATGTTTATGGCAGTTTTATTCATAGTAGCCCCAAAGCACAAACAACTCAGATATCCTTCAATGGGTGAATGGTTAAACAAACTGTGGTACATCTATACCATGATTACTAATCACCAATAAAAGGGAACAAACTATGGATACACTCAGCAATATAATTTAATTTCCACCGAATTATGTTAAGTGAAAAAGCCAGCCCCCAAAAGTTACATACTCTATGATTCTATTTATATGATATTCTTTTCATGTGTTTAAGATTTTTTGTTTATTTGTGATATTCTTGAAATGACGAAATTATAGATAGAGAGCACAGAATAATCATTGTCGAGGGTTAGGGAGGAAGTGGAGGCAGGAGGGAAGTGGGTGCAGCTATAAAAGGCAAAGTGAGGGATCATTTGGTGATGGAACTCTTAGGTATCTTGACTATGTCAGTGTCAATATCTTGGGTATAATTTTACTTTGGTTTTGTAAGACATCGCCACTGGAGAAAACTAAGTAACAGATATGCTGGATTACTGTCTATTGTTTCTTGTAAGTACACGTGCCTCTACATTTATCTCAAAACAAAAAAATTAGTTAAAAAAGTCAACATGAGCGTGTTAGTCATATTTCTATGACTAGTCTTCAAAATGTGTATGTTCAGTTCTACCATAGCTGTCAGGAGAAGCTGCTTATGTAAGCTCACTTGGCACATGAAGCAGATATTCTGCCATCCGTACAGACACCATCATCCTTCAGGCCACCCACACTCCGGTCTTCCTTCCAGACCCACAAGGTTCTGACTCACCACTTTATTTTGATCTTTCCCTTATCCTAAATATACATAAAAATGCTAAGTCACGTATACGTACATACAAATGCTAAGTCATCACAATTCCTATTTTCCACTCAAATAAAATTTTAAATCAGAATTACACCACTGCCAAACACTGAGTCACTACAAGAGCACATATGCCACAACAGATGGCTCACAAGTTGTGGTTTTTACCCCCAAAGTTTTTCTGCCTAGTAAACCTATCAGTAAGCATGTTCCAAACAAGTATTGTAGAATAAAGAGATAAAGACAGCAGGTTTGGTTGGGTGGGTAATGGGATCTCAGAAAATGGAGAAAACTTCTGGAAAGTTCCAACTGAGGACCAATTTTGGAGCATCCATTATATGGCTCAAGAATCCTTAGTTCTTGTTTTGGAGGTTGTTTTTTGTTGTCGTTATTTTGGGGTGTGTGTGTGTGTGTGTGTGTGTGTGTGTGTGTAATAAAAAAGACCTCAAACACTATTAAGAATCAGATGACAATTTTGGACCCTGTCCTCCTCTAAAGTACACACAGCTGTCATTGATCAAAATATATGATCACTGCTAAAACTATTTTTTTCTGACTATTTTAGAGATTGCTCAAATATTCAAGATATAATAATGTCCAAATGTCCAAATTAGTAAGTGTCAAATGCATCTCTGAAATCTTTGAGCCTTTGATTGTCAGATTAAATGCCAGGATCTTTAGGGACACTTATTAATAATAAACATCTCCACTTTATTGTATTATTTTCTTCCTGTATTCAAACTACTGATCTTCCTAACTATTTAGATCCATTGAATATGCAATATTCTTAGTAAATTATGTCTTTCTCAATGCATCATGTATTAGTCAGCTATTGACACAATTATGTTGCATAACCAACCATCTCAAAACTGAGTGGCTTACAAAAACTAACATTTATTCTTATGCTCATGGGTCTGCAAATCAGCACCTGAGCTGCTCTTAGCTGGGCTCAGTCAAGCAGTTTTGCTTCAGGCTACACATCAGCTGGGCTTGGCTTGGCTTTGGTTCAGGAATGGCAAATGACAGAAGTGTAAAGGGTAAGGCAAACAGCTTAAGCCCAGTTAAAGCCTCTACCTGCATCACAACTTCTAACATTCCTTTGGCCAAAGCAAGTGAAAGATTCCAGGATCAAATGCACACAGTAGGAGAGGGGAGAGGAATATCTGATGAGCACTAATCCAATATTTTACATACCACAGACTTCTTTCTAGTATTTCCATAAGGCAACAAAGATGCTCTAGTGATATTGCCTAAACCAACTGGTCAAAAAAGTGTAGTTATAATGAGACCAAGTCTCTGTCTCCAAGTCACAATTCTCAAAAGTGTCTCCAATCATTGTCAGATATTCCCTTGAGGTCAAAATTGCCAGCATTTATAACCACTATTCTAGGGAAATAGTCAAACATTCAAGGTATGATACACATTATCAATTGCCAAATAGAAAATGTCAGTAATACAACATTTTTCTATATCAATATAAATAAATTTGTATTCAAATAAACTTGATTCAGTCCTTTAAATGGCAGACATTAGATAATTATCCTCAAATTCTTATAACCACTCTGCCAGGTGGGTATCATTATTTCAAGCAACTGATGTTGAAATTGAGCTGCAGTTAAGTGCATTGTTCATAGACCCAAAAATAAAAGGAAGCAAAATGGAGATTTTTAAAAATGAGTAGCCATATCTTTATTATAGGAATACCACAGCATTCCACTTTGAAATGAGTAGGTGTGGGGCACCTGGGTGGCTCAGTCATTTAAGTGTCAGACTCTCAATTTCAAGTCAGGTCATGATCTCAGGGTCGTGAGATCGAGCCCCAAGTCAGGCTCTGTGCTTAGTATGGAGCTTGCTTAAGATTCTCTCTCTCCTTCTCCTGGTTCCCCTTCTCCTGCTTGGGGAGGGGCAGGGAGTGCACACATGCTCTCTTTCTCAAAAAAAAAAAAAAAAGAAAAGAAAAAGAAAAGAAAAAAGAAATGAGTAGGTGAAAATCTCATTGTAATGTGGGGGTTTTGTATACACCCATGAAATCATCACCAGAGTATGCCATAAACATATTCTTTACTCCAAAATTTCCCACCACCCTCTTTTTTTTTTTTTAGATTTTATTTATTTATTTGAGAGAGAGAGTGAGAGAGAGAAAGAGCACAAGACGGGGGAGCGGGAGAGGGAGAAGCAGACTCCCTGCCGAGCAGGTAGCCCGATGCAGGACTCGATCCCGGGACTCCAGGATCATGACCTGAGCCGAAGGCAGTCGCTTAACCAACTGAGCCACCCAGGCGCCCCTTACCACCCTCTTTATTTATTATTATTATTTTTGTGATAAGAACAATTAATATGATACCACTTATATGAGGAATGTAAAATAGTCAAATTCCTAGACCAGAAAGTAGAACGGTGGTTGCCAAGTCTTCAGGAAGAGGGAAACAGAGAGGTATTTGTCAAAGGATACAAAGTTTCAGTTATACAAGATGAATAAGTTCTAGAGATCTGCTGTACAGCACAGCGCCTATTAACAATACTGTTGTATACTTAAAACTTTGTTCAGAAGGCATATCTTATGTTAAAACTGAGATTTGAAGGGCACCTGGGTGCCTCAGTCAGTTAAGCATCTGACTCTTGATTTCGGCTCAGGTCATGATCTCAAAGTTGTGTAATTGAGCCCCACATTGGGCTCCATGCTGGGCATGGAGTCTGCTTAAGATTCTCTCTCTCTTCCAATCTCTTTGCTCCCCCTACCCCCCCCACTCACATACTCTCTGTCTAAAAAAAACCCCTGAGATTTGAACTGAAAATTTCCACCTTAAAATGAGCCTTGAGTAATAGCATATACTGTTATACCATCAATAAGAATTCCTGATTATTGCAATCATTTTCATTCTGCTTTATTAGGTATTTATTTTATGTAAAAAATTTGTGATTAAACAAAGACTTCATAGAAAATTAACTAATATCTATGTAATATTTTAATTGAGGGCACTTCATTATTCATAATTGTGAGGGATCACCAAATGATCCCTCACCTTGCCTCAAAAACATATTCAAATATTCATGAAGTTTCCTACCACTAAGAATAGTCATTAAATCATATGCATATTGTATGTATTATTATGGTCATATACACATTTGTTCCTGTAAACTATACCCACAATCATCATTATCAAAAGCATAATCTTCAGAGGCACCTGGGTGGCTCAGACTCTTGATTTTGGCTAAGGTCATGATCTCAGAGCCATGAGATAGTTACCTACGTCTGGCTCCCCACTGAGCATGGAGCCTGTTTAGGATTCTCTCTTTCTCCCTCTCCCTTCCTCCCACTCTTACTTGCAAGCTCTCTCTCTCTCTGTCTGTCTCAAAAAAAAAAAAAAAAGCATAATCTTCAAGTGGAAATAGTGCCAATTTACCTTTTTCAGGTGATTTATTGATTACCTCTGTTCTTGCTATTTTACCGGACATTCACCTAGAATGCCTTTCCCCAGATCTTTTTTCAGGCTCTGCTCAAATGCTACTTCCTCTGAGAACCCTTTCCTGACCATCCTATGTGAAAAAGCATCTCCCAAGATTTTATTCATTTTCCTTGCTTTGTTTCATATAGCACCTCTTAATAACTGACATCACATTGCACATGCTTTTTTGTTCTTTTATTAACTTTCTTTCCCACTAGAATGTAAGTTCTACACAGACAGGGACTATGGATTGCTCATTCCTCTAGCTCCAGGACATAAAGGAGTACATTCTAGGTCTTCAAATATTTGGTGAGTAACTGAATAAACAAAACCTAAATTTTAAATGGGGACTTAAAGTTTTTTGAGGTTTAGCTAAGTTTTTCCTAAGTGCCCAACTACCCCATCACCAACCACTACCCATTCATACTCCAGAGATTCCAGAACTCTCCCCAAGACTTCTGAGAACTTCTAAAACTTCATGTTCTAGGACACCTCTAGTTCTGGCTGCCTGCTTTCTTGATTTATTAATCATCTTGCCATCCTATGCATGCCATCTAGGGCAACTCATGGTCAACTTTCCTGAAGATTCCTGGACAGTAAAAAGAGAATTTTACAAAGACATTGTGAAGAAGAACTTTGAAGTAAGCATTAAACATTCTTCTTTAAAAGCTTCAATCATGACCCCACAGGGGCTTGCCATGGACACACTACTCTCTAAGTTTTCCTAGCCCTACAGCAACCTCCCAGTCTCTGCTTTATTCTATGTATCCTCTTCACGTCAGGCTCACCAGGGCAGAAACAAACTCCTCTCTCCATCTCACACAGAGCAATTCAGTCTTCTCTTTTCTTCCCTTTTATCTTTCTGGTTTCATGCTTCAGGGTCTCTTCTTCTATCCCCAAAAGCTCTTAAGGACATTTTCCTAAACAAAGATTCTTCTTTTGAGAAAAAAAAAATGTCTGATGCCAGCTATTAAGATGATACATCTGTTGCTTCTATAGCTATGAGAGGCCCTAATACTCGACATGGATGCCAAATATTGCCTTCTGAATAAATATTATGTCTTGCCCTTATATAGGCTAACATTTATTCATATGCATACATACCAATATACACATGGATATATATACTATATTATATATATATGCTATTATGATTCATAAAAAATTATCAGAAAGTATAAAATAATGATGTAAAGTATGGTGATTGACATAACATAATAATAAAAAATAAAGAAAGAAAAGAAAAAAGAAAAAAGAAAGAAAGTATAACTAAACTCACATGAATTCATAGCATCTTTTGGTCATTAGGTATTTCATCAATCAATCAGTTCTAAGAGATCAACTTTAATTAGGTAGATGTCTGTAAAGCTTTCTGATGTTAAAAACAGTATCCTCACACATGAAAAGACTGATAATTTATTGCCTATCAAATATCAATTTTCCAAATGGAACCTGAAAATTAAGATTTGAAAGGGACAAAAGCAGCCATCCTTATAGATCCTTTTCATGCTTGTCAAGTATTTTCATCAGAGAAATTGCCACAGGGATGAAGAAAACACAAGGACTGTTCATTTATCTAAATTTATGGACACATTGTTATATGAAAAAAGTTGCATGCAAACTAATATTTAGTATGTCATCTAAAAATAAGAATATATTTGTATTATCAGTTGGTTGTGAGACATAAGGTCTCACTTATCTGGAAGAAGAAGAACATTGCCTGGTAGGATAGGAATAACTGAAAACTCAGATAGTTGTATTGGTGCTGGTGGTAGGTAAAAAGACTGGTGCTTACCACTTGTCTTGCACCTGGACCCTTCTAGTAAAATTGCCATCCAGGTCACCTTGCATTCTTGATTGCATTTCTAACAGTTAGAGGCCTCAAATGTGTCATGCTGTTGCATCTACTACACTGAGCTGGGTCTTGGTAAAAGTTGGTAGGCAGTACCATGTCTCCTAAAATTCTCCCTCCGATATCCCCAGTATCCTGACATATTCCACTGAATTACATCAACCAGTACTTTTCAATGAAGCTCATTGTATAATTTCAATCCTAGGTTCTAAGGTCAAACATGCCATGCTAGTGGAATCTTTACTTATTCTAGGATGACATGGTCTCCTTAGTTAGTAGAAGAGGCTTAAGATCAATTCTTCAGGCCTGGGTGAGATATTTTTGACCTATGAAATGCAGCCACAGATGCCAACTTTGGCCAACTGCCTACACTACTTATATCCACCAATGGAAAGAAAGACTACTGACTGCTTGACTCAAATGACTATATATGATACTTTCCACTGGGTGATGTCACTCCCCCTGGGCTGTTATTTCCATATGGGTCAACAGACTTCCCCTTACTGCCTCAGTTGAACGTAATCTGAACCCAAGTTATGGTGGTCATGTAGCCATTACAGGTTTTCCTGGACCTCTTCCAAGACTTACTTGTCCCTTCCGGCCCAAGTGTGAAGAAACAATCTTCTCAGAGTATGTTTGTCAATTAAAGGGCCTCCAGGAAACAGACACCAAGACAGAGTTAAAAGTACAAGAGAGCGGGCGCCTGGGTGGCTCAGTTGGTTAAGCGACTGCCTTCGGCTCAGGTCATGATCCTGGAGTCCCAGGATCGAGTCCCGCATCGGGCTCCCTGCTTGGCAGGGAGTCTGCTTCTCCCTCTGACCCTCCTCCCTCTCATGCTCTCTGTCTCTCATTGTCTCTCTCTCAAATAAAAAAATAAAATCTTTAAAAAAATAAAAAATAAAAGTACAAGAGATTTATTGAGAGTAAAAACTGTGACATGTGAAGGAATGAGGAAAAGCCTTCAGACCATGATGCAGATATGAAACCAGTAAGTGGCGAGGGGAAAGAAAGATTATGTAGGAAGTGGCACAGGCTGTGGTGTGCTCTGAGAAAGTCTCATCCACCCAATGGGGAGCTCCAGTGCAAAGAGTGGCCATCGAATAATCCAACATTGAGCAGAAAAGTCCAGGCCCTAGTTCTCTCATGGTGGTCAGGCATTGGCTTAGAGAAGCCCAAGAGCAGTGTAGCCTCAGCTGAGATGCTGCAGGAGATCATGAAAGTGCTACACCTGGGCGCTGGCAGCTATCTGCATTCCTTGCCACAGGTTCTTTCTTGAAGAGAAGTCTGAGCAGTGTATAAGTATTGTTGCCTCAGGAGACATAGCATACTACAACCTTGATTATAGTCTAATTCCTGGGTAGGGGATAACTGTGCTGATGAAAAAATATAGAATTTGTCAAACATCTAGGCTAAGTAACCAAAAAGATTCCCCATGCCTCAAAGACCCAGCAGATTAGAATAAATTCCAGGGTGATATAGAATAGAACACTATTATGTGTTGGCAAGTTAGGGAACATCTTATCCTAGACTAACACCATCTGTATATGCATCAACACCAGTGGGGAATCAGAACATTCAGTATCCCACATATGGGACTGGAAGAAGGGTTGTCTAGAGCTCTCAGCAACCTGGAACCTATCCTCTGAGCTAGGGCTGGGCTCCCTGAGACTGCACTGGGGGAGAGCTTAAAGTAATATTCATGGCTTTCTTTTTCTTATTCCTGTCCTAACCATTCCAGTGTCTCCTATAGCAATACCAGAGACTAGCCTCATGAATTTACAGGTTAAAATGGTATGGGGTTCCTGATGAATAGGTAATGACACATAGCATCTACCCCTT
The DNA here is from genome assembly GCF_011800145.1 of Mirounga leonina. Taxonomy (NCBI): domain Eukaryota; kingdom Metazoa; phylum Chordata; class Mammalia; order Carnivora; family Phocidae; genus Mirounga; species Mirounga leonina. Next base: position 12,425,527 of record NW_023270374.1, on the reverse strand, counting down.
GAAATAAGGAGTGAGCTGAGAAGTCAAGTTTAACTTTTTTGATTCCCTGTAGGCTGAGTCCTCAGAAAAGGTGATGATCTCCTCTAGGACACCACAGAAACTGTTAGCCTAAAGCAATTGACTCTGGAGAGGACTGTGCTAATGCATTTGGTCTTGAGGCCACTGAACCCTTGTCACATAGCTGCAGTCACAAGATTTGGACTCCAGCAATTGAATAGTGTCAGATGTGGTTGATTGTTTCAGGAGACTGGGGGTAGGACACGGAAAGAGACTGTCACCAGGTAGCCACTGATCAAAGAGAGGATCTACCCAAAGGAGAAGCATGGCATTCCAAAGAGTAACTATCAACTTTCATTCAAACGTGCCCAAGTAAAGAATGCATTCTTAAGTCACTATCTAGCTGGAAAGGACGCTAAATATTGCCTAGGCTTGACCCTTCATTTTGTAGAGGAAGCATCTGAGGATTGAAAGACAGAGAAACAGAAACAATCACACAGCTGCTGTGAGACTATGCTATGAATGGAACCTGGGGCCTCTTGAGTCGCTGTCTGTTGATCATTCTATTACCTGCACCTCCTACATTATATTCACTGACCCCATAAATCTTTATTGACTATTATATGTGATTAAGGTATTTAATGGCTGCCCGGGAAATGATTTAACACTATCTGTTCCCATTTTGATCAAATAAATCAACCGGTCTTTACCAAACAGTTGTCCACTGGGGAGCTTAACATCACTGAAACTTACTCATTCATTCATTTCATTCACCTCCAAAAATGACACTTCTCAAGCCACACAAGCATCTTGGGTGAGCATTCCTTCCATGACACACATAGTATTTTCTTGTACAGCTGTTCTTGGAAACTCCTTCTGGCACTTCCTACCCTCAAAAGCTCAACAGGCCAGCTTCTCTTTCCTCTTCATGGTTACCCCCATGTGCAGCCAGTTTTCAGCTCTTGGGCCCTACCTATAAGGCAGATAGGAAAGAGGATGGGTGGAGCATGCACTTGGTCACAGAGAAGACCTGAGAGATCATGGTCACCCCACTATATGACAGCTACTGAATCCTGCTATTCCACCATTAAATACTTTATGGAATCCCACCATCACATCATTAAATACGCCTTCATTTTTGTTAAGCACTACCCTCTCCTTTTAAATGCAAATACTTTTGAAAGTGTTAGTACACCAAATTCTTAATTTCAGACTTCAGATTGTGTTCATCTTCAACTGGAGGGAGAAGCAAATTAAGGACTGGGCACTCCGGGCAGGGGTGGAGTAATCACCATGATGACCTCAGATGAATCCAGTCTTGTAAAGGGAAACGTGGATCCAGAGGGCAGCCACTCTGTGCTGGCAAATTGGCTATGTGCAGCCTTCTCTGGGGTGATAATAACCATAATCGTCATCATAATCATTAAAGCAGCTGATATTTATTGGGGGCTTATTATGTTCCAGACACTTAGCTGAGAGCATGATACTGTTGAGGCCATAGACGGACTCTTTGAGAATCTTAAGCCTTCACTTCTGACCCCTGCTAGGCTGCCAAAGATTTATAAGCAGATCTTTGTATATATCTCTTGTTTCTACTTCCAGGCAAAGTGACTGATTCCTTGTGTAATTGCCAAGATAAAATATATTAGTTCCAAATATGGTTACCTATTTAGTTGGTTTGAATTTATGCCTGCAAACTCAGGTATATGAACAAGAAATAATCACTGTCTTTGACACACAGCTCAAGCATGGATCCTAGGGCTAAACGGGCCAGGTTTCAACCCTGGATGTGTGGTCTCAGTTTCCTCATCTGTAAAATGGGTTGTAAAATGCCACTTCATAGGCTTTTCATGATGACTGAATGAGTTAATATATAAGAAGTGATTAGAACTGTGGCTGGCACATTATGCCTGCAATATAAGAGCTAGCTCTTATCATGTTCTCATTATCCCAAAATATTGGCAGAATACAACTGTGTAGAGTCGTGGCATGGTGAAGAGTAGGAAGGGATGGCATCCTTGCACTCTCTTCTATTGCAGAGAAGATCTTCCCCTTGGTCAGGGAGCCAGCTGGCCTCAATTGTCTATGAGTGACAACAGGGATCTAGAAACCTTCCTGCAAGGCTGCATGGAGCCTGTCTCCTAAATGTACCACTTTGCCACTTTCTCTCCAAGGCTTTGCCACCTTCCAAAAGCAGTCTTGGAAGGCTCCTGCAGACCCTGTCCCACTACTTTCCCCTCTCTCACCACTAGACCAAGGAAAACACTTCTCTAGTCGGAAGATGAGAACAAAGCTTTAGTCCTTTCTTTTTATTAGCTGCAAATCTTCCATTTCCCCTAATTGCTTAGGATTTTAGAACACAAAAGCCTGGGAGAGCTACAGACTATTTCTGGTTTTCTGACCCTGCCCTTTTTTATTCCTCTTCTGTGGCAACAATCACCCTGCAAGACTGGAGGGAAAAGGGGAATCCAATGAAAGAAGAAAAAAAAGGTGACTATCTCCATATATTATGCCACCCTACTTAAACAAGAGGATGTTTCTTACTGCATGACTGGGGATATCAGTAACTCAACAGAAGGCCAGGTTCCCACTGTTTGCTCATCCCTGAGAACCTCTAAACACCACCTTTAATGCCTTGGCGTGCTTCCTTCCTGCCTCAGCATTGGCTCCTGGAGGGTGTCTGGGTAAGGGAGGCAGAGGCTCATGAGCTGCAGGTGCTGAGAGTGCATGAATGCAGCCAGTGTCAATCCCTGTCAGATGCCAGTGCTTGGTGTTTACAGAGGTGGGGATCTAACTTCTCAAAGTGGCTTCTGACCATTCAGCCACACTGTCAATGCCTCTTCCCACCACCAGAAAACAGGAAATGAGCAATGACACCAGTTACTGGCTGAACTTCAGACAGGTCTGGGTGCCTCTACCTTTAACTGTAGAAGTACTATAAGTCAAGATGCCATTCCTGGCCTCAGCCAAGAAAGAGAGTTCAAGTGAACCTGAAACCTTGTTCTTAGTTCCTGGTGTCTGTGTGTGTGTGTGTGTGTGTGTGTATGTGTGTTACGGATCTGAGTCTGATGCCAGAGGCTGAAATCCATAGGACATTAGGCAGCTGGGAAGGGAAGATATTTGTAAGGTGGGGGAGAACAAGGAACAAAATGGAACCCACTGGTGAGATCTGAGGCCTAAAAATGGACTGAAATATATGGCACTTCTTGTTGCCTCTGACCTTAGAAGTTTAGTGTCCTGCAGAAGCCTTTTGTCATGCTGCTAAACATGCACACCAAGCCCCTGAGTCAGAGGCGCCACAGGAGAATGAGTAGATGGTGGCGCAATCGCAGGCCTGCACGGATGAGGTGAGTCAGCAAATCAGAGATGGTTGGTGTGAACCACAATATGGTTGCCACCTCACCTGCACACTCCACTTACCGCCCCAGAGTCTCTCTTGTGGCATATCCTCACTGGAACCATAGCAGAAAAGGAATTTAGGGATGTAGTTCAGCCTGCTCTAGTTGACATGTTGCAAAACCACTACACTGATAGTACCTACTCCATCAGGCTGTATTTTCTGGATACAAGAATTCTCTTATTAAGGTAAAAGCCAAACTGGGGAGGGTATGTGCTCTGGTAAGCACTGTGAATTGTGCAAGACTGTTGAATCATAGATCTGTACCTCTGAAACAAATAATACATTATATGTTAAGAAAAAAAAAAAGAAGAAGGTGGTAGTGGGAGGGGAAGAATGAAGCGGGGGAAATTGGAGGGGTAGAGGAACCATGAGAGACGATGGACTCTGAAAAACAAACTGAGGGTTCTAGAGGGGAGGGGGGGGGGAGGATGGGTTAGCCTGGTGGTGGGTATTGAGGAGGGCACGTTCTGCATGCAGCACTGGGTGTTATGCACAAACAATGAAGTATGGAACACTACATCTAAAACTAATGATGTAATGTAAGGGGTTTTACATAAGAATTAAAAAATTTAAAAAAAAAAAGGTAAAAGCCAAGATAGATTTGGGAGAAAAAAGTGCTAAGTGTGTGTGCTTGCATGTGAGTATGTGGGTAGGGTGTGTGGGGGCATGTGCTTGCATTTGTGTACATAGATAGGGCTATGGCAGGGGAGAGGTGCCTTGAAAGAGGCAGTGCTGATCCTGTGCTATTTTACAACCATCATCTCTACTCTTCACAAGAACCCTGTATAAGTGGGGTAGGGTTATACCCTTTCGTCTGTAAAGAAACAGTTTCAGAAAGGGTAAGCATCTATAAAACTATCAAACTATCAAAAAAATAACTGCCAAGCTATAAACTAGGATTTGAACCCACATTTCTCTAAATTCAAATTCAAGATTGTAACTATACTGCCTCCTGCCCTTTAATATTTTCTTACTGCTTAAATCCCAGTGAGACTTACCAATGGGTGATTAAAAAAAAAAAAAGACAAACAAACAAACAAAAACCATAAATCCAGACATGAGAACTTCAGAAGTCATGGACTCAGGACTTATCACAAAGCTAGAATTTCCTGCTGTTTTATAAGCCTTCGGTCTGTTCTGGAGTTCACTACCACTTAGAAGCCACAACTCAGCCTATTTCCTAATAGGTATGACAGCTCCATCACTTGGGGTCCCAGTGGAACACAGATATTCAAACTAGTAATAGAGAATATTTAATAAAAGGACTACTTACAGAGGTGGAGGCAGGTTTCAGGAAGCCAGCTGTGGTTGGCAAAGCACCCAAGGATTAGCAGCAGCTGGAAGCTGCTAGTGCATAAAGAAGCAGCGCTAAGAAGGAACATGACCAGAATGCTGGTGGGAGCTATTGCTGCAGAAAGAGACCACCCTAACCAGCTGAAGTTTTGACCCCAATCCCTTCCACACAAGATCTCCTACCAGTGGACCCAACAGGAAGCTGGAGAGCAAGGGTGTCCAGGGGAAGTAATCTGTCAAAGTCAGCTTCCTGGAGCAAAAGGAAGGACAGGGAATGGATCTGGAGGGGCAAAGGGAACTCATTGGGCCTTTCAGTTCTTAATTTTCTTTTTTTTTTTTTTTTAAGATTTTATTTATTTTTTTGTCAGGAGAGAGAGAGAGAGCAGCACAAGCAAGGGGAGTGGCAGGCAGAGGGAAAAGTAGGCTCCCTGCTGAGCAAGGAGTCTGATGTGGGACTTGATCCCAGGACCCTGGGATCATGACCTGAGCTGAAGGCATACAGTTAACTGACTGAGCCACCCAGGCATCCCTCAGTTCTTAATTTTCTTTAAGAAACATCAGACTCTAATTACTGAAGTGTTCACATGGCCCAAGCGGCAAAACTACAGAAACGCATGAGGTGGTCAGGTCACAGCAGCAAAGAGCCAGATATAAGGACAGGGTGCCATCTGACATAAATCCCCCTTTTAGCAGTGATGAAATCTACCTTACAATGCTGAAAACAGAGGCCAGGGCCGTCTCTAAATTTTATTTTATTTTATTTTATTTTTTTATTTTATTTTTTAAAGATTTTATTTATTTATTTGAGAGAGAGATAATGAGATAGAGAAAGCATGAGAGGGGGGAGGGTCAGAGGGAGAAGCAGACTCCCTGCCGAGCAGGGAGCCCGATGCGGGACTCGATCCAGGGACTCCAGGATCATGACCTGAGCCGAAGGCAGTCACTTAACCAACTGAGCCACCCAGGCGCCCCTCTAAATTTTAAATAGCAATTCAAAGTGGATGTTCCCTGCACACTGATATAAACTTTCTCTTCAGCTCTAAAGTTGTAGAGGCCCTTGGGGAAATTGCAGAAGAAGGAAAGTTTTAGGCTCTTGAGTGACCTGTCAATCTCGTGGCAGATACCTTCATCTCCAAGTTGCCACAAAGCAGTGGCATTACTTTCATGCACACATATAGAGAGAAGCACAAAAATACATAAACATAAAAATAGTACTGTGGTCTATTTGCATTGCAGCTCATCTGCACTGCTCATCTGCATTGACATACTGCAGAGAAAACATCATGAAACCAGAGGCAAAGCAGCAGGGGATCTTTAGATTTGGATGCAATGACTGGGACCTGCCTGGGAATGCACCACTTCTTCCAGGTAAGTTAGGTGCTGGGGAAGAAAATAATTACTGACTTGTTCATTGCTGTTGTGGTTGTTGTCATTGTTGTTGTACAGAATATAGAAGATAAAGTACTTAACTGAACGTTCTCAGGTGTCAAATTCACTGAGTATGAAAAGCCCATTGCCTGCAGTCACTGGGCAGGAATCAAGATGCAGGGGACCTGGTAGAGGTAGGCACAGCACTTCCCCAGAGACAACTGACAGAGACGCACGGGTGACCATTCCTAACAACATCGCCATGTGAGGGGCTAGCAATGAGCATGGCTTGGGCCAGAGATCAGGGCTCATCCAGACCAGAGCTCTGTTTTGTCAGAGCTACAAGTCACTTCCTTCCTCCCTTCCTCCCTTTCTCCCTTTCTCCCTCCCTTCCTCCCTTTCTTTCTTTTTCTTTCTTCTTCCTTTCTTCTTCCTTTCTTTCTTTCTTTCTTTCTTTCTTTCTTTCTTTCTTTCTTTCTTTCTTTCTTTCTTTCTTTCTTTTCTTTCTTTCTTTCTTTCTTTCTTTCTTTCTTTCTT
>NW_023270374.1:12388743-12418532 GCF_011800145.1 Mirounga leonina | reverse complement strand
TTTCCTTTCCTTTCCTTTCCTTTCCTTTCCTTTCCTTTCCTTTCCTTTCCTTTCCTTTCCTTTCCTTTCCTTTCCTTTCCTTTCCAGTGCAAAGCACTTTTTCTCTGTGAAAATCAAACCCTGCCTGTACAGGAAGACTGGCTTTTCACTCTATACTTACTCCTTTTTACAAGGTACAGGGTTTTTGTTTTGTTTTGTTTTCTTTTCTTTTTCCTGTGTGTTGTATGACATTTTCAACTAAAAAGTGACTTAAAAACACCAAAAATCTGCATGTTGCCTTCTACCATTCTTCCTACCATTATTAACAGACACTAGAGTTGCAGGAGCAAGCTTTCAGTAGGCTGGGAAGATTTGCTTTGATTCCAGCCTCTGACTCAATCCCCTTTTTGCTACAAAGTAGGACAGTGAGACACAGCAGCAGTATTGGCCTCCTTTGCTCTATTTATTCCCGTGCTGTAAGTGCTATAAAACCGTGAGCTTTAACTCCAGAAGGACCAGTGTGCCAGAGACAGCTCTGTGCAGCCTCCCTGCTGTTATTCTCTGACCCTGCATCAAAGATTGGGTGAGAGGAATAGACATAAAAGTTTAACTGTCATTTGGTTTTATGCTTCCGGCACCTGTGTGGTAAACCCCTTCCCCAGTATACTGAGTAGAAGGAAAGCAAGATGATATCAGATTGTAAATTGCATTAGGATTCATTCTTTTCACCTGATCCATGAGTTTCATAGCTGCTAATGCTCACAGGACTTCAAATCCTCCATAATTCCTTCCTGTAGGTTTGCTCAAGGACTTGGCATGCTGCTATGCCCCCATCTCTCTGAATGCATCTTCCCTTCTCCTAGCTCATGATCTCTCTGCCCATTTGACCTCTTTCCTCTCCAAAATCAGTTACGAATCCGACTCTTTCCTCTGCTTTGATGTTCAGCTGCATCCCCTCCAAGGAAGCAGAATGGATGGTTTAGAACTGGTCAGAAGAAGCTGGAAGAGAAAGTGGACAAAAATGGAAGTGACAAAAAGCAGGGCAAATGCTCTCTCCAGCTGGCAAAGATATTTTAGGAAAATGAGCTCTAGTTTAGACAGCATGAAGGCAGGCCTTGCCTTTCACTACAAAAATAAAGGCCATCTTCTGAGAGTCACATCAGTTGAAGTTGATCCCTCTTGAAATACAAACCTTGTACAGTCTCGTTTTTATATAAATATTTTTAATGAATAGATGGCTTCATCAAACATGAGAAGGATTAAGCATTAACACTCACCAGAGACCCTGAAATTAGATTGATTATCTGCATCTTAATTTGCTTTTTCGACACCACTAATTTATTTTTAATAGGTCTGTAATTTAGCTTTATCTACTTCTTATTCTGCTTGGCAGACTCAAATGCTTTCAGCTCAACAGTCAGTCTCTGTAACCTTTAGGCACTTCTCTCTGCACAGTATATTAATTTTTAAATTATTCAGCCCGGTGTGAGGAAGAATATCAATTACTTTCTATATGGGAGCCAGGCTCAAGCTCATCCCTCTCCTAGTAGCAGTGAAATTTAAAGGCCAGTTGTGGGGAGAATCTAGATAAAAACAGTAAATTCTCACTCTTGTATTACAGAATCTGCCACCCTTGAAATATTTTCCACTTGAATCAGTGGCATTGACATCATTACTGCAGTGAAAATAAATGCTTCTGTTATTGGCAGATTGACTCATGGAAAATTGGTGAATGGAAGGCAGGGCCTTTCAGCAGACCTTTTCAGCTCTTCCCCATTTCTGATTATGTTAACACTGTATTACTTTGAAAAAGTCACCCAAATTCCTCTCAAGGAGGAAAATTGTCTTCCTTTTGGAAAACCCTCACCGGGTAAGAAGCAAGAATGAAAAAGTAGACTCTCAAACAACAAAGAGGAATAGTGTGTTAATGCATGGGGGAAAAAAAGAGTTGGTTTTTCTTTTCTTTCTATTTCTTTTTATTTTTTTTTTGCATGTTATGGAGGGGTAGATATAAGAAGAAGAGCACCATTGGGGCAGCTGGGTGGCTCAGTTGTTAAGAAAAAGAACACCACTGAGGAAACTTATGTAAGGTGGAAATGGGAACACAAGATTTGCATGCTAAGATCACTGCTGGAGTGTGAGCAGGGAAGACAGTTGTGCTAATCCAGATGAAGATCATGATAGTCACAGCCAAAGGTGTGCTAAGGGAGATAGTGAGAGATAGTCAGATCTAAGACATTTATTAAATAGACCCATCAGGATCACTGATGATCCTATGTGGAGAGGGAGGGGACGAGTCACGGGTGACCTCCTAGACTTCTGGCTTGAGCTTGTGATGGCTGGTTGTTAACACCAAGACCCAGAACAACAACAACAGGGGAGGGTGGAAACCAATCATTCCATTTAGATGATTATGTCTCAGATGTCTGTGAGATATCCAAATGGAAGTAGCACACAGGCAGTTGAATAAGTAAGACTAAAGCCCAAAGGAAAGATCCAGCTTAGAAATAAATTTGGGCACTATCATTGTAAGATGGTATTTAAAATTATGAAAAAGGATTAGATCACCTAGGGAAAGAGAGAAAAAGGAGAGAAAATATGCTGGCCCAGTACTTAGTCTTTGGGAACCCCAAAATTGGATAGAGTGAAAGAAATGGCCCCTCCAATGAAAAGTGAGGAAAGGCAGCCTGAGAGGAAGGGTCATCCAAGAGGGCGTAATGTCACTGTAGCCAGGGTGACAGGAGACTGTCCCAGGAAGAATGCTGAGCCCAGCATTACTGAGAAACTAAATAACACAGGAACAAAATGTCAATTTTACCTCAGTAAGTCTGTTAGATATTTTTAATCCTTTTCAAGGCATGAGGAGATTGGACGCTGAACTTTAAGGGCAGGACTTGGTCTTTGAAAGGAGTGCAGATTATTTCTCCACAGGAATAATAATAGGGAAAAGATGGATACCACTTATATACCCCCAAGTCTCCACAGAGGATAACATCCCCACAGGCAGCCACTCTCTGAGGTAGAAAGCAGCTAATGATCTTACCTCCACACACCTCAAACACCTGCAGTTCCCTTAACTTTGAATCCCACAATACTACACCTGGATGTTTTTCACAGCAGCAAATTATGTATTTGTCTACAAGCATGTAAATCCTTGAGGGTATAAACAATGCTTTCCTCAGCTCTGCATTCTATGTGCAACATGGTATCTAGCTCAAAATAAACCCTCAATTTGTGCTTTTCAACCATGGTCATAGCTTTTTTGTTTTTTTTTAAACATTTCTGAAAAGTTCTTAACATCCCCACATATTGCAAAAGATGGAAGAGCCTGGCCCAGAAATTATTAAAATCACAAATGAATTATTCTATAAATAGATTACTTTTCTAATTTCAGGGATAATCCTCACACAGGCTAAAGAAAAATAAAGGGAGTTAGTTACACAAGGGACAGGACCGTCCGCTAATATATTAGAAGTTGGGTAAAAGCAAAGCTCAACGCTGAGCTCAGTATTTTTTCTGAATTAAAGATCATAACTGGAACATACCAAGAACCATAGTCCATAGTGTTTGCAGAAAATATACTTTAAAATAATTTACTCCAAAAAAATAATATTAAAATAATAAAATAGTTCACTCTGGGGCTCTAAATGGAGATGCTTCCTCACAATACAAGGATCTGGAGATTGGGAGAGGGTTATACCAAATGATGTTGCTTTCATGTCTCACACAGAGTAACTAACCATGGCCTTTCATTCCATCCATACATCCCCATTCACTATTTTAAGAGTGGCAAAGTAATCTTGGGATCTATGGAGAGTTTTATGCAAAATAAATGAAGCCAGAGGTAAGAGGAAATTTAGAGAGAAGGCTAGAAAGGACTAAGGAGAAATGAAGAACAGGCAACAGTAGCTACTTTAGCCATCTTAAATAAAGTATAAGGATGTGGCCTCTAGTCCAACTAGTCCAACTAAGAAAGGGAGTCAAGGGCATCTGAGAAGTGACAAAGAAGCTATTTGGTTGCTGACCACAAATCTCACATTCATGTCTTTGGTGCAAAGTAACGTGCAATATTCCTCAACTCATCGCTTTTCAAAAGCTCATAACCTGATCCCTCATGTTCTCCAGACTGAACAAGACAATCCTCCTTTATTGTGGTTCCCCCAGGTCCTAACAATAGAGGTCCCACATGGTGCTTCAGGCTCCCCATGTGCTGGTTCTATCAGATGGGTTTACAGGCACTAACCTTTGCTTCTTAGAAGAGATCACAGAATGCACAGAAAATAGGATTTACAAGAGCCCTAGTCCAACTCACTCATTGAACAAGGGACAAAAATGAGATAGATGTACGCTTTGAGTTGGAACAGGTCACAGAGCTAGAACCAAGACAACTGCCAACCCACCATGTTATCATGGGTCAAGTTCCTCACCTTTTATCTCAAATGCTTTACTTGTAAGGAGGGGTAATCATGACCACCTCGCTGGGTAGTGGGGGACAAATTACCTGATGTGTGTAACATTCTTGGTACAGTGATCAGCTTGGTTGGCACCTAGCAGATGTTCAATAAATTATTCTCTCCCTTTTCACCCTTTCTTGCTACCCACAACATGATACTTTAGCTAATGCTATCAGAAACAACAGATTAAAGAAAACCCAAACCATTTCCCAGTTCTACCTAGAGAAGGGAATTTTCACACACTCCCCTTCATATTGCAAATGAAGCATATTTCTCTACAGGCATCCACAAAGTATTAAATAACTTAGAAGCCTTTTATGTTGTTTCTTAAATCCTGTTTTAAAAATATACCTTTCCAAATAAATACATGAATGAGTGGATGAACGAATGAATGAATGAATTGATTGATTAATACATACATATATAAATAGAAATATACCTTTCCTTGTACCTTCTCTCACCACTACAATACCCTCAGGATGTCAGGAGGCTCTTGCTAAAAGCTGGTGGCTCTTTCAGGCTCTGAGCAGCACCCTCAATATGATCCATTCTCCATACAGTAAGAGCAGAGATTTCTCCACAGGAGAACTGAATTTGCTTCTCTCAGCAGCTCTCTGGGGTCTAGAAAAAAATGAATGTTCAGTGATGCTCAATAGCCATAGAGACCCATTCATAGTTTGAATATTTCTGGCCAATTGGGACAGCAACAGAGGGAGAAATATGTTTTATGTTTACAAAATTTGGCAGAAAAGAAATGAAGGAAAGAGGTATGATGCGCAGAGGCGGGGAAAATACAGATCTTGGAATCCACACAAGGTACAGAGAGTTGAATTCTGTCTTCCCCCCACTTGATTACTCTTCTCATATCTTGAATATATAGTTCCCCAAAGCTTGGTCATCACATTGGCTTCCCTGTAAATCTGGCTCACCCCTTCTTCTTTTTTTAAATCCTGGAAATTATAAATGATAATTAATATGCTAAAGAATAAGATATTAACAAATGCTTGTAAAGCTTAATCCAACTTAAATCTGCTTCCTATGAGGAACCCAAAAGTTGCATTGCACGGATCCAAGCACAGCTTAGGTGTAAATCAAAAGAAGAAAAAGAAGAATTTTACCAAGGTTATTTAAGTTTCATAGAAGACATATTGGCTTCAGGTACGTCTGGTTTTCATCTAACTTGAAAAAGGCTTAGATTTCAAAAATGAAACTATGCAAATGATTAGTCAGTCATTTTGTGTAAATGCTTTAGGCTTTAGATGTTACTGTGGAAAATAAAGTAAAATAAAACCGCTTTCGCACAGCCCCGATAAGCTTAGTCCATAGACAGCACATTAAATCCTGAATTACATACTCCACCAAACCCTTCCTAATGAGCCATCCAAGTCTCTGATGTATATAATATGCCTTTTTAAAAATGCATGAATACATAGTCCACCCACAGGTTTGGATGGCTCCTTTGGGTTATTTAAGTTTCAAAGGAGTCCATCAGTCTCCCAGGTATAATGTTCTATGAATGCTTTAAAACTGAAAATTCAGAAATTAGAAGCTCAAAATACCTTGAAGGGGAACAATGTATTAGCCCCCCAAACCAGGGCATTCAAAAGCAAGATTGATGAGGCATCTGCTTCCCTGAGTTTCCTGTCTTTTGTCAGTTTGGGTCACAACCCTTAAAACAGCTGTAACTAGGCTCCTTCCAACCTAATTATACAACTCCGGCTTGCTTTATTTATAATTAGAATCCAGTGACCTCCTCTGACTCTTGTCTGTGCTGCTGTTATGTGGCTGCTCTTGGATGCTAAGATGTGATTGTACTGAGCAGGGAGGGCCAGGATGTTCAGAGCCCCAGGATGGCATCCCTGCAGGCTGTCCTGCAAAAAATGTGAAGGTTGGGGCATCCCAGCCTAAAGAAGGTGGTGAATCCAGAAAGAAAATACTCGTGTGTAGGAAAGAGAGAAAAAATGATAAGAAGGGCTTACAGAGGAGAGGCAACTATAACTTTTCTTCTGGGGAAGCACAAGATATAAACAGCTCATGATCTGGCAAGCAAAATCCATCAGATGGACTGAAGAGAGAAGGAACATGGGAAATGAAAGGCAGGGGAGGGAAAAGCAGCCTTAGCTGAGAAACTTCCTTGTGCCAGACTCCCCCATGACTCCATTTAGCCCACTGCAACTTGTCAGGTACATCGAATTACCTTCATTCTATGGAGAAGGGAACCAAAGTTCAGGGAGGTTTAGAAATATGGCAGAAATCGCACCGCTAAAGACCAGAGCCAGAACTCATACACAGGGCTGGGTGACTCCAAAGCCTGTAGCCTTTCTCCTCTTGGCTAATGATGGATTTAATGGAACTGAATTCCAGGGACAGTGGAGATGGGAGGATGCATCTGGAGGAACCTTATCCAACAGAGCCTGATTACCCATGTGCAATGTGTTTCCTCAACTGCAAAAAATAAAACCCACCTCATAGGGTTGTTGTAAGATATATGTACAGCACATGGCACTTGGGTCTGGCACATTGAAAGCATCATATGAGCGAAAGCTATTTATTATTACATCTCTCGCTTCCTGATTCACTTCCCCAGTCTGCTTGTAGAGGTTTACATGATGGGCCCAAAGCTGAATGTACATGAGAACAAGTGTTTGATGGTGTTTCAAGTTTCTGTAGGCACCACTCATATTTTTTTCCCAACAGTATAGAAATCATAAATTAAGATGGGCTGGGTTTGATTTGAGCAGGACAAGCTGGTTAGAAAATTGCAGATCATGACCTGAGTTTGATAAAGTAAGACATGGAAATCTGGTTAATTCTGAAGGTTGAGGTCTAACATAAAAACGCATTTGTCATCCCCACATAATTTAGATCTGTAAAGAGCTGATGTAAAGTAAATCTCCACATTGATGGGAGAGCAAGGGGAGAATGAGCTCATCCAGCCTGATGCCCTTATTTGCCATGAGGGGACCTGGTGGCTCAGAAGAGTCTAGTGGGTCATAGCCAAGTGTGGACACCACCACCTTCCAGCCACTATGCTAAGGTCCCAGTCGTGCTGATGGTTACCCTGAAGCACATTTAGGCATGACATTCTGTCCTTGTGGTCACCATGAAGACATGCAGGTTTTTCATGACATTAGTCAGTGGGCCAGATGACATCAGTGAAAATAGATATCCATGACCTCCAGGATCATTCTTCCCAAGATTACTCAGATACAGAGTGGCAAAGGAACAAAAGAGTTCCACTACAGCCTCACAGAACTCAGGCATGCCCACACAAATCCACGAGGAAACCTGAGAGTAGGCCGTCCTTTCTCCCGGCCCACAGCACCTGCCAGAGGGGACATAGAGTGGGGAGAGTACCCGCATGTCTTCTGTCAGCTGTGTTGCTGCTCCTTGAAAGGACACAAACCCCTTCAGAGCACCCACAAGTCTGTGAACTCCCTCCTTAACCTCCTCTTCTGTTTTTCCTCACTCTTTTTCAGGACTCTTTTCTCTCTAAAGAACATTTTAGATTGAGATCTAAAGATGAAAAGGAAAGTAAAAAGGGAGAGACTTCTTTTCTTTTTCTTTTTATTTCTTTATCTTTTCTTCAAATTCCAAGTCCTGGACATAGGCTAGTGTCATTTCTTCAAGTTGCCTTCAACATTTGGAATATCACCTTGTCCAAGCTGGAAGCCAGAGGCCATTGTATGCATCCTGAAGACACACATTTATCAGGCTACCATGTGCCTTGCCCACGCCATCTTGGCACAGCAGTGGGCATTATGGGCAATCAGGGAAGCCCAAGACATAGTCTTAGCAGGGGTGGGAGACAAGGAAAACTGGATGAAGATTTTCCTTGTAAGGCTGATTTGATATAATGGCAAAATTCTACCACAAAGAATCCCAGTCTGTATGTGTCATGCTTTAAAAGAAGGAAAGGGAAAATACTTTCTATAAATTGAATTCCCTAATATCAATGGGACTGACTGAATTCCATATTAACTGCAGATGTTAGTCTGCCTTCCTAGAGGTTGTACTCTTCTGACTCCTGTCACTGTAGGCCATGCAATGCCTTGCTGTGCTGTGCTGTGACTTGCCTGCTGTAAGGCCGCTTAGGATGTTCTTGGTAACAGCCCACCCCAGGGGACAATTTCCTGGGTTCTGAGAAATTCACTGATGTCCAGACAAAAGCCTGCCCCAACTGTTCCCTGGTGCTTGAAATCCTTCTATCAGGGAAGACAGAGGAACTGTGTGCATAAATGCCCCTAGGAGCTGTAACCTGGTGATTTCAATTCATCAAGTAGAAATGACAGAAAGATATCTGCCACACACAGACTTTTTAGGGGGATCAGATAAGGTGGGAGAGGTGGGGAAAAGATGCAAAAGGAGAGGCCAGAATCATCCAGAGAAATTTCATCTAATGGCTAATGTGATGGTTGACTGGCTTCAGGGTCCTGATTCATTCTCCCTACTGGGGAGGGACTGGATTATCCATTTCTTCAGACTGTGTCATCTCACAGCATTCCCTTTCCCTTGGGGGTGGGTAGGTCTTGAGAGAAAAGGGAATAAGGCTGAGCTGTAAGTCTCCTTGTCTTTGTGATTTATTTTTGTCTGTTTGTTTGTTTGTCCTCAGCTTAGTTTGGATTGAGTTTTTCTTTTTTCCTTCTGCTCAAAAGGTTTTCCACCCCAAATGAAGTGTTTTTGAAGTGTGGCCCAGCTTGTTCTGAACTATAAAGGATTGAGTTAATTAACCTTTTTATCTCAACCTTATTGTTGGCACATTGGGGAAATGTATTAGTGGCTACTAATTAAAGGTATTGAATATACCTTTACACTTCAAATTCTTAAACTCCTGGAGCTAAGTTGATTAAAAAGAAAAGGGGAAAGTTTCTGTTGAATTTATCCTTGAAAATGGCTAAAAGAGACTATAAATAAAACCAGGAAAAGGGAGCTGTCACCTTATTCTGTAACCTATTTTTGTAATTGAAATTTGGAGCTAGGGACCATTTTGTAAAAATAATAATAGCTGAAATTTACTGGATGTTTATCATATGCAAGAAAGATAATAACAGCTTTACATGGACCATCTTATGTAACTCTCACAATTCTTTGAGAGAGATATGAATTCCAATCCCAAATTATAGACAAGAAAATTAAAGCTTAGCAGTCAAGCAAATTGTCCAAGATCACAAAGTTAGTACACACCAGAGGAGGGACTTAATGTGGGTGGTCCATCTCCAAAAATGATGCATTTAATCTCAACAATGTTGACTTAACTGATGATACAATCATTATTTTTGGAGTTGACAAGAACTAAAAAAATCCACTTGCAATTCCAAAGAGCATCATATTTTCTCACAATTCCTTTCTGTATTGGTTGTTTATTGCTGCATAACAACTTTTCCCAAACATGTATTATCTTAGTCCAGTTAGCTGGGTCTGAGTTCTTCCAAAGATTGTAGTCAAACCAGTGGCCCAGGCTGCAATCATCTGAAGACCTGACTGGGGTTAGAACACTTGCTTTCCAGCTCACTCATGTGGTCATTGATAGATGTTGACTGTTGACCAGAGTCTTCAGTTTCTCACCATGTAACCTCTCCATTAGTAGCCCGAGTGTCTTCATGGCATGGCAGCTACATTCCCACTAAGCATGTGACCCAAGAGGGAGAGAGCCATGATGGAAGCTGAAGCCTTTTATAGCCTCAGTCTCAGAAAAGACACACCATCAATTCTGTCCTAGCCTGTGGGTCATACAGGTCAGTCCTGGTACAGTGTGAAGGAGGGGAGGGACTGCATGAGGGTGTGATTACCAAGAGGTTAGAAATCTCTGGGGGCCATTTGGAAGCTGGCTACTATCCTCAACTTTCACACTGATATGTCAGCATTCCCTTTTCCATCTTCTCTGTCTGCCTTCTGCTCATCCTTAAAGACTACTTCAAATGTAATTCTTTGGTAAATAATTCCCTAATTCTCATGATTCTAATGATTTTTTAAATTTTTTTATGAACATTCTTTTTTAAAATTCTTTTTATTATTATGTTCAGTTAGCCAACATATAGTATATCATTAGTTTTTGATGTAGTATTCAATGATTCATTAGTTGTGTATAATACCCAGTGCTCATCACAACATGTGCCCTCCTTAATACACCCAGCTTCCCCATCCCCACACCCTCTCCCTTCTGTAACCTTCAGTTTGATTCTAATGATTATTAACACACTGATCACATTGTACTGTGATCACTTGTTTACAAGTTGTCTTAGCTTAGGATCTCTCAAAAAGCAAAGACATGGATTGCACTAAGGAAATTTACTTTGGGGAGTGATCTCAAGGAACAGGCATGACAACTGTGAAGAATGAAATATGAGAGGAAGGAAAGGCAATCCAAGAGGTCACTGCTGAGCTGACTGACACTGTAGGCAACTGGGCTCCATCCACTGGGGATACTCTGAGGGACTATGTCATATATAACCAGAATTGTCTGCCTGAAAAAAGAGAATTGTATTTATTTGCCAGGTCCTATCTTCCCAGTAATCAAAAGTGGATTCAGAGAGTATTGACAATGGTACAAAAAGCAAGAGATATGGGGTGTAGCAAGTATACTAGAGATACACTGGTATATAGCAGGTGTCCACAGCAGTGGCCTGAAAAACATGTTGGGATGGGAGGGTGTAGATGTCCAACATACACATATAGATAACAATTAAGGCCAGGGATGGTGCCTCATTTGTCTTTGTATCCCATTTCCATAGAACAGGGCCTAGCAGCTGGAAAACCTTGCCATCCCATGCAATCATCCTGAAGGCCCTTAATTTATTCAACAAACATGTACTGAGTATATACTATTAAGTAGGCACCATGCAAAGTACTGACAATCTTGGTAGAGGGAATTACAAAATTTTAATAACTAGTACTGCACAGGTACTGACCAATCAAAATGAACACCAGCCCTTTATAAGAGGATTATCCTGGAAGTTACTTTGTTAGTTCAAACCTGGAAACAGTTGAATAATGAAGCATAAACCAAAAATGATGGGTCTTTTTGAATTTGGGGCTGAGGGATGGAGGAAAGAGATGTCTTAGATGCTTTCAAGAGAGAGAAAGAAGAATGGTGATTGAATATGGAAGGAAAAGGCATTCGTGGGATGGGGAGGAGGATGTGGGAAAAGATGCACATGAAAGCACAGATCAACCATTCCAAAATGAGTGGTCTGTCCCTTTGTTCAGCTGAGAATAAATCAGGAAAAAAATTAAAAATCCCCAGAATTATCAAGCATAAAGATAGAGAAGTGCAAAGTGTCAAATAACAAGTTAAAATGTTAAAGCTGTTAAAGCTCAGGGTCATGTTAAAGTTCAGGGTGATATTAAAGATGTAAAACTTTATCTAAGAACTCACTTCAAGGAAAGCTTTATGCTTCTCTCCAGTTTAGATGCTGATCTCTGGAAGGACGGCTCAGAAATGTTCTCTGGTCAAATAAATGAATGGAGTTTAAACTTCTCACTTCAAAATGAACAAACGAAATCTTGGACTTTTGTTTCAGATTCAGAGAGTGGCAAGACACTGTCACTCCAACCCTAACCAAGAGTACAAAAAGGAGAAGCTCTAAAATCATTTTTTCAAACCCTTTAAAGAGCTGAGGACATTAAAAAACAACAACAACAATAACCTAAATGAACTAAAATATAGAAACAATCTCTTCCTAGGGGAGAAGAGAATCAAGGCAGCTTTCATCCCCAGCAGGGTGGTGGAGGAAGACTCCTCTACAGACAAGGACCTGCAATACCAGACAAACTCAAAGATGCTTTATAGATGGAAGAAAAATGTCACATGGACACTTAGGTCACTTGTAAACACTAAGGAATACCAGAAAGAGCAAACATGTGGGTAAACATAAAACATTTTTAAAATTATCATGTTATATTTGTTTTTTTAGTCTATAGATTAAAACAAAAATAATGAACACTTTACAGGGTTTACAGCATACTGGGGTAAAAACAAATGGTGACAAGAGCATAGACGGTGGGTGGGTGGGGAGTAAATTTAACTACAATGTTGTAAAATCTTACAGTGTGTATGAAAAATTAGGATATTATGTAAAAGACTGTGATCACTTTAAAATGATTTTTATAATCCAGGACAACCACTCAAGAAATGACATAAAGAGGTATAGCTTAAAAAGTTGAGGGATGAAATAAAATGGAATACTGGAAAAAATACTTGATTCACCCAAAAGAAGCCAAGAAGGGAGAAGTAAAGGGAGGATGGACAGATGGGACAAATAGAAAATCAAAATAAATATCAAATGGTATACATAAACCCACTATAACAATAATTATATTAAATTTAAATAAAAAGAAATTGAAAGACAGTATCTGGCAGGATGAAAAAGGAAGATCCAACTATTTATTTTCTAAAAGGACTCCTTTAAATATAAAGACACAAATTGTTTGCGTAAAAGGAGGCAAAGGGATTTATTTTTTTTTTAATTTTATTATGTTATGTTAGTCACCATACAATACATCATTAGTTTTTGATGTAGTGATCCACGATCCATTGTTTTCGTATAATACCCAGTGTTCCATGCAGTACGTGCCCTCCTTAATACCCATCACTGGGCTAACCAATCCCCCCTCCCTGCTCCCCTCTAAAACCCTGTTTGTTTCTCAGGTCCATAGTCTCTCATGGTTCATCTCTCCCTCCAATTCCCCCTGCCCATTTTTCCCTTCCTTCTCCTAATGTCCTCCATGTTATTCCTTATGTTCCACAAATAAGTGAAACCATATGATAATTGACTTTCTCTGCTTGACTTATTTCACTTAGCATAATCTCCTCCAGTCCCATCCATGTTGATGTAAAAGTTGGGTATTCATCTTTTCTGATTGTATATATGGACCACATCTTTATCCATTCATCCATTCATCTGTTGAAGGGCATCTCGGCTCTTTCCACAGTTTGACTATTGTGGACATTGCTGCTATGAACATTGGGGTACATATGGAGGCAAAGGGATTTAACATAAAAACAATAAGCAAACAAAATCTAGAGTGACCATATTAATATCAGACAAAGTAAACTTTAAGAGAGTATTATAAAGGATAAAGAAGGACGTTTCATGATGATTAAAGAAATCTATCTCAAAGATGTAAATAATCCTAAGTGGTGTTTTGAATCACAGAATTTCAAAACACATGGAGCAAAAACTAATATAACTGAGGGAAGAAATGGACAAATCCACAATAATAGAGATTGCAATGTTCAGCTCTCAGTGATTGACAGAATGACCTATAAGAAATTATTTGCAATGCATATACCTGATAAAGGACTTATACCCAGAGCATATAAAGAACTCTTACAACTCAATTATAAGACAAAAAAATCCAATTTAAAAAATAGGCAAAGGACTTAGACACATAGAAGAAGATACAGTAATGGCCAAATAAGCACATGAAAAGATGCTCATTGTCATTACTCATCAGGAAATGAAAATTAAAACCATGGTGAGATGCCACCTTCCTCCCCTGGGAGGAGCTGCACGGGAGTGCACCACAGGGATCTGCTGGGTTTGGAGACTCCACCTGGGGTCGGGTGCCAGAGATAGAAATGCGCGGTCACAGGCCGGGTGAGCAAGGAGTGCAGCTGGAGACCGGGGAGACGGGAGTGACTGACGGCTTTTCTCTGGGGGCTCACTGAGGAGTGGGGCCCTGAGTTCTCGGCTCCTCCGGGGCAGAGATTGGGAGGCCGCCATTTTCACTCTCCGCCTCCAAAGCTGTACGGAAAGCTCGCAGGGAACAAAAGCTCTGGAGACCAAACCCGAGCAGATTACCTAGGCGGGAGGGGGCAAGGGTGGGGCAATTCTGCCTCCGGCAAAGACATTTGGAAACCACTGCAACAGGCCTCTCCCCCAGATCAGCAAGAACAGCCAGCCAAGACCAAGTTTACCGATCAATGAGAATGGCACAACTCCAGCGCTAGGGGAATACTGCACATAGAATTCATGGCTTTTTTACCATGATTCTTTGTCTTTCAAAGCTAATTTTTTTTAACTGTCTTTTTTCTTTCTTTTTTTTTTGAATTTTTCTTTTTCCCTTTTCCAACCAACATCTTATCAATCCCTTTTTTTAAAAAACATTTTTATTTTTCATTTTTAGAGTCATATTCTATCTCTTCATAGTAGTTACCTGTATTTTTGGCATATATATATATAAGTTGTTCTCTCTTTAAAATTTTGAGATAGTTTCTTCTAACAGATTAAAATATACCCTAAATCTCTAGTATATGGTTTTTTCTACTCCCCTTCCTGATCACATTCTCTCCCTTTTTTTCTCTTTTCTTTTTTTAAATTCTCTTCTTTCTTTTTTCAAACAACTTCTTATCAATTCCTTTTATAAAATTTTTTATAATTTCCATCTTTACAGTCATATTCCATCTGTTGATCATATCAACCCTTATTTTTGTACATATAGAAGTTTTTCTTTCTTTAAAATTTTAGGAGGCACTTTCTTCTAAAAGACCAAAATACACCCCAAATCTAGTGTGTGGCACTGATCTATATACCAGCCTGATCATATTTGATCACATTCTGGTTTTTTGTTGTTGTTGTGGTTGTTTTGATTTGTGTATTTCTGTTTGTTTTTATCTTTTTCTTTTTTTTCTTTTTCTTTTTTTTCTCTTTCCGTTTCTTTTTCCACTGCTTCAGATCTTTTCTGATTTGTTTAGAGTATATTTTCTGGGGCCGTTGTTACTCTGCTAGCATTTTGTTCTCTCATTAATCTATTCTCCTCTGCACAAAATGACAAGACAGAAAAAATCACCTCAACAAAAAGAACAAGAGGTAGTACTGACTGCCAAACACCTACTCAATACGGACATTAGTACGATGTCAGATCTAGAGTTCAGAATCATCACTTTAAAGATACTAGCTGGGCTTGAAAAAAATATGGAAGTTATTAGAGAAACCCTTTCTGGAGAAGTAAAAGAACTAAAATCCAACCAAGTAGAAATCAAAAAGGCTATTAATGAGGTGCAATAAAAAATGGGGGCACTAACTGCTAGGATAAATGAGGCAGAAGAGAGAATCAGTAATATAGAAGATGAAATGATGGAAAATAAAGAAGCTGAGAAAAAGAGAGATAAACAACTACTGGATCACGAGGGCAGAATTCGAGAGATAAGCGATACCATAAGATGAAACAAGATTAGAATAATTGGGATCCCAGAAGAAGAAGAAAGAGAGAGGGGGGCAGAAGGTATAATGGAGCAAATTATAGCAGAGAACTTCCCTAATTTGGGGAAGGAAACAGGCATGAAAATCCAGGAAGCACAGAGAACCCCTCTCAAAATCAATAAAAAGAGGTCAACACCCCAACATCTAAGAGTAAAATGTACGAATCTCATAGACAAAGAGAAAATCCTGAAAGCAGCTCGGAAGAAGAGATATGTAACCTACAATGGTAGAAACATTAGATTGGCAACAGACCTATCCACAGAGACCTGGCAGGCCAGAAAGGACTGGCAGGATATATTCAGAGCACTAAAAGAAAAATATGCAGCCAAGAATACTATATCCAGCTAGGCTGTCATTGAAAATTGAAGGAGAAATAAAAAGCTTCCAGGACAAACAAAAACTAAAGGAATTTGCAAACACAAAACCAGCCCTACAAGAAATCTTGAAAGGGGTCCTCTAAGCAAAGACAGAGCCTAAAAGCAACATAGACCAGAAAGGAACACAGATAATATACGGTAACAGTCATCTTACAGGCAATACAATGGCACTAAATTCCTATCTTTCAATAGTTACCCTGAATGTAAATGGGCTAAATGCCCCAATCAAAAGACACAGACTATCAGACTGGATTAAAAAACAAGACCCATCGATATGCTGTCTGCAAGAGACTCATTTTAGAACCAAAGACACCCCCAGATTGAAAGTGAGGGGGTGGAAAACCATTTACGATGCCAATGGACACCAAAAGAAAGCTGGGGTGGCAATCCTTATATCAGACAAATTAGATTTGAAACCAAAGACTGTAATAAGAGATGAGGAAGGACATTATATCCTACTTAAAGGGTCTATCCAACAAGAAGATCTAACAATTGTAAATATCTATGCCCCTAACATGGGAGCAGCCAATTATATAAGGCAATTAATAACAAAAGCAAAGAAACACATCGACAACAATACAATAATAGTGGGGGACTTTAACACCCCCCTCACTGAAATGGACAGATCGTCTAAGCAAAAGATCAACAAGGAAATAAAGACTAAATGACACACTGGACCAAATGGACTCCACAGACATACTCAGAACATTGCATCCCAAAGCAACGGAAAACACATTCTTCTCTAGTCCCCATGGAACAACCTCCAGAATAGATCACATCCTAGGTCATAAATCAAGTCTCAACCGGTACCAAAAGATTGGGATCATTCCCTGCCTATTTTCAGACCACAATGCTTTGAAACTAGAACTCAATCACAAGAGGAAAGTCGGAAAGCACTCAAATACATGGAGGCTAAAGAGCATCCTACTGAAGAATGAATGGGTCAACCAGGAAATTAAAGAAGAATTAAAAAAATACATGGAAACCAATGAAAATGAAAACATAACTATTCAAAATCTTTGGGATGCAGCAAAGGCAGTCCTTAGAGGAAAGTATATAGCAATACAAGCCTTTCTCAAGAAACAAGAAAGGTCTCAAGTACACAACCTAACCCTACACCTAAAGGAGCTGGAGAAAGAACAGCAAATAAAGCCTAAACCCAGCAGGAGAAGAGAAATAATAAAGATCAGAGCAGAAATCAATGAAATAGAAACTTAAAGAACAGTAGAACAGATCACGAAACTAGGAGCTGGTTCTTTGAAAGAATTAACAAGATTGATAAACCCCTGGCCAGACTTATCAAAAAGAGAAGAGAAATGACCCAAATCAACAAAATCATGAATGAAAGAGGAGAGATCACAACCAACACCAAAGAAATACAAACAATTGTATATATAGAGCATATTGTTTAAGAACATATAATGAGCAACTCTATGCCAGCAAATTAGATAACCTAGAAGAAATGGATGCATTCCTAGACATGTATCAACTACAAAAACTGAACCAGGAAGAAATAGAAAACCTGAACAGACCTATAACCACTAAGGAAATTGAAGCAGTCATCAAAAATCTCCCAACAAACAAAAGCCCAGGGCCAGATGCTTCCCAGGAGAATTCTACCAAACATTCCAAGAAGAATTAATACCTATTCTTCTGAAACTGTTCCAAAAAATAGAAATGGAAGCAAAACTTCCAAACTCATTTTATGAAGCCACCATTACCTTGATCCCCAAACCAGACAAAGACCCCATCAAAAAGGAGAATTACAGACCAATATCCCTGATGAACATGGATGCAAAAATTCTCACCAAAATACTAACCGATAGGATCCAACAGTACATTAAAAGGATTATTCACCACGACCAAGTGGGATTTATCCCTGGGCTGCAAGGTTGGTTCAACATCCGCAAATCAATCAATGTGATACAATACATTAACAAAAGAAAGAACAAGAATCATATGATCCTCTCAATAGATGCAGAAAAAGCTTTTGACAAAGTACAGCATCCTTTCTTGATCAAAACTCTTCAGAGTATAGGCATAGAGGGTTCATACCTCAATATCATAAAAGCCATCTATGAGAAACCTACAGCGAATATCATTCTCAATGGGGAAAAACTGAGAGCTTTCCCCCTAAGGTCAGGAACGCGGCAGGGATGTCCACTATCACCACTGCTATTCAACATAGTATTGGAAGTCCTAGCCACAGCAATCAGACAACAAAAAGAAATCAAAGGCATCCAAATTGGCAAAGAAGAAGTCAAACTCTCACTCTTTGCAGATGATATGATACTTTATGTAGAAAACCCCAAAGACTCCACCCCGAAACTGCTAGAACTCATACAGGAATTCAGTCAAGTGGCAGGATATAAAATCAATGCACAGAAATCAGTGGCCTTCCTATACACCAACAACAAGACAGAAGAAAGAGGAATTAAGGAGTTGATCCCATTTACAATGGCACCCAAAATCATAAGATACCTAGGAATAAATCTAACCAAAGAGACAAAGGATCTGTACTCAGAAAACTATAAAATACTCATGAAAGAAATTGAAGAAGACACAGAAAAATGGAAAAACGTTCCATGCTCATGGATTGGAAGAACAAATATTGTGAAGATGTCAATGCTACCTAGAGCAATCTACACATTCAATGCAATCCTCATCAAAATACCATCCACTTTTTTCAAAGAAATGGAACAAATAATCCTAAAATTTGTATGGAACCAGAAAAGACCCCGCATAGCCAGAGGAATGTTGAAAAAGAAAAGCAAAGCTGGCGGCATCACAATTCCGGACTTCCAGCTCTATTACAAAGTTGTCATCATCAAGACAATATGGTACTGGCACAAAAACAGACACATAGATCAATGGAACAGAATAGAGAGCCCAGAAATGGACCCTCAACTGTATGGTCAACTCATCTTTGACAAAGCAGGAAAGAATGTCCAATGGAACAAAGACAATCTCTTCAACAAATGGTGTTGGGAAAATTGGATAGCCACATGCAGAAGAATGAAACTGGACCATTTCCTTACACCACACACAAAAATAGACTCCAAATGGTTGAAAGACCTCAATGTGAGACAGGAGTCCATCAAAATCCTAAAGGAGAACACAGGCAGCAACCTCTTTGACCTCAGCCGAAGCAACTTTTTCCTAGAAAAAGTTTTTTCCCTCGCCAAAGGCAAGGGAAGCAAGGGCAAAAATGAACTATTGGGACTTCATCAAGATAAAAAGCTTTGCAAAGCCAAGGAAACAGTCAACAAAACCAAAAGACAACTGACAGAATGGGAGAAGATATTTGCAAATGACATATCAGATAAAGGGCTAGTATCCAAAATCTATAAAGAACTCATCAAACTCAACACCCAAAGAACAAAGAATCCAATCAAGAAATGGGCAGCAGACATGAACAGACATTTTTCCAAAGAAGACATCCAAATGGCCAACAGACACATGAAAAAGTGCTCAAAATTGCTCGGCATCAGGGAAATCCAAATCAAAACCTCAATGAGATACCACCCCACACCAGTCAGAATGGCTAAAATTAACAAGCCAGGAAACGACAGATGTTGGCGGAGATGCGGAGAAAGGGGAACCCTCATACACTGTTGGTGGGAATGCATGCTGGTGCTGCCACTTTGGAAAATAGTATGGAGGTTCCTCAAAAAGTTGAAAATAGAGCTCCCATATGATCCAGCAATTGCACTACTGGGTATTTACCCCAAAGATACAAAAGTAGGGATCCAAAAGGGTATGTGCACCCCGATGTTTATAGCAGCAATGTCCACAATAGCCAAAGTGTGGAAAGAGCCAAGATGTCCATTGACAGATGAATGGATAAAGAAGATGTGGTGTATATACACAATGGAATATTATGCAGCCATCAAAAGAAATGAGATCTTGCCATTTGCAATGACGTGGATGGAACTGGAGGGTATTATGTTGAGCGAAATAAGTCAAACAGAGAAAGACATGTATCATATGACCTCACTGATATGAGGAATTCTTAATCTCAGGAAATAAACTGAGGGTTGCTGGAGTGGGGGGTGGGGTGGGAGGGATGGGGTGACTGGGTGATAGACACTGGGGAGGGTATGTGCTCTGGTAAGCGCTGTGAATTGTGCAAGTCTTTTGAATCTCAGATCTGTATCTCTGAAACAAATAATGCAATATATTTTAAGAAAAAAAAAAAGAAGAAGGTAGCAGAAGGAGAAGAATGAAGTGGGGGAAATCAGAGGGGTTGACGAACCATGAGAGACGATGGACTCTGAAAAACAAACTGAGGGTTCTAGAGGGGAGGGGGTGGGAGGATGGGTAAGCCTGGTGGTGGGTATTGAGGAGGGCACATTCTGCATGGAGCACTGGGTGTTATGCACCAACAATGAATCATGGAACACTACATCTAAAACTAATGATGTAATGTATGGGGATTAACATAAGAATAAAAAAAAAAGAAAAAAGAAAAAAAAAAAACATGGTGAGATGCCATTATATGTCCACTGGAAAGGCTAAAAATAAAAGGACTAGAAAGACCAAGTGTTGGCAAGCATGTAAGGGTACTAGAACTGTAATATGTTGTTAACCAAAGATAATATGGTTTAACCAATTTGGAAAATAATTTGCCTTATCACCTAGTAACTCCATTTCCAGGTATTTACCAAGAAGAAATAAAAATAAATGTCCACACAAAGCAGCTTTACTTATAATACCCAAACTCCAGAAATAACCCAATTGTCTATCACCAGGTAATATAGAAATAAATTATTGTATATTGTATATTCATACAATGAAATATCAGTTGGGAGGGGTGCCTGGGTGGCTCAGTGACTGACTGACTGACTGACTGACTTTTGATTTTGGCTCAGGTCATGATCTTGGGATTCTGAGATCAAGCCTCACATTGGGCTCTGCATTTAGTGTGAAGTCTGCTTGAGATTCTCTCTCTCTCTCTCTCCCTCTCCCTCTGCCCTCCCCACTGCTCATGCTCTCACTCACTCTCTCTCTCAGATAAATAAATAAATAAATAAATAAATAAATAAATAAATAAATAAAATATTTCAATAAATACATAAAATCTTAAAAGAAAAAGAAATACTAGTTGGTAATTATAAGAATAAACTACTTATGCACACAAAATGGATGAATCTTTAAAATCATTGTTGATCAAAAGAAGCCAGACACAAAGAGATTATACTGTATGAAACCCAGGAGCAGGCAAAACTAAACTACAATAATAAAAATCAGCAAGTAGTTGCTTATTGAGTGGGGGAGGTAGAATAGCTAGAAAGGAACATGAAGGAATTTGCTGAAGTGATGCAAAATGTTCAATAGTGTGTTTGGGGCAGCAGTTACATGAGTGTGTAACATTGTAAAAGTTCATTAAATGTCCCCCCAAAAGTTCATTAAATCCAATAAGAATATTAAATTTATTCACTTTATTGTATGCAAATCGTACCTCAGATGGAAAAAAAACAACCTAAATCCAAGTAAATTTAAGAAACTTGAGAGTCTTTATATTAATCAGATACTGCTGGCAATAATGCCTAATAGAAACAATCCCCAAGCTCAGTGGCTTGCAACAGCAAACACTTGTTTCTTGCTCACAAGTGACAGGTTGACCAGTAGTCCTGTGGGACTCGTCTCTTCTGGAAGTTCTAACAGTCACCAGGGCAAGCTTTTCTCAAGCTGCACGAGAGTCCTTAGAACCTCAGCTTATAACCTGCATCTTGTCACCACTTTCCATTGGCCAAACCAAGTGACCTGAGCCAAAAGCTAAAAGGGCGGGAAGAATATTTCACTCCCAGTGAATCATGACAAAGGTGGAGAAGGAAGAACTAATACAATGTCAGTGTCCCCAAGTAGTGTAAGAGGTGGGACAAAAACCAGGTCTCCTGACAACTGGTGCAGTACCTCTGAATCACACCATGCTGTCTCTGTGTAGCCTAGAATCCACACAATCAGCCCCAGCTGTGTTCCAGAGAAAGGTTCCAGAACATCTTCACACTCCTTGACAGAGAAATGTGACAAAACCAGAACACAGTGCTCAGTGCAGATCTGAGAGAAAGCCTCACTCTAGGACACACAGTCAGATGGTTACCTCCCTCCAGGGAGCCACCAAGTTCTCTGTGATGAGAGAAGAAACATCTGTTAATAGAAAGAAATGCAATACAGCCATCTAATGGATCCTGGGTGTCATAGGCCTGCTTCTGCTTCCCTGGGAACATCTGAAATAGATCACAATACAAAGGGACACTGTCTCTACTTGGATTGTTAAGTTTGAGCATGCGTGTCAGCAGGCAGGTGGGCTCCTGCCAAGGTGGGAGGCAGTAGGTGTATGAATTATCACTACGCCGCTTCTTGGTTTGGAGTAGCTGTTCTTCAGCTCTCTGGGGAGCAATATTCCCTAACTTGAGCCCACCCCAGCATAAATATCCAAGGAGGAGATTCGACATAAGAAAAGGGAAGAAACTAGACTAATTTTCACCCACCTATATCTGGTAAAGACCAGGTCTAAAGACAGGTGGTGACCGTTTCTGCTGCATATACTTTAGTAAACAAACCAGAAAGAAACTTCAGCTTCTATAGTCCTTCCAGGCATGTTAAACCATTTTCTCCCTGACCGACCATGGACACAGAGTAAGCACAGCAAGAGCCTCCAGCCTTCAGTCCCTTTCCGCAAAATTATGGTCTGACCCAAGCCAGTGATCTGAGCTTCCTCAAATCCGCCTGACTCCAGGCATTTGTCTACTACTCCAGTCAACTGAAGAAGTTATTCGATTTCATTCACTCATCCAACCAACAATGATTGCTCACCTGCTATGTGTCAGGAACTCTGCTAAGCCCTGGGGATAAAGCTGTGAATGAGGAAACCATGGTCCCTTCCAACACAGAGCTTATAAACAAGTAGACAAGATGGATGTTGACAAAACAGGTTAAGTGTAATGGGAGTTAAAAAGCAGAATTGCACAGGGGTCTTCAGAGCCTGGTGAGTCACAGTAAGGAATCCCAGTGTATCCTAAGGGTAGTGAGGAGCTATTAAAGGTGCGGTGCTGCATGACCACGGGCTTTGGCTGCTGTGCTTTCCCTGAAAGCTGCTATGTAACAGGACAATGCTTCAAGTGCTACATCCTTCTATGAGCTTTGTCCTGCCTTGTGGGGTTTCAAGCTAAAGAGCATTCAAATGCACTTAAATTTTCACAAATGCAGTATCTCTGACATATCCCTACTGAGGTCTGAAATAACTGTGGGGGCCCTCCAGGGCATCTGGCCCTGGGCCAGAAGGGACCTAGATCCCAGAGACCACACACAGGCTGTTCATACCCTCTCCCACCTCTGTCTGTGCTGTCCCAGGCCTGAGGGGAAAAGTCCTTGCATTGTGATAAAGCACCTCCTCTATCGGGCCAAGCGGTTGGCTGAGCATCACCAAGCAGTTTGTAAAAATAACAGGTAAAGGCCCAGTGGGAACTCTTATTTAACATACTCTCTGAACCCAGCTCACTGTGTAGGGTTAGAAAAGTGACTTAAATCCTCATCTCCTTTTCACTATGCCCTTAGTTAAATGAATACAACAAAGGTCTAAGCTGACAGTCCTTAGTTGAAAATCTGAGGTCTAGCTGACATTCATGAAGGCCTAAAAATAAGGGAAATAAAACTAAAATATAATCCCCACCGAAAATAACTGGAAAAATATCTTCTAGTTTCAGTCACACATTCCTCAAAGGGCTTCGAGCCAGGACCACAAAAATGGTCAGCAACAGTGGTTAATTTTGTGAGGAAGGAGGTTGAGTTTTTTTCCCCCCTCCCAAGTGTTCTATTTAAAAGAAGCTATCATTACCTAAAATCTGGCATTTGGACAGCACAGTGTTCTATTTGTAAACAAACACACAGCTTAGGCGTATTTCATTGAGCTTCTTCACTAGGCAGAGAATTGCCCTGACAGGCTTGGAGAGTGATGTATGGTGCCGTGTGCAGGAAAGAAGGCTGGGAGGTGGGGTGCTGGAGCCTCAGAGGGGCTTAGGAGCTTGACATCAGAACCAATGGAATTGATTGAGGGAGATTTTGTTTCTTCTGACTGTGTGGGAACTCTAGCAAGAGAGGGCATTTAGGGAAATTATTTTTATAATTTGATCCCAGAGTAAACCAGGATGATAGCTTTGCCCTACAGCAGAAACTCAGCCACTCAGGAAACACCAGACCTTTGGAGGGAGGCCTGTCACATCACCAAGAAGGTGTCAGCATTTTCCTCCAAGCAGGCTCTGATCCTGCCTTGGGCTGATCTGCAGGAAAGTGCCAGACAGGTCAGGGGCTGGTGCTCCCCAGCTCCTCGTTTCCACCATCACTGCTCAGCATGCCAGCAGTGTGGAATAAGCATGAGAGGAGATTGATTATGTCTGCCAAGCATTGACCCGAAAAAAATGACAGTGCCCCTCACTTTTGCTTAAAGATCCAGGCCAGGCTTGCCTCATAGTTGGTGCACAGAGTTCACTCTGATGTCAGAGGAGGTGAATGCAAACACAATTGTGCACACATACACACCAGCACACACAGGGTTCCATCATGATCTGCATCCTCCTCCCTTCCTTCTTTTCAGGAAATATTTGGAGAACTCTGGCTGTGTACTGGGCATTGATTCTGGAGGTCACGTTGTGGGTTTGGAGGTGGTGCTCAAGTGGGTGCAAATGAGCTGTCAGCAGAAAGTGATTTGGACAAAAAGAAGAGGAGATTGTGATCTGAACTGCTCTCAATTGTGTGGGAATCCGTGTGAGAATCCTGCAGGATCTTGAGTGGGTTTCATCATTCCATAGGTCTGGGAGCAAGGACACAGAGCCTAACATTTTCCCTCATCTTAAACCAAAGAGAGATAGTAGAGAGGACAACTTATTCTATAAAACAAGAAGAAAGTACTTTTCTGTAGAAGATATTTGTCTCTCTTTGGCTGGTCAGTATCCACGTCTGTTCCCAACAGTCCCCTCCTGCCCACCATAAAGGCTGTCAGTCTGGGGTCCTACCCTGTGTGGTAGGCTGGATAATGGTCCCTCAAAGATGTTTGCATTCTAATACCTGGAACCTGTGACTATGTTACCTTACACAGGTAGATAGGACTTTGCAAATGTGATTAAGAACCTTGGATGGGAAGATTCTCTTGGATTATCCTGATGTACCCAACGTAATCACAGGGGTCTTAGATAAGAGGGAAACAGGAGAGTCAGAGGAGGAGGAAGAGAAGCCCATGTGATGACAAAAAGAGAGGGATGTGGAGACAGAGGGAGGCCATGCTATTCTGCTGACTCTGAGGATGAAGAAAGGGGCCATGAGCCAAGGAATGTAGGCAACCTCTGGAAGTTGGAAAAGGCAAGAAAATGGATCATCCCCTGAAGAGTCCAAAAGGAAAGTAGCCCTTCATCACCTTGATTTTAGACTTCTGACCTTCAGTATATTAATTCGTGTCCTTGGCCACTAAGTTTGTGCTAATGAGGAAATTAATTAGAAAATAGAAATTAATAGGAGACTAATACAACATGCTAGTGCAAGATTGCTTGGCTTTCAGCTGCCATCTTGTTCTTCCCTTTCCCAAGACCACTCAGCTCCTATTTGTAGCATTCCAGAAGTGGCTGAGGATGGACTCCCACCACCTCCAAGCCATCACTGAGGAGAGCTGGTAGACGTAAATCCCAGTTCGCTTGACCTTGGGACAGATAATCAGAAGTGTGGGTTGCATATAGGTTCCTCAGGTTGCCCTATGAGATTAAGCCCCCAGTGCCCTGTGTGGAAACTGGCTCAGTTGGGCTTCTGGCTGCCTTCCCTTCCCTGTCTCACTTTCCCACTGCCTTACACGTGCCTCCTGGGATTAATTCCCAAGTATAAGATGGAATGTGATCGGAGCCCTGCTTCCCTGAACTAGAATCACTCACTCAAATCAAGTGACTCAAGCCAAACCCAGTAGATGGTTGTAGCCTAGAGCACGAACTTTAAATAGAGAGATGAGGGACCTTAAACCAAGGAGAACTTGGTCCTGGGGGAGCCTCCTACCCCACACTGCTCCTGCCAATGTTTCAGTCTCCACCTGCTTTAGGTTCCATGAGCCCCTGTAAGTCTTCCAAAGAATAGCTTTCTCTTAAATTAGCCAAAGTTGGTTCCTGTAACCAACTTTGCCAACAAAGAACCTTAACAGATAGAGAATTGGGGAAGGAATGAAGGAAGGAGGTGTACTATTTGAAAAACAGGAAGGAAAAATGGGGGGGAAGCAGACTTGACATCTGGGAGCCTTAGTTAAACATGGGTTTTCAGTGTTTTTCAAATAGAAGCCTCCAAGGTATCCATTTTGCTCTTTCTCAACCAATATCATCCCCTCCCTCAGGACAAGCAATGTCTAGGTACAGACACATGACTATGCTGTGAATTTTGACTAAGTTGGAATTTGACCATTTTGAACTTGGGAGAATTCTTTAATGAGCAGAAAAGCAGGTGCCCAGAAGACCTCCCCTCTCTGCTGTGCAATGCTTGGAGGTGATAGGGACTCCTCTTCTGTTATTCTGGGTAGACATGTGATGGGCTGAGCCTGGGATATGTAGAGCTTGATCCTTGATATCATAAAAGAGCAGGGGAGAGAAGTATAGCCATTATCCCCAAGAAGTTTGTAGTAATCTCGTTCAGTGGTAATGGACAACAACAGAGGTGTTGCAATAGTGATAATGACACTTAAGATTCTAGAGAACTGGTGTCTAGTTCTAACTCCACCACTAATTGTATAACTGTAGGCAGGAAACATCACCTCCCTACATCTCCCTTTACCTCAATTATCAAATGAGAGGACGGGACAATGTGATCACTCCCTGGCCTAGTGGCTATAGAAGAGCATGATTCCTGGATGAGCTTGTGGCAGCCAACTGTCATGGCAATGAAGTTGAACAAACATACTCCCACTTGACCTGCATCACTGTCTCCCCATCATACTCATCATCCAGCAACCTGGGAGTTTGAACATGGAAATGTTTATTTTATTTATTTATTTTTTTTTTTAGTGAAAACTTCCATTTATGTAAAAGTCCAGAAAATAAATCAGGGCTGGGAACTGTTGGGGTTAATGTAGAGCACCAAATCAGCCATAACACCTGGCTTGCTAAACTATAACACAGAGGCCTCTGGGGGCGAGGGAGGGTTTCTGAGAAGAGTGTAGGCCTTTGGAATGCTGAGGCCCATGTGACCACTCTGCGTAGGAATGCCATGGGAAGTTGCCTTCCCCGAAGCTTTCTTTTTTTTTAAATTTTTTTATTGTTATCTTAATCACCATACATTACATCATTAGTTTTTGATGTAGTGTTCCATGATTCATTGTTTGCGTATAACACCCAGTGCTCCATTCAATATGTACCCTCTTTAATACCCGTCACCAGGCTAACCCATCCCCCCACCCCCTCCCTTCTAGAACCCTCAGTTTGTTTCTCAGAGTCCATAGTCTCTTATGGTTCGTCTCTCCCTCCGATTTCCCCCCCTTCATTTTTCCCTTCCTACTATCTTCTTTTTTTTTTTTTTTTAACATATAATGTATTATTTGTTTCAGAGGTACAGGTCTTGGAGCCAGTCTTATTCACTTGAAATATATAAACATTTATTTATAAAACAAATTGTAGTGTAATTCCTGGGTAATTTCATCTTTATTTTATTTAAAGTGTTCCAAATGAGGAACATTGATGTCAATTTTTCCTTTCCAAGTGGTACTACTTGCAAGCAGACAGTCTTGTATGCAAATCCCATTTTTATTATAAAGTTCTGACACAGTTCAAAAAGTGATTCTGTATGACTTTGTGTAATTTCAGGCTTGATGGTGGAATGCATATACTTGAGTCTTGAGCTCCTCATCTACCACTTACTAGCTGTATGACATCGAGCAAGTTAACTCATCTCTATGCTTTCTTTCATATATATTTAATATGGAGATTATGAAGTTGCTGTGACAATTAGATGAGTTAATTCATGCAATGTGCTTAGGACAGTAATTGACATATACAAAGTTCACAATAAAAGATAATATTATTATCATTATAAAAATTTTAGACATTCAGGTCACCTGGGTGGCTCAGTCAGTTAAACATCCAACTCTTGGTTTCGACTCAGGTATTGATCTCACGGGTCATGGGTTTGGGTCCTGTGGGATCGGGTCCTGCATCAGGCTCGGTACTCAGCAGGGAGTCTGCTTGAAGAGTCTCTTTCTGCCCCTCCCCCAACTTGGGAGTGCACGTGCATGCATGCGCGCGCGCGCACACACACACAAGCGCGCTCTCTCTCTCGCTCTCTTTCGCTCTCTCAAATAAACAAATAAACAAATCTTTTAAAAAATTTAGACATCACCCAAAAAGGGTTCTTAACTAATTAAGAAAAACCGTAATTATTGACTGAAATTTTCTATATTAAATTGCTATATAACAAGTCACCCTAAATCTTTGTGGCTTAAAGTAAAAATAATTACTGCTTATCTCTTATGGTTGGTTCTGTCTCAGGGTCTGCCATGGAGCTGTAATCAGATGGTGGCTGATCTGAGGTCATCTCAGACAGATGTGGGCTGGATCAGTAGGGGCTGGATTTTAGACAACTCTCCCTGTCTCTAATGGCCTCTCCACAAGGTCTCACAAGTGTGGCAGCTTCAGGTGACCAGAGTTCTTACACAAATGATTCAGGATTCTCAAGTCTCTTGTTGAGACGAGAGAGAGAAAAAGAGAGGGAGCTGAAAGATGTCAACACATGCCGGTGCTCAGAGCAGTGCCTGGTAGGCTGTCAGCCCTCAAACAGTTAAGGCCAGCTATTGCTTTTATTATCAGTTATCATCATCACCTTCTAAGTTGCCTTCAAATGAGTGTCCTTGAGAAGACAGGTGGCAGAAGAGTCTTGATTTGAGTTTCCCTGGAAGCAGTGTCTGGGACGAGGGCTTGGGTGCCATTGGTTTGTTCAGTGATTCCATGAAGCAGGAGTGAGGGAGCACAAAGCATGAGACAGCCAGAGAGCAAAGCTGATAAAATGTGCACTGTTGAGCTGTTACCCTGATGGCAACAGGGGCAATGGGGACATAGAACAAGCCTCCAAAGTTTCCCTCTCCTGGAAGTTGGAGTATTTATCCACCACCTCCTACTGATGGCTGAAGGTTGATTGAGGATTGGACCAGGGTCATTAACTTGCCAGTATCCACACTGTGCTTAAGGGCAGGCTGGAAAGCCCTTTTCCACTTCAGAAAGGGGGATTCAGAAAATCCCTGAAGCAAAAAAAGAAAGAGGATCTGAGGTGGAACCCTGGAGGAAGGCACCAAACTGCCTTCTCTAACTGTGGGAGGTGGTGGGATGGACACATAAAGAGTCCGACTCAAGAGGTGTCTCCATGCAGCCCAACAGCTGGGGAGGGGAGCTGCCCTCCACTCAGTCCTGAGGGGCTGTGAGCTGCTGGAGATGCCATGGCATGCCATGCTGGGCATAAATGGATGCTGGACTCAGAGCAAGGCAGATACAGCCTTGTTCTCAGTAGCCCTAAGGCTGTGGGTGTGGCCACGGACAGTATTTCCTTCTGAATGTGTCCTAATACAACAAAGGGCCAAAATGTAAGTGCCAGGAGGGCAGGATCTTTGTTTTGTTCACTGATGAACAACTCAAATGTGCCTAGAAGAGTTCCTGACAGAGTACGCCCTCAATAAATATTTGTTCAGGGAGGGAAGGAGGAAAGAAGGAAGGAAGGAAGGAAGAAGGAAGGAAGGAAGGAAGGAAGGAAGGAAGGAAGGAAGGAAGGAA
>NW_023270374.1:12367297-12388733 GCF_011800145.1 Mirounga leonina | reverse complement strand
GAAGGAAGGAAGGAAGGAAGGAAGGAAGGAAGGAAGGAAGGAAGGAAGGAAGGAAAGAAGGAAGGAAATGATCCTTCAAAGGCCCAATATAAATCTCTGGTACTTACATGGGGCCTCCCTGTTCCCTCTCTATACTTGAAGAAAGAAAAATCTACCTTCACAGCCTGAAATAAGGATAAGAACTATTTAAAGACTGCCTGGAAAGTAACTAAAATAATAATTAATAATAATAATAACACTTATTATTATTTATTATTATTCCAAGGCTCAAATGGCAACATGCCTCTCCAAGCAGAGCAGTCGGGCTAGGGCTGCCCTCTCTGGGGGTGGAGGTACTCCGTTCAGTCCAGAAAGTCCAGTGCAGTAGAAAAGGCACAGTGATAATTAAATGCCTGGCCCAGCCTAAATTGCAGTGTTAGGTTCTTTCTTGAGCCACCAAGGAGAGCTCTAAAGACCAATTTGCAGGCTGCTGCTTAGGGTCAGATGTGGGACTTTTCTGCCAGGAGCAAAACTCAGAGATAATTTGGAGCTCAACTTAGTTCTGATCCTCTCCTGCTTCTCTGTCTATCACGATGTCTGCCCTGAACAGAGGGGCTTGGGGAGAAGCCTGCTAATGAGCCCAGGGCCACTTTGGGGTTGTGCTCTCCCCAGCGCGCTGGCAACCAGTGGTTCTCTGAGGCTGTAAGGAGGAGTGGGGCCACAGCACCACTGAAAGGAGACAAGAGAAAAGGCCATTCATTGCTGTGTGTGCATGCAGGGAAAGCAGAGAGAGCCCCAAGTCTCCAAATGTGGGAGAAGAATGAAATGAGCCCTGCAATCAGCAGCAAGGGGAGCCAGGCCCGACACTAACAGATTATATGAAGTCCATGCCCAGCATGGTGTCAACCAAACATTTTCAGCACTTCAGAGTGACCAAACCCACAGGCAGACCCAGATACAGAGGAAAAACACCTACACACAGAGAGGGGAACATTCTCCTCCCTGGAAGCTCAAGTTTATGTTAGCCCTAGAGCAAGGCAGGCTGAGGGAGCTATAAACAAACCACTGGGGCAGGTCTCGGGTCTTTTTAAAGCTCTTTCCCCCTTTTAAAAGAGAGCAGAAGACATTTTTTTAAGTGGAAGGGGAGTGGGAGGCAGAGAAAGAACCAGAGAACCAGTGTGACAATCTCAGCCACAGGAAAACACAACTTTTATAAACTGAATTCGAAATTTCCAGAAACATAGGAAATCCAGGAAGATCTACACAACTTATGACACTTCCCAGAAATGAGAGGGCAAACTGGGTGTGTTAAATGATGTTAATCCTCCCTAATTTACTGCAAAAATCCCCAACTGATTTTTTTGTAAAAAACAACCTTTTTAGGATTTGCTTTCATGGACAAAATCACTTAGGGGTTTCCCAAAATGGCAGACTTGCCAATATATATCTGATTTGGGCACATTTTTGAATTGACAAATGAACATGGGTCCATTGGACATTGAGAATTCATACTTTGAGAAAAGCCTAATGTACTCCCTTGAAGTCACTGGTGAGTAGGAACAAATTGCTTTCTCTCAACCCTTCTCTACCTCGGTAGTCTCCAAACTCACATGAACAGTGAAATCCTTTCTTCAAATGAAAGTTCATGTAGAGCCCCAAATACCAAACGGGTTCGAGCAGAGAGGTCCTGAGAAGCAGGTAAAGGCTTGTGAACCTGCAAGGGTGCCCCCAACTCTCCCACGACTGTCACCCCAGGAACCCCTCATGTACATCTGCCATGAAGCCCAGACTGAGTATCACTGCACAAATACACAAAAGTACACTCTGCAAAGGTATGAAGAAGTTTGTTTTATACTCCTGTCCTCAAACCTGTTTTTATAAAAATAACAATATATCCTTTCCAAGATAAAAATCATCAGTGGCTGTTGGGAAATAAAAGAGTTTAAATTTTAAGGGCACCTCGTTGGTGCAGTTAGTTGGGTGTCCAACTCTTGGTTTCAGCTCAGGGACGTGAGATTGAGCCCTGCGTCGTCAGGGTTCCATGCTTAGCATGGAGTCTGCTTAAGACTCTCTCTCCCTCTGCCCCACCCACCCCCGTGCTGTCTCTCTCTCTCTCTCATGTGTGCACGCTCACTCTCAAATAAATAAATAAATCTTTTTTGAAAAACAAGTCTTTAAATTTTAAAAGTACATGTGATTTCTATAGGAAATCAGGCTTAGGTAATATTCTCAGAAACCAACATCTCTCGTAAAAGCATAAGCTATGGTAATAATGTAAATTTGAGTATTCATAATGACCTCTCAAGATAGATATAGTAATCACTCTTCCTATTGCA
This sequence comes from Mirounga leonina, assembly GCF_011800145.1. Classification (NCBI taxonomy): domain Eukaryota; kingdom Metazoa; phylum Chordata; class Mammalia; order Carnivora; family Phocidae; genus Mirounga; species Mirounga leonina. The sequence continues at coordinate 12,386,418 of NW_023270374.1, read as the reverse complement.
GACATGATCCTGTGTTTCGCCTTTATCCATGAGGTAAGTGGGTTGTTGGGCAAATCAACAGCCAATGAAGCTTGAAAGGGGGAAGAGATTTAAAGCTGCAATTTTACTTCTTGGTATTAGTGGATGTGATGGTGAGAGAGATTGGGGGCTGAGTCAAAGGATAGACACTAGTTAGAGTTACCAGAAAAGATGGATTAAACCAAACCCACAGAATAACTAACTGGGACCCCTTCTGACTCTGTGCCCCAAAAGGTGGAGACTGAGCTTTACTCATTCTTGAATCCCCAGGAGTAAGTGCAGAGTGATTGCATTTCTTGCAAGATGGGCAGTCCTAACTTGCTTCGTTCAGAACTCACATTAAAATAACCCTGACACAAAGAAGCTGGATTTATCTCTGCAAGGAGTGCTACTCAGTGGCAATTGCTTTGTTTATATTTTTGAATCTCTTATAAATTACAGGAATTCAGAACACTTCATTCACTTATTTGTAAAGGAAAGAAATGTCAAGATCTAGGGGCGCCTGAGTGGCTCAGTTGTCAAGCGTCTACCTTCAGCTCAGGTCATGATCTCAGGGTCCTGGGATGGAGCCCTGCATTGGCGGGAAGCCTGCTTCTCCCTTTCACACTCCCCCTGATTGTGTTCCCTCTCTTGCTGTGTCTCTGTCAAATAAATAAAATCTTTAAAAAAAAAAAAAAAAAGAAATGTCAAGATCTAGTTACCTATAAGTAGTCAACCTAGAGAACAATGGAACCTATAAATCAATCATTGTGTGTAAACTTAAAAGAAAGATTTACCATAATGGGCAGGATGAGAACCAGCGTTGAAGTCCTGGGGATGTGGCTCAAATTTCAGCTCTGTCACTCACTCTGCATCCCACCATGGATCCCAGCAAGACACCTTAACTGCTCTTAACTTCAGTGTCCTCACTTGTAAAATTCGAGGCTGGAAGAATATCTATCTCACAGGTTTATGAAGGGTTTGTGAAGAATAAATTTGAAATATATGTAAAGCTCTCTTCATAGAGTGTAGAATATTTCAAAGTTCAGCAGATTGTATCTAACATGACTAATAAAAAGAACTAACATTTTTTTTTTTCCTGTAACCAGCGCTCGGAAGAAATGATAACTAAGAGTAAAAAAGAGATAAGACCAGGAAAGACGAATTAAAACAGGGCAGCAGGAAAAGATCCTTTAAAGGAGATCCCTCTGCTTTGTCCACAATAGCTTCAGCATACACCCCTCTGTGATTCCAAGGCCATGGTAAATATATGCCATGTGTGTGGCTACCTAGCATGTTTTGGACAGCCTGTCTGTGTTTCCCACATTACAAGTCTGCCTCTCTCAGGTAGAATACAGAATTCACTTATTTACATTTATATTTCCAGATTCCTTTGTAACTAAAACATGGACATGTGACTTCAACTCCACCAATCACATATTCCCACCTTGGATTTGGAAGAGAAACTGTTGCCATGTAGAATCCAGTTTCTGGGGAGGGTGACTAAGTATAGTGGAGAGAATTCCTATTTCACGTGGAGAACTGGCTAAAGTCATAAAAGTAGTACCTACACCTGTAACACCTGCAGAGCTGGTGCCTGATGGTAGCAACACAGGGTCTCTTCTGGAGTCACCAGTGGTACCATTGAGGCATCATTCCTGCTGCCTAGGCTACATACCTAATACTCTTACCCTCTGTAATGCTATGAACTATCTAAGATCTAAGAATAAGTTTATTTTATTACCTAACTAGTAGAGTAGATTCTGTTATTTGCAACCAAAAATGCCAATTGCCTACCTCAAGACCACCATTGCATCATGGCGCCTGGGTGGCTCAATCGGTGAAGCATCTGCCTTTGGCTCAGGTCATGATCCCAGGGTCCCAGGACCAAGCCCCCCCAGTTGAGCTCTCTGTTCAATAGGGGAGTCTGCTTCTCCCTTGCCCTCTGCCCCTCCCCCACTGGGCTCTCTCTAGCTATCTCTCTCTCTCAAATAAATAAATAAAATCTTAAGAAAAAAAAAATCCTCTAAAAAACCCCCCCAAACAACCACCATTGCATCATAGTCCAGAAATGGGCACTCAGTAAATAATGCTCCTGAAAATAAATCACAAAAAAAAAAAAAAAAAGTCTAAAATGTTGAGAAAATTGGGGTTTAAAAGTTATGGTGCATTATAAAAAGCCTTTCATTTTAGAAAATGTTTACTGGAAACATTTAGGTAGGAAAAGAATAAACATTGGTTATGACACACTGTGCTTTGCATTTAGTCTGTGTTATCTCATCAAAATTGACTTCATTATGTGGAATTTGACAATCGAGTACCACCTACTTGTTGATTTCAGTCCTGACACATGCATTAGGTGCCGCTGTCATAAACTGGAAGGCATTAGCAACCATCTGCAGCCTCTACTCTAGCTCACCAGACAAAGATATAAATGGCATATGGGTGGGAAAGAGTTTCTAATTGTCTATAAGCAGAACAGAATACAATAATTGACTTCTATCCATTAATTATTGCTGTTTAAAAACAACCAGTCATTCATTTATTCATTATTTATATTCAACAAATATTTATTTATTCAGGGACAACCACATACCTGATGTTATGCTAGGTACCAGAAATAATTAACAGTTACCAATATATCACTTGTCAATGGTATAATTAAATTCAACTCTTTGTTTTCATTTTTTATGCTTAACAGACATGCAACATGGTTGTCAACTAAAGTCTTCCAGCCTCTATGATCTCAATAAGATTGACTCTAACTCTTTTTGCATGCTCTGGAAAGTTCCAAATTCCCCACCACCACCACCCAAAAATTTTTAATAACTGAGGTGATGTTTTTCCCATTCCTTCAGGCTATTATTTCCAGCGTCTCATGAATTACACACCTTGCATTATACATCTTGTGACTTTTTTCTGAAACTCATTTTCCCAACTCTACTACCAAAGAATCCCATTTACAGAAACCCTTATGTGCAGAGCAGATTTGAAGAGACAGGGAAGTTTATATCACAACAGTGTAAACAAGTACAAAATGAATATTAGCCATCTGAGCTGGGGAGTCCCTCTGTTCCCTTTCAGTGGGCTCAGTTACCACATCATCTCTATTCCTACTTCCCTTCTTTTTGTACCTGTGTCCCCTAATTCTTGTGTGTTCTTATATAACAAAATCATTAATAAAATTGAGCTTTAGAGACAGGCCTCTGACGTGTGGATCCCAGCACTACCCCCTTCAATCCACACGAACTTGGGAAAGTTACTTCACCTCTGGAGGCCACAGTTTGCTCATCTATAAAATGGGATCACTCTCGCTTACAGTGTTGTTGTAAGAATTAAGTGAGTTAAAGCACATAATGACTGTATATACATGTTAGGATTTTTACTGTTGTTAATGCAGAGTTGCTCAGTTACCCATTTGTGCCATTACCCTTACTAATCCATGTCTCTGGCCTGAGAAATGGTTGAAACGAATTTTTCTTCCCTAAGAGGAAATCTTTTTTTTTTTTTTTAAAGATTTATTTATTTATTTATTTGAGAGAGAGAGAATGAGAGAGAGAGAACTCATGAGAGGGGATAGGGTCAGAGGATGAAGCAGACTCCCTGCCAAGCAGGGAGCCCGATGCGGGACTCGATCCAGGGACTCCAGGATCATAACCTGAGCCGAAGGCAGTCGCTTAACCAACTGAGCCACCCAGGCGCCCCCTAAGAGGAATTCTATTTCCATTTGCTAAAATATTTATTATTGGCCTAGGTGTAAAGGCCCACTTAGCAGGACAGTATAGGATGTAAGCATTTGGTTTTGAAGACAGATGGCCTAGGTTGAAGCCTGATACCACTCCTTAAGATTTTTTTCTCCCATTTGGGCAATTAATCAGTTCCGATGCTTCAGTTTCCTCAACTAAAAAACGGGAAAATAATACTACGTACTTAGTAGGAATGTTGTAAGGGTAAAGTCAGTCAATACCTTGAGAAATTAAAAATGAGCTTGGACTTTAAAGTAAAAATCAGGCTTGGCAAATAGACGAGATAAAGCCAGTAGCAAAGTTAACAGCAAACAGCATTCCTCCCAAGGGCACCCTATAGCTGTAAAGTGTCATAAAACCCCCTTCACCAGGGGACAGCTGCTTTTTTACCCGCTGAGAAATTCTATTCTCTAAATCATAAACTCTGAGAAACATTGCTCTTTGAACTCATACCAATATGAATGAAACATCCCACTCTGTCTGGTTTGGGGCTTTTGTCTTTGTAAAAAAATATACATTTATTATCTTATTAGAGTTTCTGTTGGTAGTAAGTCCAGGGGATTCACATGATTCCTCTGCTAAGTAATGGGTTCTCAGAAAGCTGAAATCAAAGTGTTGGCAGGGCTGCATTCCTTACCAGAGGCTCTGGGGAAAAGTGTGCCGAGCTCATTCAGGCTGTTGGCTGAATTCAGTTCCTTGTGGTTGTAGGACTGAGGTCCCATTACCTTTCTGGCTGTCAGCCAGGCTTGTCTCTCCTTCTGGCAGTTTCCCACAAAAGCATCCTACTCTCATCTAGAGAATCTGAGTCACTTTAGCAGGGAAAACCAACCTGGACTTACAAGCCATGTGCAGACCTCCAAATAGGGAGTTTCCGGCTATAGTACTCCACATCTACCTTAACTTTACTGTCTCAAAGTAAAAGGATCCTGACTCCACTTTGTGTCCAGACCTAATGCTGACCCCTTACACACAGCCCAGCTTTGCTTTCAGCCCATCAAGATGCTGCTTCAGTTACATTTTACCTAAATTCCACCCTTCTCCAAAATCCTAGAACTGCACTTTCGATTTTATTTGGTAAGATCTACCACATTTCCTCCAGTGTGTGCTCTCCCTCATTGCAAGGCATCAATAATCTGACTTACTAGGACTAGCGGCTTGTCCCTGGTGATCTCAGGCTGGTTGGGCTAGAACAACTCTGCTTAAAACACAGTCTGACACATGATAGTACTTGACTTAATCTTAGCTGTTATAACAAATATAATAATAATTATTATTATTATCATAAACTCTGTGGATAAATGCAAATAAAAGAGAGATAATGCTGTGCCAGCAATAGAAGCTATGAATAGGCCAATTGGAAAAAACAAACACATTACCGTGCGCTGTCTGCAGAAATCCCGGTAACTGGCCAGATTTTCTGAAAGCAAATTTCCACTTCAGAAATCTTGGTTGCTGTCTTGTGACAGCACCCTTTGTGCTAGCAGAAGCTGTTCAGTCCTTTGAAATATTTCAACATGTTTACTCCTCAGGATTATGAATTGAAACAATTAAGCCACAGTGTATAAGACTTTAGAAATTGTTTTAAAATCAGCCCCATAACTGATACCAAGTGGAAAAATAAACTGACCTCCGAAATGTTTCTTACTTTTCCCATTAAAAATGTAAAATGTAAAAGATGTTTGCCAGCTTAATAATAATTATGAGTAACCTTGGCATAATATAAAAGGCTTTGGGCTTTGAGGGTTCTTTTAGAAACATGCCTAGCCCCAATTTGGGGTTCAAGGAGAACCTGGTAAGAATGGAGGACAAGCATCAGAAAGAGATCCCTTAGAGCATCCCCATCTTTCTGGCCTACCTAGGCAACATTTCTCATATGGGTAAATAATATTCAGAAAAAATAGATTCAAATGTCACCAAACAATTTAAAAGAGTTGAGTCAGGGGGCAAGTGGGTAGCTCAGTCAGTTACACATCCGACTATTTTTTTTTTTAAGATTTTTTGTTTATTCATTTGAGAGAGAAAGAAAGCATGAATAAGGGGGAAGCTCAAAGGAAAAGGGAGAAACAGACTCCTCACTGAACAGGAAACCCAATGCAGGGCTGGGTCCCAGGACCCTGGGATCATGACCTGAGCCAAAGAGAGATGCCCACCCGACTAAACCACCCAGGTGCCCCTAAGCATCCAATTCTTAATATCAGCCCAGGTCTTGATCTCAGGGTCATGATAAATAAATAAATAAATAATGAAATAATGAAATAGCAATAGAAATAAAAATAAAAGAGTTGAGTCAATACCTAGCAATGATTGGCACGTAACAGACACTCAATAAATATCTCTAAATAAATGAATGGGCTCTGATATGGGCTTCAGACAGAATACCACCCTCTAGAAATGTAAACATGGGAGAAAATGCTGGCATGGGCATGATAAAGAACATCCAGAGAAGAATATAAAAATAGTTCCGACATAAATGGACAAAACCATCCTTAGGGCCATGGAAGAGCAAAATATTTTGTGAAATTCAGAATAGACAAATAGACAAAGCAATGCAGCTCACTTGGGCCAAGGTAATCACTTGTTGGTTCTCAGGTCAACTGATCTGCCTTCTGTAACTCTATGGGTGTACACTGGTGAATGTTGGATGCACAAATTTCCAAAGAGCATGTTTTTCTTCCAGTCTCAGCAGAAACTCAAGCCCTTTTTTGGACAAACACTTCTGATATGCAAATGATAAGTATTATTCACAGAAGATACATAAACAGTGATTCGTTAATATGGTATTTGTTTGTTCTGTTGTTCTGTGCTAATTTATCTGGAGGGCAATCTTTAAGATATAGCAAAGGACAAAGAAGGTTGCAATGAACACCCAGCTTAAGTAATAGAATCACCATCCCGTTGAAATTCCATCTCTGATTACATACCCCTCATTCCCCATCAGAGCTACCAGCAATCCTGAATTTGGGGATTATTATTTCTATATTTTCTTTAAGCTTTCAAAACATTTGTAATTATACCTTTTAAAATATATACAGTATTGTTTGTATGTTTTAGCCTAAGTATAACTGGTATGATATTTTATTTTTCTAAAAATTGGTTTTTATTCCATGATATATTTTTGAGATTCGTCCCTGTTGATACACGTACTACCTGTATAGTATTCCACTGTATGAATATACACAATTTATTTATCCATCCTCTTGGTGATAAGTTGTTTCAATTTCTTTTTGCTATTATAAACAATGATTTCTATGCTGCATAGATAACAAAAGTAATAATGTTATAACTGTCACTACTACTACTACTACTAATGATAATAAGAGCTAACTTTTATTAGTCTGTTTTACTAATTTAGTTAGTAATGAATTAGCCAACTTAATTGGTTTTACTAATTAGTTTCTTTTGCTAATTTAATCTAAAAATTCTTTGAAGTAGATACATTATTAACTCAATTTTACCAATAAGGAAAATATAGGAGAGGTATTACTGAGTTATAGAATGCAAATTTTCTAGCTTATAACATATTACCCAATTGTAAAAATTTATATTCCCATCAGGCATATGTAAACATTTCTGTTGCCCCATGATCTCATCAAAACTTGGTACTGTCAGATTTGAAATTTGTTTTCAAATATGATAGATATTGATCATGTAAAGAATATATTCACTGACACTTTGAAACACAGAGAGAGAGAGCAGAGTAAAGTCAAGTCTGTTTCAGAAATGAAGAAAGGCAGCCAAAGAAGTTAGGAGTTGAAATCTCAGTAGGAACACCCTAACAGAAGACTACTAATTGGTAGTCTTGCACACCCACCCAAGCAACAGAGCCATACACATGCTAATTCTTCTTTTACCCGGTGCTCATTTTGCTGTCAAAGACTATAGGGGGATATCTGAATTAAAAATCAGAGAATGGAAAATGACTTTATCTCTCTTAATTCTTCCCTACTTTTAATATTATGACTTTTCAATAAATGTTGTGTCCCTAAGCACCTCTGCTTTGTCCTTTTTGTTATGAATTATTCATGTAACACAGAGCAAATCAATAACACTCATTTTAACCTAAAGTTATCACTTTTCACCAGCATTCATTCATTTTCTTTTGTCTCCTCTAGGAGAAAGAAAAGTTGTTTTTTTTTTTTAAGATTTTGTTTATTTATTTGACACAGAGAGAGAGATAGCAAGAGCAGGAACACAAGCAGGAGGAGTGGGAGAGGGAGAAGCAGGGTTCCCGCCGAGCAGGAAGCCCGATGAAGGGCTCCATCCCAGAACCCTGGGATCATGACCTGAGCCAAAGGCAGACGCTTAACGACTGAGCCACCCAGGCATCCCAAAAGAAAAGTTTATTATGTATGCTTGATCGATGTGAAGACAAACCCAAACTATGGACACAAGAAGATTAAAAGTCTTCAGTTCAAATCAGACCACCCCCCAAAAAAAATAATCCCTTATAGCTAACTAAGCCATGGAAGACACCAATTTTCATTAGTTCATTAGTGATGTGGGAAACAAAGGCAGAAGAAAAGTTATTAAATTTCCTTACTACCTAGAGACCACCGACAAGTCCTTGAAACAGGCAGAGTGACATTCCTCTAGGGACTCAACTGCTTCAATATTAATACTTTGCTAAGGGCAAAAGGCAATTCTAGCCTGAGCCTCAACCTCCACCAGGATCCTGTAAGTCTACTTTAATGTATAAGAATTCCTTTGGAAACTTCCTTTATCTCTAAACCCTCCAAGATACGTGTTCACAATCATCCCCCAAGCATATGGCCCACTGATATACATCTGAAGGGTCTCATGACTAAGGTTTTATTAGATGGTAATAAATGACCTTTCCCCAACAATAGCTAGCCCCCCCAAGGTCCTGGGAAACTTGCTTCCAAAATTCCTTAGAGATTTATCCCTAACCCCCTCCCAACTTGAAAGTATATAATGAGGTCACTCCTCATGACCCCATTGCAGCTCTTTCTGCCGACAGGTCCTGTCCCCATGCTGTAATAAAGTCACCTTTTTGCACCAAAGACATCTCAAGAATTCTTTCTTGGCCCTCGGCTTCAAACCCTAATAAAGTCTTTCCTACATCAATTAGTATTAACCCTTTAAGCCCATTGGGATTTTAAATGACACCAACTGGAAAATCCCCACAGTGTGGGCCATGGGCTTCTCACCACAGCTATTACAGATTCCTGCCTCATAAAAGGGCCTTCTGTGTTGAGTGGATTCCAGAAATTGGGGCATTTCTGTAAGAGAGCTGTGAAAACATGCTTGACTGGATAAAAGTGTAGCCTTGTTTTACTAAAAAACAAATTTAGGCCATAAAAAGTTAAGATAGGCCCTAACAACAAAATTAATTATATTTTAGTTACACATCCTATGTTTTTATGGCAAATGCCTTTCTCCACAGAGAAACTTCAAAGTACTATCACCTCCATAAAACACTACACCCTAATTCTCAAAGGGGGAATTGCAGGACTCTGAAAATTCCTGGTCCCCATTAAATTTAATTTAAGAATTTTTACTAGCTATGAAGCATCTCCTCTGATCTTGCAACCCCAGCAAAAACATCAACAGTAACCAAAATATCTCCCTTCTTTTGTCTCTTTGTCCCATCCATTTTGAAACACCCTGAGTTCTTAACCAACATGGATTATCCAACGGGAAATACTGAGAGAAATCAATAATCTCTTCCTGGCATTCTAGTTCCAAAGAGAAGCCCAAAGAGATGTTTGGTGTCACTGTTACTGACAAAATCCCTGAGGTTCATGGATAGAAAGAATGTCTCGTCCTACCTGCTTCCCTGAAGCAAAGTAAACATGTTTCATGGTAAACCTTGAGTTATTGAAAAGACTTTTGAGCTATTTAGCTATTATAAGCCAGTATTTCTTCTAACATGAAACCACTTGAAAGTAAATGGAATCTTCCATAATTAAACAAACAAACCAAAAAAAGAGTACTTGACCATTTTAAAAGATACTTCTCTCCATCTGGTTCTTGATCAAGCTAGATCGTATCTATTCTCCATTACAACACTTAAATCTGAAGCCTCCTCTTTCTCAAGATTTACAGCTAGCTCCTGATTCTAAGAACAACAAACAACTTTTTTATTATTATTATGTTATGTTAATCACCATACATTACATCATTAATTTTTGATGTAGTGTTCCATGATTCATTGTTTACATATAAAACCCAGTGCTCCATTCAATATGTGCCCTCTTTAATACCCATCACTAGGCTAACCCATCCCCCCATCCCCCTCCCCTCTAGATCCCTCAGTTTGTTTCTCAGAGTCCATAGTCTCTCATGGTTTGTCTACCCTTCTGATTTCCCCCCTTCATTTTTCTCTTCCTACCATCTTCTTCTTTTTTTTAATATATAATGTATTATTTGTTTCAGCGGTACAGGTCTGTGATTCAACAGTCTTGCACAATTCACAGTGCTCACCATAGCACATACCCTCCCCAATGTCTATCACCCAGGCACCCCATCCCTCCCAACCCCTACCACTCCAGCAACCCTCAGCTTGTTTCCTGAGATTAAGAATTCCTCATATCAGTGAGATCATATGATACATGTCTTTCTCTGATTGACTTATTTCGCTCAGCATAATACCCTCCAGTTCTATCCACGTTGTTGCAAATGGCAAGACCTCATTCCTTTTGATGGCTGCATAATATTCCATTGTGTATATATATATATATATATATATATATATATATATATATATACACACCACATCTTCTTTATCCATTCATCTGTCAATGGACATCTTGGCTCTTTCCACAGTTTGGCTATTGTGGACATTGCTGCTATAAACATCGGGGTGCACATACCCCTTCGGATCACTACATTTGTATCTTTGGGGTAAATACCCAGTAGTGCAATTGCTGGGTCATATGCAACCAACAACTTCTAAATAACATTCTGACTAGCAGTCCTCAGACTCTTTCTTCAGGAGACACTGCCTTGTGAAATGCTTTAACAGGAAGTGAAGATTTAGGAAATGTGTTGTTATGCAGAAATGCATTAGCCCTCGGTCAGGTGCCTGGAGGAGCCATCACAGCACACCTGTTTTTAAAGTGTGAGTGGGGCGGGGGGAGGTCAAGGAAAGACCAGTGTAAGATTGTGGAGTGATGAAAGAAAGGGAGAGAGGAACAAGGAGAAGAAGGAACAATGAGAAAAGCAGAATACCTGTTGCACTTCATCTCATAAAATCATAGTTCTCTCTGATAAATAAATGAATATGGTAAGAAATCTGATAATTTACCTTAAGGAAACATATCATTTTTCTTTTTTTAACACAATTCAGGTTTATTTCTTTGGGGCTACATGAAACTCCAGAGAAACAATATAGACATGTCAATATTCAGAATATCAGTAAGGGAAAAGCTGTCCTAAAATACTAAATAAATATTTACTTTTATTTTTTTTTAAAGATTTTATTTATTTATTTGACAGAGACACAGGGAGAGAGGGAACATAAGCAGGGGGAGTGGGAGAGGGAGAAGCAGGCCCCCTGCTGAGCAGGGAGCCCAATGCAGGGCTCGATCCCAGGATCCTGGGACCATGACCTGAGCCGAAGGCAGATGCTTAACGACTGAGCTACCCAGGTGCCCTAAATATTTACTTTTAGAAAATGAACTGTTTGTGCATGCACATTTACACACAAATACACATCTACCAGAATAAGCCAAGACCCCTCTTCCTCCTCAGCTTTCTTATGTGTGGCCCATTAGCTATGGGACATGGTGGTTGTAAAGACAAGATGCTAGATCTCAGAGACAACAGAAATGAGGTAATACATCCACATTATCACGACCCTTAATAGGGAAGTAACATGATTGGTCATAATTTCAGTGCAGTTTTCCCTGGAAACATACCCTGAGTCAAGAATTTATAGGCATTTAGCTTGTTGGGATAATAAAGGTAACACCAGGAAGAGGAGTAGGGAAGGAAACAGGGAGAGAAACATTGCCGATAAAGAAGGTGTTGTCAAGCCAGCTGTCACCAAGGTGACTCAGGAAGTGTAGGACCGGTACAGAGCACAATGCCTTAGAACTAACCCATCTGAGGGGAGAGGAAGCCAGAACTGTACCTGTCAAGTCCTATAAGTAATTGACTGAGCCTGCTGAGATGAGTGTTAATGGTATCAACTCAGGTCCTTGGGCTCTCTAAACAAGAAATTGCTTACAAGCCAAACAGGAGTTCCAGGTGAGGCTTTTATTAGAGCTTACACTGGAGCACAAGGGTGACAGCACAAAGGGAAAATGTCCTTCAGGCTAGCTCTCCAGGAAAAGTTTTGAAAGGGGCTGAGGTGGGAAAGGAGTGACATCTAGGCATGTTGGGGCAGGAAGATACAGGAGGTTGGATATACAGGCACAGTGGACAAAACATGCTTTCACATGCATCACATGTCTCATTAGCATGTTAAATCTCCACCCCAGGCATGATTTTTAGTATCATAATGAGGGGGAAGGTTCAGTACTGGGGTCCATCTTGGTGCAGGCTGGTCTTGTCCTGTCTTCATAGTTGAATCTCTCCTTTCAGTGAGCTTCCTCTCTTTGCATTCCTGCAGGATATACTACTCAAAGACACAGAGTTGTAGCTATCTCAGAAGATCTATCCAAGGGGCATTGTTATCCAGGAACCCTGGATTCAGCAGTTAGGGGACCTGAGGGGACCTGAGTCCTATCCCTACTTTGTCTCATTCCCCCCTGGGAGATTTGACCTTCCTTATTCCTAAGGAGAAGGGGCCGAAGATTTCATCTTCTGAAACTGCTTGCTGCTGAGCGGGAGGCCATCATTCCTATCCTACCCTGGAAGTGTAAAAATCTCTCGCTGACAGTCTGATGATTTATAAGCACTAGGATGCTCCTGTCGTAGATTGCAATCCTTGTACCACCATTAGCTTGACTTGGAACTCTTGAAGGCTGGAAGACACAAACTTTACCAGGAGGTTAAGAAGACAGGGCCCCAAAAGTAACAGCAATAGAATAGCCACTCAAGGCCCAAGGAAAGGCAGGAACCAGGCAATGTTAGGGATATAGCCTGTAATAGAGTACCATATAGTTTGAGCATTGGTACAATTAACCCACGCAACCATTCGACTTATTTGTAAATCTGAATATTCAGTTCAACCTCCCCAGCAGCGTTGATGTATATACAGCAAGTTTTCGTTGACTATTGTACAGACATCTCCTTGTTCAGCCAGAAGATAATCTAGGGCCAACCTACTGTCAAGTACAACCTATTTGCTAAAGAATGTAAGGACTCCCAGAGGCCCTGTAAGGTGTCACCAGCATCTGAGGCCAGTTTGTCTAAGGCCTGGATATGGTTCTTTGAGGTTGTTTTATGATAGGTGAAACACCCTCAGGGGGCAGCCAGTCTTATGGCTGCTCCAATTTCTGCTGAGGTGAGTCGCAGTGCTCTTTTTTAACTGGTTTGAGAAGTGACTTTATATATAGTGGGGCCTAATCCTTTGGGGCTTAGCCCTTTAGGGCCTAATTGTCCCAAAGTGTACTCTCACTAGAAGGGAACATTATTTGCTTAAAGAAACAAGAAGAAGGAGAAATCTGAGCTCCCTTCATAGAGTAGTTTATTTAGTGGTGTACTAGAGCGTGAGCTACAAGCTTGGCAAGGTAAAGAGGAACTAAACCATCTTTATAATAGGGGACCCAAGTTAGGTTCATTACTCATCTGGGAGACAGAAGCTGTCCATCCAACGGCCTCCCCATCTAGTTCTGAGTCCTCTTTTATTCTCTCCTTGCTGTACAAGGCAGATGGGGTCTGATAGGTGAGCCTCTAGGAAGGGGTTGCTGTTCCTTTTCAGTGCATACAGGAGGAGTTAGGATGGGGGCCTGGGGAGAGTAGGGATGAGTCCACACACCAGTGAGTCTGGTTGGGGGTACATGAAGAGCTTAAAGAGGAAAATGGCAGAGGATAAATAGAGGGTTAGCTTCCCATATCAGTAAGGCAGGTATCTGTCTGGTAGGGGCAACAGTGTTGTCCCTGTTTTTCACAGAGAAGCTTAATCTGGAGACTGGTTTGGTTCCAAAAATCTATAAGCCCTATATACCTTAGATTGCCACAATCATTGAGTTCCACTATTAGAAGTGATGTTCTCCTAATGAGGTTAAAAGTCAAGGTGAGATTAGTATCTTCATTTATAGGTACAAACTGGAGCTTAGGAACCCCTTCTTGTGGGTGGAGATGATAGATCCAATCATTAGAAAGATTATTTCCTGAAGCCACAATGCTAGAAAAGTTGACAATTGAATTTTCTCTCCAGGTTTCCCTCCCTTTGTTATTTCCTTCCCAACTCATCCTCAGGAGAAAGGCCAAGAGAAGGGTCTACCTCTTCCATCTCATCATTGGTTTCCATGTCTTAGACCCAGCAGGGGAGGAACAGACCTTTCCCGGGGGGTGGAGGTGACCCAAAACAGTATTGGTAGAGAAGGAAAAGTAAAACAGGGGCAACAAAAAGAAAACTCAGCAAACCAATTCAAAGCATAATCACTTATCTGACTCCAAGGGTCACTTCTGGAGCAAGTATCTAAGGTCTTCCACATGTTCACAAGAGTAAGATGGTTCTGGGCCTGAAGAAGTCCAGGATAAAAAGGTTTTAGCCTGGAAAGATGTACCCAGTTAGGGATTCCCTGTAGCTTAACTGCTGTTGGAATGGCTAAAATCACTAGAGGGGCCTTTCCACTTAGGTAGCAAATCTTCTGGGGAGCCCTCTTTCCAAGTTTTAAGGAGGACATGATCTCCTGGATTAATGCGCAATGGGGTGGCCTCTTCTAAATTACCTCTATGGGGTGCTGGTAGCACATGATTAACATAATCCAAAATAGATTTTTGTACCTGGCCCAAGTTAATAATATGCTGAAAGCCTTGGCTTATTTCCCTATCTAGTAAAATATCAGCAGTGAGGAAGGGTTCCCCGTATGTCATTTCAAATGGGCTGAGTCTTAGGCTAGTCTTAGGGCAGTGGGAATCCTGACTAGTGCAATAGGAAGTAATTTGGCCCAAGGCTCATGAATTTCCTGACAAAGTTTCTCTAAGGTTTTCTTTAGGGTATGATTCATCTTTTCAAACTTTCCTGAAGACTGGGGACTCCAGCAGGAGGCATGTGGTTTATAGTTTATTCCCAGGGCTGTCGAGAGGCCTTGGGTGACCTTGGCTATAAAGAAGGGCCTGTTGGCGCTCTGGAGAGACTAAGGAAGATCAAAAGGAATAATTACTTCTTTTAGGAAGGACTTGTAAACCTCAGTTGCCTTCTCAGATGGAGTGGAGAAGGCTTTGACCCATCCTGTGAAGGTGTCAATGAACATAAAGAAGATACTTATACCCTGATTATGGGGGCATTTGAGTGAAGTCTATTTGCCAACCTTTCCCTATGTATGTACCTTGGTGTTGGACTGGCTTAAGTAATGAGGGAGGGATTTGATGGGCCTGTGCATTGTTAGGAGCACACAAGTTATAGGTGAGGGTTACCTGTTTTACCATTTTTCTAAGTCCCCTTCCTGAAAAGATCTTTTGTACGTAGTCCCATAGAGCATCTCTCTCATAGTGGGTAGCATTATGTAAATACTTAATGAGTTTCCACATTTGGGCCCCAGGAATGAGAACCTTGTCATCCTTTATGAACTGTACAGTACTCTGTGGGTTTTTTTTTTATATCTCCACGTAGGGAGCACGTACCCACAAGCTGAGAATAATGAAGTTTCAGAGGTCTGTGGTCACCCCAGAGAGGGTATGAAGGAAGGGAAAGAGTGTGGAAAAGAAGAGGGAGGTTAAAGGAGGAGAGAAGAAAGGGAAAAGGGAAATGTATTGCCTGAATGACAGCAGTGAGAATCCTGGGACACCGGAGGCAGATGTGCCTCCATGTGACACTGGAACAAACGTTCAGGTGGCCTCATGTCAGCCACAATGGGGTTGCATCTGTCTGTCTTCCCTGAAGGGTCCCAGACCCTCTCTAACAGGGGGGAAAAGACCCCCCTGGGGTCCCTTCGTGGTCGCTGAAATATGGTACCAACCTGGGTCCTTGGGCTCTGTAAACAACAGAAATTGACTAGAAGCCAAACAAGAGTTCCAAGAGAGGATATTAGGGCTTATGCTGGAGCACAAGGGAGAGAGCACTGGGAGAAAGTGTCCTTCAGAGAGCACTGAGAGAAAGTGTCCCAAACAAAAGCCAGGGAAAGTTTTTAAAGGGGGTGAGGTAAGAAAGAATTGACATCTAGGCATGTTGGGGCAGACACAGTGGACAGAACATGTTTTATATGCATCACAAATTTCATTAGCATGTTAAATCTCCACCCCTGAACATAATTTTTAGTATTATAATAAGGAGGAAAGTTGGTGAAAGTTCAGGGGTGCAGGCTGGTTTGGTCTGGTCTTTGCCAGTCTTTATAGTCTAGTCCCTCCTTTTAGTGACCACCATAGCTCTGCATTCCTGCAGGATATACTAGTCAAAAGCATAGAGTTTTAGTTTCCTGGCAGACCTACTATTCAAGGGGCATAGCTATCCAGGAAGGTTGGATTTGGCAGTTAGGGTTGAAAGGACCTAAGTCCAGTCCCTGCTCTGTCTCATTAATTCCTAGGCATCTCCAGTGAGCAAAACAGGCTTCAGTGGACACAGAACACCCTCAGACAGAGAAGTGCAAGGACTAGCAAGTGAAAACAGGCCCTGTGAACTGTTGGGGCAAGGGCATAGGGGCGGCACTGACCCTATCTGCTTACAGTCTCACAGAAACTCAACCTTACTGGGTAGAAGTAGGCAAGATGGCGGAGGAGTAGGAGACCTGGATTTCGTCTCCTCTCAGGAATTCAGCTGGATAGGGATCAAACCATTCTGAACACCTACAAACCCAACAGGAGATTGAAGAAAGGAATAGCAACAACTCTCTGAACAGAAAAGCGACCACTTTCTGGAAGCAGGGACCCAACAAGCAGCAGATCCGGGGAGACTCACATTCCTCCCCCGGGGAAGAGCTGCGCGGGAGTGCACCGCAGGGATCGGCTGGGTTTGGAGACTCCACCTGGGGTTGGGTGCCAGAGATAGAAACGCGTGGTCACAGGCCGGGTCTTTTCTGATTTGTTTAGAGTATATTTTCTGGGGACGTTGTTACTGTGCTAGCATTTTGTTCTCTCATTAATCTATTCTCCTCTGCACAAAATGACAAGACGGAAAAAATCACCTCAACAAAAAGAACAAGAGGTAGTACCAACTGCCAGGGATCTACTCAATACAGACATTAGTACGATGTCAGATCTAGAGTTCAGAATCATCACTTTAAAGATACTAGCTGGGTTTGAAAAAAATATGGAAGTTATTAAAGAAACCCTTTCTGGAGAAGTAAAAGAACTAAAATCTAACCAAGTAGAAATCAAAAAGGCTATTAATGAGGTGCAATAAAAAATGGGGGCGCTAACTGCTAGAATAAATGAGGCAGAAGAGAGAATCAGTAATACAGAAGATGAAATGATGGAAAATAAAGAAGCTGAGAAAAAGAGAGATAAACAACTACTGGATCATGAGGGCAGAATTCGAGAGATAAGCGATACCATAAGACAAAACAACATTAGAATAATTGGAATCCCAGAAGAAGAAGAAAGAGAGAGAGGGGCAGAAGGTATAATGGAGCAAATTATAGCAGACAACTTCCCTAATTTGGGGAAGGAAACAGGCATCAAAATCCAGGAAGCACAGAGAACCCCTCTCAAAATCAATAAAAATAGGTCAACACCCCGACATCTAATAGTAAAACTTACGAGTCTCATAGACAAAGAGAAAATCCTGAAAGCAGCTCGGGAGAAGAGATATGTAACCTACAATGGTAGAAACATTAGATTGGCAACAGACCTATCCACAGAGACCTGGCAGGCCAGAAAGGACTGGCAGGATACATTCAGAGCACTAAATGAGAAAAATATGCCACCAAGAATACTATATCCAGCTAGGCTATCATTAAAAATTGAAGGAGAGATAAAAAGTTTCCAGGACAAACAAAAACTAAAGGAATTTGCAAACACAAAACCAGCCCTACAGGAAATCTTGAAAGGGGTCCTCTAAGCAAAGAGAGAGCCTAAAAGCAACATAGACCAGAAAGGAACACAGACAATATACGGTAACAGTCACCTTACAGGCAATACAATGGCACTAAATTCCTATCTTTCAATAGTTACCCTGAATGTAAATGGGCTCAATGCCCCAATCAAAAGACACAGTCTATCAGACTGGATTAAAAAACAAGACCCATCGATATGCTGTCTGCAAGAGACTCATTTTAGAACCAAAGACACCCCCAGATTGAAAGTGAGGGGGTGGAAAACCATTTACCATGCTAATGGACACCAAAAGAAAGCTGGGGTGGCAATCCTTATATCAGACAAATTAGATTTTACACCAAAGACTGTAATAAGAGATGAGGAAGGACATTATATCCTACTTAAAGGGTCTATCCAACAAGAAGATCTAACAATTGTAAATATCTATGCCCCTAACATGGGAGCAGCCAATTATATAAGGCAATTAATAACAAAAGCAAAGAAACACATCAACAACAATACAGTAATAGTGGGGGACTTTAACACCCCCCTCACTGAAATGGACAGATCGTCTAAGCAAAAGATCAACAGGGAAATAAAGACTTTAAATGACACACTGGACCATATGGACTTTACAGACATATTCAGAACATTCCACCCCAAAGCAACAAAATACACATTCTTCTCTAGTGCCCATGGAACATTCTCCAGAATAGATCACATCCTAGGTCATAAATCAGGTCTCAACTGGTACCAAAAGATTGGAATCATTCCCTGCCTATTTTCAGACCACAATGCTTTGAAACTAGAACTCAATCACAAGAGGAAAGTCGGAAAGCACTCAAATACATGGAGGCTAAAGAGCATCCTACTGAAGAATGAATGGGTCCACCAGGAAATTAAAGAAGAATTAAAAAAATACATGGAAACCAATGAAAATGAAAACACAACTGTTCAAAATCTTTGAGATGCAGCAAAGGCAGTCCTAAGAGGAAAGTATATAGCAATACAAGCCTTTCTCAAGAAACAAGAAAGGTCTCAAGTACACAACCTAACCCTCCACCTAAAGGAGCTGGAGAAAGAACAGCAAATAAAGCCTAAACCCAGCAGGAGAAGAGAAATAATAAAGATCAGAGCAGAAATCAATGAAATAGAAACTTAAAGAACAGTAGAACAGATCACGAAACTAGGAGCTGGTTCTTTGAAAGAATTAACAAGATTGATAAACCCCTGGCCAGACTTATCAAAAAGAGAAGAGAAATGACCCAAATCAACAAAATCATGAATGAAAGAGGAGAGATCACAACCAACACCAAAGAAATACAAACAATT
>NW_023270374.1:12345137-12362297 GCF_011800145.1 Mirounga leonina | reverse complement strand
GGGGGTGGGAGGATGGGTTAGCCTGGTGGTGGGTATTGAGGAGGGCACATTCTGCATGGAGCACTGGGTGTTATGCTCAAACAATGAATCATGGAACACTTCATC
Source organism: Mirounga leonina (assembly GCF_011800145.1). NCBI lineage: Eukaryota > Metazoa > Chordata > Mammalia > Carnivora > Phocidae > Mirounga > Mirounga leonina. The sequence continues at coordinate 12,362,192 of NW_023270374.1, read as the reverse complement.
TAAAATTAATGATGTAATGTATGGGGATTAACATAAAAAAAAAAAGAAACTGAATTGTGGGAAAAGAACAAGACTGAAAAAAAAATATGTAGAAGTAAAGAAACATCAAAGTTTAGTGTCGGTCTCAATGCTCTGACAAGATCAGCTGCTGTTCGTTGACTGTTCAGGAGGCCAAAAAGTGAGTGCCTCCTTCATCATTTCTGGTGTCTCTGAGCTTGAGTAATGTCTGTGAGCTTCTAGGTTTCATCCTACCTAAACAGGGTAACACATCCGTTGTTTGGACAAGGAATGCCATTCTGATTTATTGTTAGTATTTGAATACTGACTGTCAAATGAACTTGTAACCTCGAGGGAGAAATCTGTGTGCTTTATGTCCAAAAATGCATTGAGAATTTAAAGTATAATATATGTTTATTATTGCTACCTTAAAACACATATCTGTAATAACGCTTGTGAAAATTATTAATTGTATATATAGGTATGATGTTAAGAACTTTTGAATAGTTGAGTAGAGAACTAGATTAAAGTAATGTCGTATTAAGGGGCAAAAAAAAAAAAAAGCAACTCAACCTTACTGAATAAAAGGAAAAGATTATCTCACCTTCCCATCCCACAGTGCACCTGACTGAGACATTGTATTGACCATCTCCTTCCAAGCCAGGCTATTGAGCTTGTAAGGGGTGGGGGAGAATTTCCTGCCCCCTTCATTGTCTCTCTAACTGGACTAAGAATCAAATTGCTGTGAGACAGATTAACAGGAGAAAATCAAACTTAATTTTGTACATATGGGAATACACGCAGACATGAAATTCCAAAGACAAGCAAAATGAGACATGTATGTCATCCTGAACTAAGGAGAAGAGGGGGTAAGTGTCTGAGACTTTAACAGGAAGGAATGCAATTCGGGGGGGGCGCTAGATGTTTGCTAATTAGATATTTACCTGCCATATAGATGGGTCATTCAGTTAAAATTTATCTCTCATAATAACCATTATTCTGGGAAAGACCCTTCATTTAGATTCTTTTATGTAGGTAAGGGAGGGGTAAAAGTTTTTCTTGAGCCTGCAGGGTCTCAACTGCCTTCACCTCAACAAAAATCTTTATGCCAAAGTGGACCATCTTGGAGTGGTCTGCCCTTGGTGCCTACAAGCTTCAGTAATCAGGGAACATTCCAATTTTATGTGGACAACTCAGCTTCCTTTTGGTGTTCCAGCAAGATCCCCAAACATAAATGAAGCTCCTACATACTTTGTCTTTTTCATTTCTCAAGATAGATCTAGAATCTTGAAAAGGTGTCCTGTGTTCCGCAATTCCTCATTTCATAGAATCGTCACATCAATGCTCTGTGGGCAAACAGCCTATTATATGATAGACTGTTTCTTGTTCCTAGGAAGGAGCCTCTAAACCCTTGGAAATTCTTGAGTAGCAAGAATGTCTTTGTTGCTCATGGTGGGGGCCCCTTGGGCCATACTTGAGTTTATGCTTATGAAGTGACTCTGGTGGACTCCTAGTTTCAGGATGGGGGCAGTCCATGCTGGAAAAACCAACCATATTATTGGAAGGTCACATGATATCAACCCAACCTCTTAGGGGGGAAGAGGGTCTGGTCATTGAATGCAGTCATGTGGCCAATGATCCAATCAATCATAGCTACATAATGAAATCACAATAAAATATCTGGACACCCAAATCTCAAGTGAGCTTCCCTAGTTGGTGATCATACATTAATGTGTCAGGAGGGGAACATGGCCTGAGGACATGCAAATTTCACTTTTGGGACCCTTCCAGACATCAGCCTGTGCATCTCTTCATTTGGTTGTTCCTCATTTGTATTCTTTATTTAAAAGCTCATAATTAATTATAAGTATAGCCCTTTCCTGAATCTGTGAGATATTCTAGCAAATTATCAAGCCTGAGGGCACTATGGGAATTCCTGAATTTGTAGCCAGTTGGTCAGAAGTGCAGGTGGCCTGGGAACTCCCAAGCTTGGGGCTGGAATCTGAAGTGAGGGCAGTCTTGTAGAGGAGTTTGCCATTTACCTGTGAAATCTGACCTAACTCCAGATAGTTAGACTCAGAATTACACAGTGCAGCCTGAGAAGTTACACAATTCATCTAAGGTCCTTTCAGCGCTAAGTGGGGGCAGACTGCAACACAGGTCCTCCTTGCTCTAATTACAAGTCCTTCCACTAAACCTTGCTGAATTTTAGCATATTTCAGGAGGGTTTAGGCTAGGATCAGGGAATAGTGTAGTTAAAGCTGACTTAAGATCTCCAAGAATAGGGGCACCTGGGTGGCTCAGTGGCTTAAGCGTCTGACTCTTGATTTCAGGTGGTGATCCCAGGGTGGTGAGATAAACCTCACGTTGGGTTCAGCCTCATGTTGGGCTCCACACTCAATGGGGAGTCTGCTTCAGTTTCTCTCTTCCTCTCCCTCCGCCTCTGCCCCCTCCCCATTCTCTCTTTCTCTCAGTCTCAAATAAATAATTTTTTTAAAAAAAGACCTCTAAGAATATGATGTGATATTTCTAAAAATATACAAAAATAACTACAAAATATATAAAATTTCTTTCAACAAATAAATCTATATATGCAGTTACAACAATGCCAAATCTGTTCTTAAACTGCTATAGCCTGAAACTTAATCCGGGAAACTGGGACTGATATTGCTCTAAAATTAAATATCAAAGCATCTAGAGTTTTTCCTTACAGCGTCCCTGCTGTAATATTTTGGAAGTTTTCCAGGTTCACTAATTTTTGTTCACTTTCTTTAGCAAAAGTACAGGAAGTAAAGTCATATTTTTGCTCACACTAATCACAAGTGTGCAGAAAAAAATACGCATTTTTATTTCTTTATGATTGGCTTCATGTTTTTCCCAAGTTGCTGGGTGTGTGTGTGGTATTTCATTTTGTGGGGTAGAGTGTAGATTACTTGTATAGATGTTTTAAGTTATCTTTTCTTAAAGTATAATATGAATACAGAAATACATAGAAATTGATGTGGGGCCGGGAGTGAACGGTCAGGAAAGAATTCTTGAGACGTTTTTGGTGCAAAAAGGTGCTTTTATTATAGCACAAGGACAGGGCCCATGGGCAGAAAGAGTTGCACTTTTGCTGTGTGAAGCTGATGATTATATGCTTAGTGCTCCAAGAGGTGGGGATGTACAGGGAGCATTCGATCATAAATGTTTTCTTCGAATTTCTACTTGTAAAACTACTTCTGCAAGATTTCTCTGGTGCTTATCATTCAGCTCAGTATTAACTACCAGTGAGATGTACAGGCTGTCATGAGACCCTTTAAGAATGTAGCAGCCAGCACCTATTTGATCCTTATTGGAATGATGCAGGCTATAGGGCAACTTTCTGGGCTAAAGGTGGACATTTTTCTGCTTCTATCCCTCATCACAAATCATAGTGAATTTTCAAGATTCTTGCTTTGTGGAAAGGTTGAGGGGACCCTGGATTTCATTCAAGGGCTGAATATTACTTTTTTCTCTTTAAATATCCGCTATAATAATTCTAATCTTAATTTCTGTTTTCCCCTGCCAGCTCTCTATTTCCCTCCTTTGAATAAAAAACAAACAAAAAACCCCTGCCTCGGGAATAAGAGAGAGGTGTCATTTACACAGAAACATGCAATCAAAAAACATATTCAGATATTTCAAAGTATTAATAAGAGATGCAAAGATTAATTTGGGCAATTTCTTCCAATACAGAACCACCCTTGGTAACTAATGAGTTCTAATTCATCAACTGCAGAAGGATTGGGCCAAGTAACTCTGAAAACAAAAGGGAAACAGTAGTGGCTTGCCTTTATAGTGTTTGATAGTTTGCAAGATGCGTTTTAATACCGTCCTTATTTTAGCCTTAGGAGACTTTGTGGGAGATGTTTTACTACCTTCAGGTAGAGGCCTGGAGCAATTCAATTGCTTGCCCCCAACGTACAACCATAATTCAAGAAAAAACAACATATTTTAAACATGCGTTTCTTGTGGTTCTAAAGGTAGAAATGAAAGGTGTGTTTGGGGCAAACTTCCTAGGTTTTCAGAGGAAACATTTTTAACACACCCTTTCTGTCGTTCAAATGGTTATCAAACACAAGCCAGGGCCAGTGTCCTGGAGAAACACTCCATAGGTGAAGTCAAGCTAGACGCAGACTGTGTGTCATGGGAAAGAAGTGTCTGGTTTAGAAACATAAAGAGCCACCATCTTTACAGTACAGTGCTCCCCTTACAGGTTATTATGATGGGAATATGTTTTGTTTTCTGGTCAGGAGTCAGCAGTCTTGCACTCTGGAACAGCTTGAAAACTTGGACTCTTGAGGTAGGAGGGCAGAAAGGGCCCCAGAGAAGAAGCAAGTTGCTGAATTCTAGAAAAAGGGATCTGGTATTTTATTTTGTTTCCCTTTTCTGCATCATAATTTCCTTATATTATCTTTAAATGTTGAACTCAAAAGCCATGTGTTAATCATTCTTTGGGAAATCATCGCTGTCCACATTCTTTGGCAGAATGGGCCAGAGAGAATAACTACAAGAAGGAAAAGGAATTCACAGCCCTACAAGGGCAGAAAGAAGGAGGAGGTGAGCCTTGGTGTGCAACATGAGGTGCCCAGGGCACAAGTGGGCCTGAGGAACATCCTGGTACTCCCCAGGGTTCTCAGAAACACCTGCTATTACCCAAAGGGGACTCCGACTTGGGACCACTGGACAGTAAAGGAGAGAGGGCCTCCCACAATGCAGGGAAACTGAGTACAACTACAATTAACAAAAGGGACTCAAATACCTGATCTAGACCCCTGTCCACCCTTCTTGCTGTGGGGGCCAAGGGCAGGTTGTCCCAAAATGCACCAGTTTGGCATATTGGTCATTTTAAACAAAAGTTACTTAAGAGACAGCCTGTATAAGAAGAACACTCAGACCCTCGTCTGCCCCCTGGAAGCAGAAAATGAATCTCCCATATGGAAGGTACCCTCTCTGTACCAGGAAGTAAAGAGCCATCTTCATCACCAGAGATGGGAAATTCAGGGCTGAGAAGGCTTGATAAACAACCCTTGTGACTTTTTACTAATTCAGTATCCCAGCCCAAATTCTGTTTAGGATTCCTTACCAATTGAACCTCTCTAAGTTAAGTTTCCTTTAACCTGTCAATTCCTCACATATTTATTGTCTCTCTATTTAAAAAGTACAAAAACTATCTGCTGTGGTCATTTCTTGGGGTCTCAATTTTATTATTGGGGCTTCATGTATACATAAGAAAACTGGGGGGTTTTGTCCTGTTAATCTGTGTCATGCCAATTAAGTTTAAGAATTAATTAAGAATTAAGTTTAATTCTTAGTCTAGCTGGAAGACCTTGAAGGGTAGAGGAAGAATTTTTCCCTCCCTTCATTACCAACTACCACAGAGGTAAAAGGACATTTTTTAAAATATCAGAGTTGATATTTCATTTTACTACAACAAAAAAATAAGGTAAATACTATGAATATGTCTAAACTCAGATCCAGTTCTGTCCCTACAACTCCGGACAGACCACCTGTCCTCTAGTAGTCAGATATTTAATCTGTAAAATGGAGATATCCATATACCTCATAGGTGTTTTATGGGGATTCAATGAGATAATTTAGAAACAGTGCTTAGCATGGGCTCTCATTGCCTGACAGTAATATTCTGATTTGTAATAAATATGTATTTAATCTTCATCTCAGTTGTTTCTGGCACAACTCTCCTAAAACCCTTAGAATTTCCTGAGTGATAAAGGTGTCTTACTATTCATTACAAACCCCTTTCAACCACATCTGCATTTACGTCAATGCAGCAACTTCTGGAAAGCACTTGAGGATGGGACTGGTTGCAACAGAACCAATCTTGTGATAAGAGGATTGGAACTTTCAGTCCCACCCTTGATTTCCAGGGAGATGAGAGCAGCTGGAGATTGAGTTTAATTGCTAATGGCCAATGATGTAATCAATCATGCTTATGTAATGAAACCTCTAGAAAAACCCAAAAGGTTGGGGTTCCGAGAGTTTCCTTCCCAGTTCAAGAACACAGGGAGATTTGGAGAGAGTAAACATGGAAGCTCCCCACCCCATCCCCATTCCTTGTCCTATGTATCCCTTCCTTTGGCTATGAATTTGTGCCCTGTAATACCCTTTGTAACCGGTAACGTGGTAAGTAAATTTCCTGAGTCCTGTGAGCACTCCAGAAAATGAATCAGGAAACCTCTGATGTCTAGCCTGTTGGTCAGAAGCACAGGTGATGACTTGGACTCGTGACTGGCATCTGAAGTGAAGAGAAGTCTTGTGGGACTCAGCCTTTCACCTGTGGGATCTGATGCCATCTCCAGGTAGACAGTGACAGCATTGAGTTAAATCATATCTGGTATCAGAGAATTGCTTGCTTGGGGAAAAGAGCCACCACATTGGAATCAAGTGCAGAATTGTACTGACCTTAATTAATAAGTGCTCCATGAGTGGATTTTCTGCTGAGGACAGTATTGTACACCAGTCCACTGTTATTCAAATATATTTTAAGAAAAATGAAAACTGCAAGTTAATTGGAATTAAAACGTTCTGGCCCCTCGTGCTTTGGAATTATAATAATACTGTTTTTCAAAATGATAGAGGGAGGAAACTCCTCTGTTTGCTTTAGGAGCAGCCTCCAGCTCTTCTTGGGTGGCATGTGCATTGGTCTAGTGATAAATCTGTCCAGGATGCCGAGTAAACAACTGCTTGCCTCCAGTTGTATATTCAGTTACACCAGATACGTAATCTGATGTCTGGGAGCCCCAGGCTGCCGAGGACAGTGTCGTCTTTGTGGGGTTATTTAAAGGAGATCTTTGTTTATCTGCTCCCCAAATGTCCTCACCTCATATATTTTTTGCAGTCTGACATGTTCCCTTTCAATCCCAAAGGCTCTCTGTGTTCAAAGCTCCTTATCTATTATAATGTAAATGTCTCTGGGAAAAAAAATTAATGGCTCTTTATCAACTAGTATTTCAAGGAGATCCATAGCAACAAATGCCAAAGACAATTTCTTGGGAGCCCAAGATATAGGAGAGGCGTATATAAGAAAGGGAGGGGAGTGTGGGAGGAAGGAAAACAAGACGATGTATAATCTCGAAAAGTGGAGACAGATGACAAGGATGGGTTTTGGAAATAGGCCAAGGCTCAGATTCCCATACAGCCAACATCCATGACCCTCAGTTTTGCTTCCTCATTTGTAGAGTGAGCATAACATTATTTATCTTACGAAGTGGTTTTAAAGATTAAATGAGGCAACGTGCAGACCTTGCCTGTCCTACCCATTGGAAGGAAGCCATTAGCTCCACCTCTGGGCTCTGGGGTCTGAGGGACCTTCGTTCAAGGCCTCATCTACCACCTGCCAGCAACGTGACCTCAGGCATTGCTGCTAGGTTCCCTCTAGGTAAAATGGGAACAGGTCTTGCCTGCTGGCCTACTCATGAAGAAGGAAATGTATGAGGCACATTTTTTAACATCTAGTTAGCTAGCTATACAAATCACTCAAGTCAGCTGCATTATGTTGGCCATCTGAAGAAAGAGGTCATCTAATGACACTAGGTGAGTGGCTTATTAACTGAAGCAGAAATAGCCATAATAATAATTTATTATTAGCCAGAAATAAGTTTATCTGTGGTCACTAAAGTTAAAATATTACTTTCTTATAGCTATGCTGAAAAAGACTGCTGAAGAAATGTGACGTATAATAATAAAGGGGATGAGTAAAAATGAAGGTGGAATGAGCGGTTCAAGTTTCTTGTTCTCAGACTCCAGGCCACCACCCCCATCCCCCCCACCCCCTGCAGTTGCCCTAAGGGCTCCATTTCTTTCTTAGTGGAATGCCTTTTTCTGTCTCAGCCACAAGATGTCAGCCTAAACTTAGTCATTTCTGTATTTTTCCAGGCCACATAGAATTTCTTCATCCCTTCTGTTCCTCTTGTTTTCTTTATGGACTCTGACCTTTATGGACAAGTGCTCTTTGGCTTGTGGACACTGACAAATCACAACTGATTGCCTTGAGTTCTAACAATTGCAGAAGGGCCTCTGCTAAGAGCAGTGTCCAGCCTCCGAGGGAGCTGCCTTTCCTTCCCACCGCAGGCCCCAGGCCTGGGAGGACACTGACCCCTTGCCCAGTGTGTTGGCTGGAGCTTCCTGCGTAAGGACAGGAAACCAGTGTCCCTGATTTCGGAGAAGACACCATATACCTGCCTCCCGCCAGTGCATGAAGGCAACTCTGGAATGACTTGGCAGCTCAGTGCCTTCATGGACGAAAATGCTTTCCCAGCCTGTCCTCCCCAGGGTGTCAGCAGAACCTTCCCTCATGGGTGTGAGATGCCTGCAGTAGCTCCAAGAACCACATCCTTACCACACAACAGAGGAGAAAAAAGATGGTTTTTCTTTCTTTCCTTGTGGATTCCTGTGAGCCCCCTGCCACCCCCCACAAGAAAACCTCTTCCAGACACCTTCCAGCAGATGTAGGTGTGCAGTTCACTGGCCAGCCTGTCCCGGAAATGGTCACCAGCAAGAAGAGTGGGGGACCCCATGATCGGTTTCGATTGGTTAGACTCATTCCCTAGGTTTGGGGAAGGTTTACCTTCCTTAAACACAGTACTCGTACCAGAGATCCATATTCCTGGGCTGAATTCTAGGGCCTGGGGTGATGAATCTGAAGTCAGGACACTGACCTATCTCCCAGGGGCCCAGTAAGTGGCCTCCCAGGGAGGTCTGCGGTATGCTAGAGCTTCCCCGAAGCAGAGCAAAGAAACCACCAGCCATGACAGTTTATATATAAACGGCTGCCCTTTGCTGAAGGAAGGGGGAAAAGAAACATGCTGCTGTGACCTGCCAGGACCCTGACATCAAGAAGCCCCGCAGGGTCAGTGCAGGGAGCACTGGGCCAAGGGTCAGGAGCTTGGGACCTGGGACTCACTCTGCTCAGACTGAGAACTTGAGAAAATGCCTCTTCTCTCTGGGCCTGTTTCCTTCAGAGAAATGCAACCTGTTCCAGGAGGTGCAGCCTTGCACAGCATCCACCTGGGCTACTGCCCCTCCTTGGGAACAGCTGGGCTCGGACCCCTGTTTGTTGGTCTCTGTCAGTGCCCTTAAGCCACAGAGTCATGGTAACCCATACTGTCCAACCAAATGATCTTCTCTGCTTGTGTAAATATTGGGCACCACTATCGGCAGGCATCCTTCTGTTCCCTTTCCTATAGCTTACCAGTGGGGATAAAATACCCAGACAAAGGTAGGATGTCCTGAGGAAGTGGACCTGGAAGGGATATGAACTGTGAGGCCATTGATGTGCAGGCCTATAAAATGGGAGACAAGCTGACATTGTTCACTGGACAGGGGTGTGTAATAAGAGTATTCAAGTACCAAGTCATAGTGTGCTCCGCCTTCAAGATCAAGGTCAACTCTGGGAAAAGGATATAGGAATGGTGATTGGATTTTTGTTACATGTGTTATGATTTTCTCCTGTAAACCACTTTTTTTTGGCAGAGAAACACAAGTTGCTTGTCAGGATGCTGATGTCACATGAACAGTCACTACACCCTTGCCTTGGTCCAACCCCTGCTTGGGGCTCAGGGCCTCAAAAACACTAAAAGCCACAGAGAACCAGGCTTCCTGCAGACATACTCTAGGAATCAACCCCATTGCAACTTCCATGGGTGGAGAAGGATATTAATTACGTAGGGCTCGACCAGGAGCCATCCAGCTTCCCCTGGAACCAGGTAGATAAGTTTGTGAGAAACTCCATTACATTCAGAGGAATTTCAGGCTCCACCAGGAACAAGTCAGGCATGTGAGCCACCCTTGGCTTCAGCCCTGCTCTTATTCCATAGCTTTGTGCAAAAGAGAACTTGGCATCAAGTTTGAAGGCGCCTTTTGAAGGCGCCTCTGCCAGGCTGGACAGTACAATTTTCTCTTCCACTCACTGTGCTCACCTTGTTCTGTCTCTTCCCAAGAGGGGAATTCAAGAAGAGGAGCAGACGGAAAGCTCTGTACGTGGAAGGACAGGGATTGGGCCAAGTTCGTGCTGGGACCCAGATCATGGTGTGTAAGAGCAGGGATCCTGGACCCAAATGCCCCAGGGCCCAGCTCCATACTCCCCTCCTAGCTCAAAGACCGGGGGCAGTATCTGTATAGCTCAGTCTCCCCCTTGGCTGGCAATGTTAACAATAGCACCTGCTTCTGGGTTGTGAGGCTAAAATCATAAAGGATTCAGAAGAGTGCACAGCACAGTGAGTTCTTAGTATATGTTAGTTCTTATAATTTTTACTATGATTTACCAACTACTCTGATTTTGAGCAGATGATTTCGCTGAGCCTTGGTGGTGCTCCTTAGATCTTAAAGCACTATCCTAGGGCCCAAGGAGATAGTGGGTAAAGATTTTACAAGGACCACCTACTGCAAAGTTGTAATGAAATCCAGACCCTCACCTGAGGCCCATTGGCACAGATAAGGGATTTCCAACCTGATCTCTGCATCAGAATCACATAAGGATTTTATAAATAAAAATATTTTTTAATAGAATGACACCACCATAATATTCTAAATAGTTCATGTTAATTATTTATACAACAAAGGGAAATAAACAGTTCAATCAGTGGGAGGTTACAACTTGATCTTGTGACTTGGGATCATCCTCTTTGGTGATAGTTTTATTTTTTTTTAAATTTTATTATGTTATGTTAGTCACCATACAATACATCATTAGTTTTTGATGTGGTGATCCATGATCCATTGTTTTCATATAACACCCAGTGCTCCATGCAGTATGTGCCCTCCTTAATACCCATCACCTGGCTAACCAATCCCGCCTCCCCCCTCCCCTCTAAGACCCTGTTTGTTTAATTTTTTTTGAAACCAGTCCTTGGAAGTGTGTCTAACTGTTGCAGAAAAAATAAAAATCAGACCGGCGAGAGACCAAGTGACACTCGGAAAAGTAGGAGAACTCGGATTTATTTTACGCCAGCAGACCTAGATGAGCTCGTGCTCGAAGTTCTGCGGCCCGGGCAATGGGGTTATATATAGCGCTTTTATAGAGGACTGCAGGCAGTCAGGTTCCAAGAGCTATGCGGACTGCTGGAAGATGGGTTTAAACTGGGGGAGCGGGGGCTGCTTTAGGCGGGGACAGTAGTGCCGGGACCCTGTGGCAGGAAGCCTGTTTACAGAAGCAGAAATGGCTGGTTATCTCTTGCTCCCAGTAGGGCTTCTGGTTATCTCTAGCTTATTGTTAGTAATTTTCCATCTTCTGGGGCCTCCTGGCCTGGGCCTGCTCTGGGTAATTTTCCTCTTCATAACCAGGTACCCAAGGATGTACCCTCAGAAGAGCTCTTTATTCTACACTGTCAATGTCTTCCAGCCAAAGACCATCAGGAACAGACCTGTGATTGAACAAGTTGAATTTATTTCTCATCAAAATGAGGGACAACACCAAGGGGAAATGTGGAGTCTCTCAGTAAGAACATGGTAGAGAGGATACGATATTTGGGGTTTGAGTTCGGTGCTTCAGGGGCAGGCTTGAGGAATCAGATCTTTGCTCTGCAGTGGATGTTGTCAGGAAGTAGAGTTTAATCTATGACCGAGTAGCTTGAAAAATCTTATGTATAATTTGGGAAGATGTGAGACTAAACCTATGCTTGGTAAAGCAACTGTTAAACATATTAGCCAGGAGGGGTGTTTGCTCAGTTTTGTGGTTTGGACTACGTTCATGTTTCTGACTGCATTCAGACATGGCTACAGAGCGGTTTTCTTTTTGCCATGACCCATCAGAGTTGAACCGTGGCCTTCTCTAATGTTAGTATTGTGTGAAATTATTTCTACTGAACAGGAGAGTGTTATGTCCTTGCTGTGAGGGCCAGATCTGCTCCTGGCAGCACTGAGCCTAACAGATGGTGCCAGGCCAGTTCCCAAATGTCAGGGACTGTGTCTCTCTTTCTCAGTACCTCTTTCAGCCAAGGCCAGACTTTCAGGTTTCAAGACATAAATTGATGATCATCACCATTGCTGAGACGTTGCTAGTCAGGTGTTTTTCCAGAGTGTGCTGCCTGTAGATAATCTCTCCTGCTGCTTTGTTGCAGGATGAGTCGTTGTATTATCGGACATGGCCATGACTGCCCAGGAGCATTTAAGACTGGATGGGATGTATCAGTTGACTGCATTGCCAGCAGTTACCAGAAACAGAAATGGTTATTAGTCCTTTCAACAGGCCTGTGCAAGGGGCCTAATCATCAAACTGAGGCCAGGAAACTCACCCTGGAATCCAACAAGGTCAGTGGTGGAGAGCTGGATATCTTTTCCTTTAGCCTAATCACAGGCTATGTCATTGCCTGGTGTACGGAGTTGCAATAAGAAGTGTTGGCTACAGTACAAACTCTCTAGTGGCTAGTTAAGAGAAAATTCACATCTTTATGATTATCCATGATTGTGACTAGTAAACTTAAACTAGTTTGTAGGGTTTCCAGAGAACAAATTGTGTAACTCATGACATCTGCTAGACATTAATACCTATTCTTCTGAAACTGTTCCAAAAAATAGATGTCATGAGTTACACAATTTGTTCTCTGGAAAAAAAGTAATTTTTGGACTTAATGCAACTTTTCTAGTTGCATTATCCCTACCATGGGGATTGCTGTTCAAATACTATGCATGGAAAAGTCACTTATGCCTCTTGGAGTTCTCCCCAAGTAGATTCTGTTTGCCTCTTTCTGGAGATTTCTGGATATTTTTTTTGTTCAGAGAAACATGATCCACTGGAGGGGTAGTAGTTTTAAATATATGAAAGTCTATAACGATTATCCTGAATATGCAGGATTAGTATGTAGTGGTCAATACACACTAAGTAATCTTTGTACTTAGGATAAGCCTGATGGCCACATAAGCAGCAGATCCTAATGGGGCATGAACTGTATTGGGATTATAAGTATTATTTTGCAATGCTATTGACCAAATACTCTATTCCCCAAGGAATTCATCAGTTCCTGCAAAGCAGCGAAGAGTGTATCAGACTATTGGACCAAAGTCAGTCCAACATTAGTCCCCACTGGACTAGGCTTTTCTGAGAGGGTGGTAATGGCTTTTGCAGAAGCATTTTGTTGACATGGGTCAAGGTCCAGTTTTCAAAAGACTAAATTTGGAATCAGTTATGTGAGAGAAGCTCATGTACTGGAAAGATCAGTATAAGAAAATTTACCTTGAGGGGGGCAGAGCAGGATAGTGGAGGAGTAGGAGACCTGGATTTTGTCTGGTCCCAGGAATTCAGCTGGATAGGGATCAAACCATTCTGAACACCTTCAAACTCAACAGGAGATTGAAGAAAAGACTAGCAACAACTCTCTGAACAGAAAAGCGACCACTCTCTGGAAGGTAGGACATGCAGAGAAGTGAATCTGAGGTGATATTCGGGAAGATAGATGGCGGGGGAGGGGGCCTCTGTTGGCTGCTTCTGGCAAGTGATAGAGCCGTGGAGCACAAAATCAGAACTTGTAGAAGTCTGCTCCGCTGAGGGACATCACTCCAGTGGCTAAGCGGGGGGTGGAACCCTCCTGGGACAGTGTGGTCTCAGGACCTTGGGATCACAGAAAGACCGGGGGTGCCTGAGTGTGGCAGAGCTCCCAGGTATCAGAGCAGGTAAGCCGGCTGCAGAGACAGAGCCGAGGAGTGGACTCTCAGCTAGGGGTTGCTGTAAACTGTGATCCACAGCACAGTCAGGCCACTGCTCTTCCAGCAGGGACCCAACAAGTGGTAGATCCGGGGACACTCCCCTTCGTCCCCCGGGAGGAGCGGTGCAGGAGTGCACTGCAGGGATCTGCCAGGTTTGGAGACTCCACATGGGGTCAGGTGCCAGGGATAGAAATGCTAGGTCACAGGCTGGGTGAGCATGGAGTGCAGCCAAGACCTGGGAGATGGGAGTGACTGACTGCTTTCCTCTGGGGGCTCACTGAGGAGCAGGGCCCTGAGTTCTCAACTCCACCAGAAAGGAGATTGGGAGGCCACTGTTTTCACTCTTATCTTCCAAAGCGGCAAGGAAAGCTTGCAGGGAACAAAATCTCCCGAGAGCAAACCCCAGCAGATTACTTAGCCGGGACCCAGCAAGGGTGGGGCAATTCCACCTCCAGTAAAGACATTTGGGAACCACAGCAATAGGCCCCTCCCCCAGAAGATCAGCAAGAACACCCAGCCAAGGCCAAGTTTACCCATCAATGAGAATGGCAGAACTCCAGCGCTAGCAGAATACTGCACAAAGAATTCATGGCTTTTTTACCATGATTCTTTAGTCTTTCAAAGTTAATTTTTTTAACTGTTTTTTTTTTTTAATTTTTCTTTTTCCCTTTTTCAACCAATATCTTATCAATCCCCTTTTTAAAATATATTTTATTTTTCATTTTTAGAGTCATGTTCTATCGATTCATAGAAGTTACCCTTATTTTTGGTATATATATATATATATATATAAGTTGTTCTCTCTTTATAATTTTGAGATACAGTTTCTTCTAACAGATCAAAATATACCCTAAATCTCTAGTGTGTGGCTTTGTTCTAGTCTCCTGCCTGATCACATTCTCTCCTTTTTTTAAAAAAATATCCTCGGGGCACCTGGGTGGCTCAGTTGTTAGGCGTCTGCCTTCAGCTCGGGTCATGATCCCAGGGTCCTGGGATTGAGTCCCGCATCGGGCTCCCTGCTCAGCGGGAAGCCTGCTTCTCCCTCTCCCACTCCCCCTGCTTGTGTTCCCTCTCTCGATGTCTCTCTCTCTGTTGAAAAATAAATAAAATCGTTAAACTACATCTCCACACTCTAAGTATTTCTTGATAACTTAAAATAAAATAAAATAAAATAAAAAAATAAAAAAATATCCTCTTATTTATTTTTCAACCAACTTCTTATCTTATCAATTCCTTTTATAAAATCTTTTATAATTTTCATCTTTACAGTCATATTCTATCCCTTCATCGTATTAACCCTTATTTATGTACATATATAAGTTTTTCTTTCTTTAAAATATTGGGAGACACTTTCTTCTAACAGAACAAAATATGCCCAAAATCTAGTGTGTGGCACTGATCTATGCACCAGCCTGATCATATTTGATCATAATCTGTTTTGTTTTGTTTTGTTTTTGTTTGTTTTTATCTTTATCATTTTTTTTTCTTTTGTATTTATTTCCCTTTCTTTTCTCCTGGTTTCAGGTCCCTTCTGATTTGTTTAGTGTATCTTTTCTGGGACGTTCTTACCGTGTTAGCTGTCTCATTCATCTATTCTCCCCTGGACAAAATGACAAGACAGAAAAAATCACCTCAACAAAAAGAACAAGAGGGACTACCGACTGCCAGGGACCTAATCAAAACAGACATTAGTAAGATGTCAGAACTAGAGTTCAGAATAATGATTTTAAAGATACTAGCTTTGATTGAAAAAAACATGGAAGTTATTAGACAAACCCTTTCTGGAGAAATAAAAGAATTAAAAACTAAACAAGTTGAAATCAAAAAAGCTATTAATGAGGTGCAATCAAAAATGGAGGCTCTAACTGCTAGGATAAATGAGTCAGAAGAGAGAATTAGTGATATAGAAGACCAAATGATGGAAAATAAAGAAGCTGAGAAAAAGAGAGATAAACAACTACTGGATCATGAGGGCAGAATTCAAGAGATAAGTGATACCATAACACCAAACAACATTAGAATAATTGGGATCCCAGAAGAAGAAGAAAGAGAGAGAGGGGCAGAAGGTATATTGGAGCAAATTATAGCAGAGGACATCCCTAATTTGGGGAAGGAAATAAGCATCGAAATCCAGGAGGCAGAGAACCCCCCTCAAAATCAACAAAAAGAGGTCAACACCCCGACGTCTAATAGTAAAACTTACGAGTCTCACAGACAAAGAGAAAATCCTGAAAGCAGCTCAGGAGAAGAGATATGTAACATACAATGGTAGAAACGTTAGATTGGCAACAGACCAATCCACAGAGGCCTGGCAGGCCAGGAAAGACTGGCAGGATATACTCAGAGCACTAAATGAGAAAAATATGCAGCCAAGAATACTATATCCAGCTAGGCTGTCATTGAAAATAGAAGGAGAGATAAAAAGCTTCCAGGAAAAACAAAAACTAAAGGAATTTGCAAACACAAAACCAGCCCTACAAGAAATCTTGAAAGGGGTCCTCTAAGTAAAGAGAGAGCCTAAAAGCAACATAGACCAGAAAGGAACACAGACAATATACGGTAACAGTCACCTTACAGGCAAGACAATGGCACTAAATTCCTATCTCTCAATAGTTACCCAGAATGTAAATGGGCTAAATGCCCCAATCAAAAGACACAGGCTATCAGATTGGATTAAAAAACAAGACTGATCGATATGCTGTCTGCAAGAGACTCATTTTAGACCCAAAGACACCCCCAGATTGAAAGTGAGGGGGTGGAAAACCATTTACCATGCTAATGGACACCAAAAGAAAGCTAGGGTGGCAATCCTTACATCAGACAAATTAGATTTTATACCAAAGACTATAATAAGGGATGAGGAAGGACACTATATCCTACTTAAAGGGTGAATCCAACAAGATCTAACAATTGTAAATATCTATGCCCCTAACATGGGAGCAGCCAATTATATAAGCCAATTAATAACAAAAGCAAAGAAACACATTGACAACAATACAATAATAGTGGGGGACGTTAACCCCCCCTCACTGAAATGGACAGATCATCGAAGCAAAAGATCAACAGGGAAATAAAGACTTTAAATGACACACTGGACCAAATGGACTCCACAGACATATTCAGAACATTCCATCCCAAAGCAACAAAATACACATTCTTCTCTAGTGCCCATGGAACATTCTCCAGAATTGATCACATCCTAGGTCACAAATCAGGTCTCAACCAGTACCAAAAGATTGGGATCATTCCCTGCATATCTTCAGACCACAATGCTTTGAAACTAGAACTCAATCACAAGAGGAAAGTCAGAAAGAATTCAAATACATGGACACTAAAGAGCATCCTACTAAAGAATGAATGGGTCAACCAGGAAATTAA
>NW_023270374.1:12332851-12344737 GCF_011800145.1 Mirounga leonina | reverse complement strand
CCAAAGAAGACATCCAAATGGCCAACAGACACATGAAAAAGTGCTCAACACCGCTGGGCATCAGGGAAATCCAAATCAAAACCTCAATGAGATATCACCTCACACGAGTCAGAATGGCTAAAATAAGAAGTCAGGAAACGACAGATGTTGGCGGGGATGTGGAGAAAGGGGAACCCTCCTACACTGTTGGTGGGAATGCATGCTGGTGCAACCACTCTGGAAAACAGTATGGAGGTTCTTCAAAAAGTTAAAAATAGAGCTACCATACGATCCAGCAATTGCACTACTGGGTATTTACCCCAAAGATACAAATGTAGCGATCCAAATGGGTATGTGCACCCCGATGTTTATAGCAGCAATGTCCACAATAGCGAAACTATGGAAAGAGCCAAGATGTCCATTGACAGATGAATGGATAAAGAAGAAGTGGTATATATATATACAATGGAATATTATGCAGCCATCAAAAGGAATGAAATCTAGCCATTTGCAATGACGTGGATAGAATGGAGGGTGCTGAGTGAAATAAGTCAATCAGAGAAAGACATGTATCATATGACCTCACTGATATGAGGAATTCTTAATTGTAGGAAACAAACTGAGGTTTGTTGGAGTGAGGGGGGTGGGAGGGATGGGGTGACTGGATGATGGACACTGGGGAGGGTATGTGCTATGGTGAGCACTGTCAATTGTGCAAGACTGTTGATTCACAGATCTGTACCTCTGTAACAAATAATACATTATATGTTAAAAAAAATAGAAGAAGAAGATAGCAGGAGGGGAAGAATAAGGGGAGGAAATCAGAGGGGAAGATGAACCATGAGAGAGGATGGACTCTGAAAAACAAACTGAGGGTTCTAGAGGGGAGGGGGGAGGAAGGATGGGTTAGCCTGGTGATGGGTATTAAAGAGGGCACGTTCTGCATGGAGCACTGGGTGTTATATGCAAACAATGAATCATGGAACATTACATCAAAAACTAATGATGTAATGTATGGTGATTAACATAACATAATAAAAAAATAATTTACCTTGAGTGTTTAAAGGAACAGAAGCCATGGTCTGAGAAAAATATGCCAAAGTTTTTTGGTTTTTTTTCCTAAATGGTGAAAGATCATGGCATGGGGAAGGGGCAGTCAAATTTAACAGGATGAAGATGAGGGAGATCATATTAAGATAATGACATAGGACAACACTGGGTGTGATTTGATTAATGTAGAGAGAGAAAAGGAAAGGGGTACTGAAAAACAGAAAATTTTTCTGGTTCTGACATCTTGGGTCTTGGGTGAAAGCAGTCCACCTCTGCACTCAACATGATCTAGAAAATTTCTAAGAACCTTCAGTTTCAAGTCTCCTGATGGAGTGGACATCCAGTGGACAGGAGTAAGTCTTTTAAGTTAGGAGACATAGCCTGAAGACCCACATCTTGGAGTTTCACTGTGACAGTCATTCACAGTACTTGATAAGGTCTTTTCCCATTGAGGTTCAAGAGCAGTTTTTCTCCAGTGCCTTTGTCAGAGGCCCAAACTTCCAGGTCTCAGATCATGCAGCAGCTGCTTCAGTGGTTGTTAAAAATTGTTTGTACCTATTGGTGATAAAGTCAGAGGTATTGTATGAGTTCCCCAGAGTAATTATTCATATCAGCATATAAGACAGTAGAATCTAGAGTGGGAAGTAATTCTCAAACTCATGAGGCAGCCTGTTATTAATGCAGAAGGGGATAATTTCTGAGCCCTATGAGAAATGGATCTTATTGCCATCAAGGCTAATGGGAATAAGGCCTTAGAAGTTTGAGGGTTTTTGAGAGCTTTGATCATTATGCTTTTAAAATTCTGTTACTTTTTATTTTCCCCGAGGTTTATGGATGATACAAAGAAGTTTCTGAATAAAAGGTAAGGCTTACAGAGTTCTTAACAGTAGTGTCCGTGAATTATGTGTCCCCATTAGTGCAAAGACAGGTTAAGATTCTCCAAGCCCAAAATACAAGATCAAACAACAGTTTTCCCCCTATCACTCCTGCCATAGCTTTCCAGAAGGATAAACCTCAACCATGCCCATGTCCTACCTTTGTGATCTTCCTGGGGTTGTGTCATCAGCAGGTGGGACAATACCAGAAGCATCCTCAGTAATACCTTATGCTCTTGTGGATAATATCATGAAACATTTTTTTAAAACTCTATTTCCATTACAACTTATTATAACTTTAAATAAGACTAAAGCATCCCAGTGTCTCCAATGCACTGACCTATATTGGCCAGGACATCTCTGTTCCTAAAACATTTTAAAATCATGAACTAACTTAAAATCATACCTACTCTCAGTATAAATGTTTACCTCTTTATGTTCTATCAGCCAACAAGTCTGGGTAAGGGCAATTAATTTAGCCATCTGGAATATTTTATTTCTGGGTGAAGCTTATAAGTCAAGGGCAAATTCAAGTTTCTGATGGCATAACCAGCTTTGTTACTTTTGTTGTTGTTGTTGTTGTTGTTGTTTTAAGTATGAGCCATATAAAACCACAATAAAATCAAAGTTATCTCATCTAGAAAATCTATGCCAATGGTAGATAGTTCCCAAAATGATGTTATGTAATTGTTTGGTTCTCTTTCTTCAGGTAAAGAAAAGAGGGTGGTCAGATTTTAAAATGATGCAGCCGTGGATAGAGATGTTTGAAGGGCAAAGTAGGTGGTCATGGCTACCAGAAAAGTGTGGATCCAGTGGTTCTTTTATACCAAGTCCTTTGTGAATCTTTCCATGGGGCATGGTATTACCAGCCTCCAAAACAGAAGACGCTCCCAGTGCATATAAGATGTCATCAGTGTGTTACATTGCCTTTGACATGAGAGAGAGAAAAAGAAATTTGTGCCTCCATTAGATCAAGATTATGTTAAATTAAAGAACCAAATCATAAAGGCAAAGAGACTCACTGTCAAAGAGCTGGGCTTCTGTGTCCATGTGAATTACTCTCAAGATAATCATTACAGGGCGCCTGGGTGGCTCAGTCGTTAAGCGTCTGCCTTCGGCTCAGGTCATGATCCCAGGGTCCTTGGATCGAGCCCCGCATCGGGCTCCCTGCTCTGTGGGAAGCCTGCTTCTCCCTCTCCCACTCCCCCTGCTTGTGTTTCCTCTCTTGCTGTGTTTCTCTCTGTCAAATAAAATCTTAAAAAAAAAAGATAATCATTACATGCCTTCAGGTGTTAGACTGTGAACAGTAACCAACCCCTGGTCCAGACCTCATGGGTAGCCTCTGAGCATAAGTGAGTGACTAAGACTTCTCTGCTGTCCAAGCGCTTTGGTGTGGGGACAGGAGCATTTTCAGCCAGGACAACCCAGGCTCTTCACCAAAGGCTGCTCTAGGCTGGTGGTGTGCCCACAATAATATAGTGATGGCCAACTACTACTTGTGTTTCTCTGATGATTGTGCTTCTTATTAATCCTCTGCCATACTTTGGTAATTGTACTGATTAGAATTCATAACCACTTTAGCTCAGGTGTTGTTCTTTCAAAACCTTTGTACCTATACAATAAGTATGCAATGTTTTTCTCTTCAAAAAAGTTTCTATGAAAAGCTGTAAGAATTGGCTGATGGAAATTCAAACTCTCATGGGATTATGTTGTTCTTTCTGGAAATCCTAAAGTTGCTCATTTTATCAACTAAGCATTGACACATTTTACTAAAAAGTATAGGTCTTCAAGTTATTCCATGGACACTTTTTTTTTAGATTGTAACTTATTTCAGATACAATAATAATTTTGAAAATGTTTTGAGAACTTCTTCTGTCTCCTGTCAGGGACTTAAAAGTTAATGCATAATATTACTATCACTATTTGAAAACTGAAAAAAAAAATTTAGAACAAAAACAAGTTACTACTGATGATTATGTGCAACTGCCCTAAAGCCATGTGGCCATAGTACCCTACCACATAGGCATTTGCTTCATTACCTCTTGATGCCTGGAGCAAGAGTTTCCAGAGCCAGGTGCTACTATTAGGCATCTGCAGAATTTATCACTGAGAAATCTCTGAAGGGTTTATATGTTGTCTTCTCTGAAGTTTAGTGCAAAGGAGGGGTGGGTGTTGTAGCATTCAAATCACAGCATGACTTGGCTTGCCTATGAATGCTTGGCTCCAAGGCTTGCCATAATTGGATATGTTAGAGGCAGTAAATATATAACCTAGTTAACTGTTTCTTTGTTTTTGAAAGGTTGATAAACCTGGTATGAGGTCTGATTTTAGTCTATTAAATCTTAGAAAAATATATCAGAAGGAACATGTTGAAAATGTAGCCAGTTTTAAAACCTTTTAATTTTTTTAAGTGCTAATGTTGTGTATTTTTATATCTTCTAAAGTATGATAAAGCTTTAAAATGTAAAAAAAAAAAATTAAAAAAGAGAGAGTCTGTATAGAATGAGAACTAATTAAATGTAGTGGGGACCCTGGAACTAAATCAATGGACGTTTTCTTTTTTCTTTTTTCCTAAATCAATGCAAGTTTTCATGCATTTTGCTGTTGTACATATTAAACAAGTTAGATATAGCTTGGCCAGTGGATCTAACAAAACACTGAAATAAGCAGGAGGTCTCTAATGATTCTCACGTAACTGAGTCAATACTCCTACCACTTGTTTAGAATTTTCATGAGCAAGAAGCAAAAGGGATTTGTGAATCTAGAATCCTGGAGCAAATTTTTTTAAAAGATTTTATTTATCCATTTGAGAGAGAGAGAGAGTGCCACAGGAGAAACAGAGAAGGAGGGAGAAGGACAAGCAGAGTCCACGCAGAGCACAGAACCCAAGTCAGGGCTCGTTCCCAGGACCCTGAGATCATGACCTGAGCAGAAACCAAGAGTCAGACATTTAACCTACTGAGCCACTTAGATGCCTGCAAAATTTTTTGATAAACAGTTATTGTTCCAGTTTTTGTGCTTAAACATGAGCCTGCTGCTTATAAATTGAAAAGTATACAATTATTAAAAGATAGTTCTATTAATACATTCTACTTATATACAATTCACCTAGGAAGAGCAGCTCTCTTTTGGATTTGTCTGGTTTTATGGGGTTTGTTTTTTTGGGGGGGAGCTGTTTTTATTTATTTTATTTAAATTCAATTAGCCAACATATAGTACCTCATTAGTTTCAGATGTAGAGTTCAATTAATTCATCAGTTGCATATAACACCCAGTGCTCATGACATCACATGCCCTCTTTAATGCCTACCACCCAGTTGCCCCATTCCCCCACCCATCTCCCCTTCTGCAACCCTCAGTTTGTTTCCCAGAGTCAAGAGTCTCTCATGGCTTATCTCCCTCTCTGATTTCTTCCCATTCAGTTTTCCCTCCCTTCCTCTATGATCCTCTGCACTGTTTCTTATATTCCACATATGAGTGAAACCATATGATAATTGTCTTTCTCTGGTTATTTCACTTAACATAATACCCTCCAGTTCCATCCATGTTGATGTAAATGGTAGGTATTCATCCTTTCCAATGGCTGAGTAATATTCCATTGTATATATAAGCCACATTTTCTTTATCCATTCATCTGTTGAAGGACATCTGGGCTCCTTCCACAGTTTGGCCATTGTGGACATTGCTGCTGTGAACATTGGGTGCATGTCTCCCTTCTTTTCATTACATCTGTATCTTTGGGGTAAATACCTAGTAGTGCAATTGCTGGGTCATAGGGTAGCTCTATTTTTAATGTCTTGAGGAACCTCCATACTGTTTTTCAGAGTGGCTGTACCAGCTTACATTCCCACCAACAGTGTAAGAGGGTTCCCTTTTCTCCACATCCTTGCCAACATTTGTTGTTTTCTGCCTTGTTAATTTTTGCCATTCTAACTGGTGCAAGGTGGTGTCTCACTGTGGTTCTGATGTGAATTTCCCTGATGGCTAGTAATGTTGAACATTTTTTCCCTCTCTGTTAGCCATTTATATGTCTTCTTTGGAGAAGTGTCTGTTCATGTCTTCTGCCCATTTATTGGCTGGATTATTTGTTTTTTGGGTGTTGAATTTGAGAAATTCTTTATAGATCTTGGATACCAGCCCTTTATCCATAATGTCATTTGCAAATATCTTCTCCCATTCCATGGGCTGCCTCTTAGTTTTGTTGACTGTTTCCTTTGCTGTGCAGAAGCTTTTTATCTTTTTTTTTTTTAAAGATTTTATTTATTTATTTGACAGAGAAAGACACAGCGAGAGAGGGAATACAAACGGGGAGTGGGAGAGGGAGAAGCAGACTCCCCGCCGAGCAGGGAGCCCGATGCGGGACTCGATCCCGGGACTCCAGGATCATGACCTGAGCCGAAGGCAGTCGCTTAACCAACTGAGCCACCCAGGCGCCCCAAAAGCTTTTTATCTTGATGAACTCTCAATAGTTCATTTTTATTTTTGTTTCCTTTGCCTTTTTTTTAAAATTTTTTTATTCTTATGTTAATCCCCATACATCATTAGTTTTAGATGTAGTGTTCCATGATTCATTGTTTGTGCATAACACCCAGTGCTCCATGCAGAATGTGCCCTCCTCAATACCCATCACCAGGCTAACCCATCCTCCCAACCCCCTCCCCTCTAGACCCCTCAGTTTGTTTTTCAGAGTCCATCGTCTCTCATGGTTCATCTACCCCTCCGATTTCCCCCCCTTCATTCTTCCCCTCATGCTACCTTCTTCTTCTTTTTTTTTTTTGTTAACATATATTACATTATTTGTTTCAGAGGTACAGATCTGAGATTCAACAGTCTTGCACAATTCACAGCGCTTACCAGAGCACATACCCTCCCCAGTGTCTATCACCCAGTCACCCCATCCCTCCCACCCCACCCCCCCACTCCAGCAACCCTCAGTTTGATTCCTGCAATTAAGAATTCCTCATATCAGTGAGGTCATATGATACATGTCTTTCTCTTTTTGACTTATTTCGCTCAACATAATACCCTCCAGTTCCATCCACGTCATTGCAAATGGCAAGATCTCGTTCCTTTTGATGGCTGCGTAATATTCCATTGTATATATATACCACATCTTCTTTATCCATTCATCTGTCGATGGACATCTTGGCTCTTTCCACAGTTTGGCTATTGTGGACATTGCTGCTATAAACATCAGGGTGCACGTACCACTTTGGATCCCTACATTTGTATCTTTGGGTAAATACCCAGTAGTGCAATTGCTGGATCATATGGTAGTTTATTTTCAACTTTTTGAAGAACCTCCATACTGTTTTCCAGAGTGGTTGCACCAGCATGCATTCCACCAACAGTGTAGGAGGGTTCCCCTTTCTCCACATCCCCGCCAACATCTGTCATTTCCTGACTTGTTAATTTTAGCCATTCTGACTGGTGTGAGGTGGTATCTCATTGAAATTTTGATTTGGATTTCCCTGATGCCCAGTGATGTTGAGCACTTTTTCATGCGTCTGTTGGCCATTTGGATGTCTTCTTTGGAAAAATGTCTGTTCATGTCTTCTGCCCATTTCTTGATTGGATCATTTGTTCTTTCGGTGTTGAGTTTGATAAGTTCTTTAGAGATTTTGGATACTAGCCCTTTATCTGATATGTCATTTGCACATATCTTCTCCCATTCTGTTGGTTGTCTTTTGGTTTTGTTGACTGTTTCCTTTGCTTTGCAAAAGCTTTTTATCTTGATGCAATCCCAATAGTTCATTTTTGCCCTTTCCTTTGCCTTTTTTTTGATTGTTCTTAAATACTAAGGTTGGAGGACAAAGTATCATTGTAGTTTTGAATTAATTAAAATCTGAAGATTTTTAACAAACCTAATTATTCCTATTTCCCCTTACTTTGTACAGCAAAATAATATAATTATTATTCTGAATTTTGGAAGGGCAAAATAAAGACTAGTAGCACAGAAGACAATATAAATCATAACTATCTAAAATCAGAAATAATTTTAGAACATTGTAAAAATACACAATAATAATTGTAAGAACAAAATTCAAAAAAACACAAAGAATTTTTAAAAACTGATTAAAGTGTAAAGAAAGCACTGATATTTAACAGAACAATTAAATTACAAAAGGAAACTCCACAATCTAAGCATACAAGTTTATTCCTGTTTTACACTACTTATGTAATAATTTGGATCAAAAGATTTATTATTGTACTTTTATATGTGTATACTTAGGCATACATAGATCTATAAAGAGGTAATTACTTAAGCTTTTACCTGTAGCTTTAAAATATAATTAATTTATAAGTATATTAAAAATGTAGATATATTAAATTTATCCTATGAATAAGCTGTTATAAATTTCTTAAGCAGAAATTTATATGTATTTTATATATATTATTTATCTTATATAGTTAACCATTTATATTAAAATCATCTTTTTTAAATTTTTATTTTATTATGTTTGTTAGTCACCATACAGTACATCATTAGTTTTGATGTAGTGTTCGTTGTTTGTGTATAACACCCAGTGCCCTCCTTAATACCCATCACTATGCTAACCCATTCCCCCCACACCCCCTTTCCTCTAAAACCCTCAGTTTCTTTCTCGGAGTCCATAGTCTTTCATGGTTCATCTCCTCTGATTTCTGCCCTTCATTTATTCCTTCCTTCTTCTAATTTTTTTTTTAAAGATCTCATAACCCTGAGATCAAGACCTGTGTGGAGACCTCGAGTCACACACTTAACCAACTGAGTCACCCAGGCACCCCTATATTAAAATCATCTTTAATAAAATTAACCAACCCAAAAAAGAACTACAGGACAAAAAACAAGAATTGTTTCACTATTTTTTCTTTATACACATATCATTTTAACAATTGAAGTGGATGGATTCTCACACATATAAAAACATACATATTTATTTCTGTCTGTATAATTTGAATGAGATAGATGTCATCCAAAGACAATTGTATATTTTGTTGTTAATCTATTGCAATTTAAAACAGTAAGAGTAGAAATTATGTTTATTAGTAAGTGTTTTGTGTCTGTTTTTAGAAACTTCTCTAGCTTTCAAAATTTAATTAACTGACTCATTTGTCTAAGATCTTAAGATTAAATAAGGATTGGGAAATTATAATTTTGTTAAATCTGTAGCTTTATAAAAATTTAATAAAGTTTAAAACTTTAAAAAGACATCCATTGTTATCATTTCATTTCACTACGTATATACATAAATTTTAATTTATACACATAGTTTTTTTTATTTTAAACTGATTGTGTAAATAGTGGTAACTTACCTAACTCATAAATCCAATAAAGGAAATTTATAAAGTTTAAATCATGGGACAGTTCTCCCTGATCTTGAACAAACAAAAATACTGTCCTGACATTATATTTATATGGTAAGCTAGTTTTTTTTAAGCATACCAATTCCAGTTAGTTGGAGAATATACTTTGATTTAGATCATCTAAACTTAGTGTTATTTTTTGGCCTGGCATATGGTATATCCCAAAGAATGTTACATGTGCATTGGAAAATAATCTGTATTTTGTAATCATTGAGTAGTGTTCCATCTATCTCAAGTTAGTTGATTGTGTTGTTCGAGTCTTCCATATCTTTGTTAATTTTTTGTCCAGCTATTCTAGCAATTATTCAGAATAGGGTATTGAATTTTCCAACTATAGCCAGTGAATTTTCTATTGCTCCTTTCAATTTTAACAGTGTTTGCTTCATGTATTACAGACATTTTTATTAGGTATCTATGCATTTATAATATATATTCTTCATGTGTTCAATTTTTATTATTGAGATGTTTCTCTCTCCAATAATATTTCTTGTCTTAAGATCTATTTTATTTTATTTTTATTAAAGATTTCATTTATTTATTTGAGAGTGAGAGAGGCAGAGAGAGCTGGGGGAAGGGGCAGAGGGAGAAGCAGACTCCCCCAGACTTCCCACTGAGCAAGGAGCCACAGGTAGGGCTTGATCCCAGAGCCATGGGATCATGACCTTGGGATCATGACCTGAGCTGAAAGTAGACGCTTAACCAATGAGCCACCCAGGCACCCCTTAAGATCTTTGTTATTGATATAGTCATTCCACCTCCCTTATGGCTACTATTTGTATATCTTTTACTTTCATTTTCAGTCTCTTTGAGTCTTTAACTTTTTTTTTTCGAATAGACAAATGCTTTTTATTTGTTGCCATTATTGCAAATATTTTTCCTGTTTGTCATTTATCTTTTCCTTTTACTTACGGGTTTGTGTGTGTGTTATAAGTATTTTATTCCTTATTATGTCCAAGTATTTGTTCTTCAAATAAAAACCAATATATTTCACTGTAGATAGTACAAAAAATATAAAATGCAAAGAAGAAATTTAAAGCACTTGTAATTATATCACTAAGATATTAACAAAGGAATAGAACTGAAGGTTTCTATATGTATATTTATGCATGCATGTATGCATATATATAAATTTTCATTTCAAAATAAATGTCTTACATTGAACCTACTATTTTGTAGCCTAATTTATCAACTTTGCAAACTTATTAAATATTTTTCCATGTTATTTAATATTCTTACAACATATTTTAAAATTAGTTCATACTATATGATTTCACTCATATGTGGAATTTAAGAAACAAAACAGATGAACATAGGGGAAGGGAAGGAAAAAGAAAATAAGATGAAAATTGAGAGGGAGGTGAACCATAAGAGATTCTGAACTCTAGGAAACAAACTGAGGGTGCCGGAGGGGAGGTGGGCAAGGGGAAGGGACAATTGGGTGATGGGCATTAAGTACGGCACTTGATGTAATGAGCACTGGGTGTTATATGCAACTGACTAATCACTAAACTCTACCTCTGAAACAAATAAAAAAAGTTACTTCACAGCATTCCATAGTACAGATGTAGTACAATTGATTTCACTGATCTATTTTTACATATTTAGACTATCCTTTATGTTTGTTTCAATTATTCTTTTTTTAAATTTTTTATTGTTATGTTAATCACCATACATTACATCATTAGTTTTTGATGTAGTGGCCCATGATTCATTGTTTGTGCACAACACCCAGTGCTCCATGCAGAATATGCCCTCTTTAATATCCATCACCAGGCTGAACCATCCTCCCACCCCTCCCAGAACCCCCAGTCCGCTCTTCAGAGTCCATCATCTCTCATGGTTCGTCTCCCCCTCTGATTTCCCCCCTTCATTCTTCCCCTCCTGCTATTTTCTTAACATATATTGCATTATTTGTTTCAGAGGTACAGATCTGTGAATCAACAGTCTTGCACAGTTCACAGCGCTCATCATAGCACATACCCTCCCCAGTGTCCATCACCCAGCCACCCCATCCTTCCCACCCCCACCACTCCAGCAACCCTGTTTGTTTCCTGAGATTAAGAATTCCTCATATCAGTGAGGTCATATGATACATGTCTTTCTCTATTGACATATTTCACTCAGCATAACACCCTCCAGTTCCATCCATGTTGTTGCAAATGCCAAGATCTCATTCCTTTTGATGGCTGCATAATATTCCATTGTATATATATATATACACACACACACACAAGAATGTGTATACAAGAAGAAAACTTCTTGTTTATCCATTCATCTGTCGATGGACATCTTGGCTCTTTCCACAGTTAGGTTATTGTGGACATTGCTGCTATAAACATCAGGGTGCACGTACCACTTTGGATCCCTACATTTGTATCTTTGGGGTAAATACCCAGTAGTGCAATTGCTGGATCATATGGGAGCTCTATTTTCAACTTTTTGAAGAACCTCCATACTGTTTTCCAGAGTGGTTGCACCAGCATGCATTCCCACCAACAGTGTAGGAGGGTTCCCCTTTCTCCACATCCCCGCCAACATCTGTCATTTCCTGACTTGTTAATTTTAGCCATTCTGACTGGTGTGAGGTGGTATCTCATTGAAATTTTGATTTGGATTTCCCTGATGCCCAGCGATG
>NW_023270374.1:12212287-12327851 GCF_011800145.1 Mirounga leonina | reverse complement strand
TTAATTTCCTGGTTGACCCATTCATTCTTTAGTAGGATGCTCTTTAGCGTCCATGTATTTGAGTTCTTTCCAACTTTCCTCTTGTGATTGAGCACTGTGATCTGAAAATAGGCAGGGAATGATCCCAATCTTCTGGTACCGGTTGAGACCTGATTTGTGACCTAGGATGTGATCTATTCTGGAGAATATTCCATGGGCACTAGAGAAGAATGTGTATTTTGTTGCTTTGGGATGGAATGTTCTGAATATGTCTCTGAAGTCCATTTGGTCTAGTCTGTCATTTAAAGTCTTTATTTCCTTGTTGATCTTTTGCTTAGATGATCTGTCCATTTCAGTGAGGGGGGTGTTAAAGTCCCCCACTATTATTGTATTGTTGTCAATGTGTTTCTTTGCTTTTGTTATTAATTGGCTTATATAATTGGCTGCTCCCATGTTAGGAGCATAGATATTTACAATTGTTAGATCTTCTTGTTGGATAGGCCCTTTTAGTAGGATATAGTGTCCTTCCTCATCTCTTATTACAGTCTTTGGTTTAAAATCTAATTTGTCTGATATAAGGATTGCCACCCCAGCTTTCTTTTGGTGTCCATTAGCATGGTAAATGGTTTTCCACCCCCTCACTTTCAATCTGGGGGTGTCTTTGGGTCTAAAATGATTCTCTTACAGACAGCATATCAATGGGTCTTGTTTTTTTATCCAATCTGATAGCCTGTGTCTTTTGATTGGGGCATTTAGCCCATTTACATTCTGGGTAACTATTGAAAGATAGGAATTTAGTGCCATTGTATTGCCTGTAAGTTGACTGTTACTGTATATTGTCTGTGTTCCTTTCTGGTCTATGTTGCTTTTAGGCTCTGTCTTTGCTTAGAGGACCCCTTTCAATATTTCTTGTAGGACTGGTTTTGTGTGTGCAAATTCCTTTAGTTTTTGTTTGTCCTGGAAGCTTTTATCTCTTCTTTTATTTTTAATGACAGCCTAGCTGGATATAGTATTCTTGGCTGCATATTTTTCTCATTTAGTGCTCTGAATATATCCTGCCAGTCCTTTCTGGCCTGCCAGGTGTCTGTGGATATTTCTGTTGCCAATCTAATGTTTCTACCATTGTAGGTTACAGAGCTCTTCTCCTGAGCTGTTTTCAGGATTTTCTCTTTATCTCTGAGACTCGTAAGTTTTACTATTAGATGTCAGGGTGTTGACCTATTTTTATTGATTTTGAGGGGTTCTCTAGATTTTGATGCCTGTTTCCTTCCCCAAATTAGGGAAGTTGTCTGCTATAATTTGCTCCAATGTACCTTCTGTCCCTCTCTCTCTTTCTTCTTCTTCTGGGGTCAACATTATTCTAATGTTGCTTCCTCTTATGGTGTTGCTTATCTCTTGAATTCTGCCCTGGTGATCCAGTAGTTGTTTATCTCTCTTTTTCTCAGCTTCTTCATTTTCCATCATTTGGTCTTCTATATCACTGATTCCCTCTTCTGCCTCATTTATCCTAGCAGTTAGCACTCCCATTTTTTATTGCACCTCATTAATAGCCTTTTTGATTTCAACTTGGTTAGATTTTAATTCTTTTATTTCTCCAGAAAGGGTTTCTCTAATAACTTCCATGCTTTTTTCAAGCCCAGCTAGTATCTTTAAAGTTTTGATTCTGAACTCTAGGTCCGACATTGTACTAATGTCCATATTGAGTAGGTCCCTGGCAGTCAGTACTACCTCTTGTTCTTTTTGTTGAGATGATTTTTTCCATCTTGTCATTTTGTCCAGAGGAGAATAGGTTGATGAGAGAACAAAATGCTAACAGGGTAACAATGTCCCCAGAAAATATACTCTAAACAAATCAGAAAAGACCTGAAGCTGGGGGAAAAGAAAGGGAAAGAAAGAAAAAAGAAAAAGATAAAAACAAAAACAGAACAACAACAACAAAAAACAGAATATGATCAAATATGATCAGGCTGGTGCATAAATCTGTGCCACACACTAGATTTTGGGTGTATTTTGGTCTGTTAGAAGAAAGTGCCTCCCAATATTTTAAAGAAAGAAAAACTTATATATGTACAAAAATAAAGGTTGATATGATGAAGGGATGGAATATGACTGTAAAGATGAAAATTATATAAAATTTTATCAAAGGAATTGATAAGAAGTTGTTTGAAGAAAGAAAGAAGAGGATTTTTAAAAAAAGAAAAAAAAATGGGAGAGAATGTGATCAGGCAGGAGAGTAGAAAAAAACCATACACTAGAGATTTAGGGTATATTTTGATCTGTTAGAAGAAACTATCTCAAAATTTTAAAGAGAGAACAACTTATATATATATGCCAAAAATAAGGGTAACTACTATGAAGGGATAGAATATGACTAAAAATGAAAAATAAAAATATTTTTTTAAAAAGGGATTGATAAGATGTTGGTTGGAAAAGGGAAAGAGAAAACTTAAAAAAAAAGAAGTTAAAAAAAATTAACTTTGAAAGACTAAAGAATCATGGTAAAAAACCTATGGATTCTATGTGCATTATTCCCCTAGTGCTGGAGTTCTGCGGTTCTCATTGATGGGTAAACTTGGTCTTGGCTGGCTGTTCTTGCTGGTTTTCTGGGGGAGGGGCCTGTTGCCGTGATTCCCAAATGTGTTTGCCGGAGGCAGGATTGCCCTGCCCTTGCCTGTCCAGGCTAAGTAATTTGCTCAGGTTTGCTCTCAGGAGCTTTTGTTCCCTGCAAGCTTTCCCTGCAGCTTTGGAGGATAAGAGTGAAATGGAGGCCTCCCAGTCTCCACCCCAGAGGAGCTGAGAACTCGGGGCCCTGCTCCTCAGTGAGCCCCAGAGAAAAGCAGTCAGTCACTCCCATCTCCCCGGTCTCCGGCCGCACTCCGTGCT
The DNA here is from genome assembly GCF_011800145.1 of Mirounga leonina. Lineage (NCBI taxonomy): Eukaryota > Metazoa > Chordata > Mammalia > Carnivora > Phocidae > Mirounga > Mirounga leonina. The sequence goes on along the minus strand of NW_023270374.1, from coordinate 12,324,989 downwards.
CACCCAGCCTGTGACTGAGGGTTTCTCTCTCTGCCACCCGACTCGGTGTGGAGTCTCCAAACCCAGCCAATTCCTGTGGTGTGCTCCCATGCCTCTCCTCCCGGGGGAGGAAGGGGAGTCTCCCCAGATCTGCCACTTGTTGGGTCCCTGCTAGAGGAGCAATGGCCCAACTGTGCCGCGGATCACAGTCTATTGCAACCCCGAGCTGAGAGCCCATGCCCTGACTCCATCTCTGCAGCTGGCTTCCCTGCTCTGATACCTGGGAGCTCTGCTGCACTCAGACACCCCTGGTCTTTCTGTGACCCCGAGGGTCCTGAGACCACACTGTCCCATGAGGGTTCCACCCCCTGCTTAGCCACTGGAGTGACATCCCTCAGTGGAACCGACTTGTAAAAGTTCTGATTTTGTCCTCCGCTGCTCTATCATTTGCCCGTAGTGGCTGACGGAGGCCCCCCTCCCCCTCCGTCTATCCTCCCGTATATCGCCTCAGATTCACTTCTCCACACGTCCTACCTTCCAGAAAGTGGTCGCTTTTCTGTTCAGAGAGTTGTTGCTCTTCTTTTCTTCAATCTCCTGTTGAGTTTGTAGGTGTTCAGAATGGTTTGATCCCTATCCAGCTGAATTCCTGAGACCAGACGAAATCCAGGTCTCCTACTCCTCCGCCATCTTGCTCAACCCCAAGTCTTTAAATTTAAGGTGTGTCAGCAACACAGGTTGGGTCAATCAGAAGCTCCATTCAAAGCACAGTATAATCATTCATGCTTCAAAATCTATTTTCTTATTTTATTTATTTATTCCAGTTCCTCACTCCCTTTCTTCCTAAGCTTCCCCAAAGGAAATCATTATATATTTATTTTCTCTTTTATTTTGTATGAGTTCATATAAAATGTAGTTTTATAATGTGTACATGTTTTAACTTCAGTAAATGCTACTGTGTTCCTCCTCATTTTGTTTCTTGCTCTTTTATTCTGAACTTCCTCTAGACCACGCCAAGAATGTGGGCCTTCCTGGCACATTCGTGCTCCTTTTTATTAAAAAAAAAAAAAAAAAAAGGATCCAACTAGATTACTCATCAGCAACTACTGCTGGCAGGCCTGATCTGGCCTGTGCTTTTTTATGAAAATAAACTTTTACTGGAACACAGCCATGCCCATTCGTGTGTGTACCATCTATGAATATTTTCATGCTACAATGGTCAAGTCTAGTAGTTGCCATAGAAACCATACAATCTACAAAACTGATGATATTACTATCTGTGCCTATACAGAAAGTTCACCAGACCCCTGAACTGGATGATCCATTACAGTCCTCATATTCTCATTTGCCAAAATCTTCCTTTCTCCTGCCATTCTTACTGAGCTAATGGAGGAAGGCAAACAAGCAAACATTTACCATGACTGCAGAGATTTTCCGAAGGCAACTTTCTACTTCAGAAATCCCACTTGTGGTTACATGATGAGGCCTTAGCACTGGCAGAGCCTGTCACACGTTGGAAATGCTCCTTCTACAAGCTCCATGTTAACTCCTCTGGATATTATGGACTTGAGCAATTAAGTCTTGGTGTTTAAGACTGCTTTTTAAATCAGTCCCTTAACTAATGTTGAGTAAAAAAAGAAACTGATTTCAGTGAGAACTGTTTCTCATTCTTTATACTGACAGTGTGCCCTTATATTTTTAAATATTGTTACCCATATTATAGATTACTATATAAGGCTCCAGGCTTTGGGGAAAAAATTAAAAATACAGAAGGCACAGACTCTTGGGGATTAAAGTAAGGCAGGTGGACAGAGGACCCAAAGGTCTTTCAGAGCATTATTATTACTGTTCTTGGTTCATTATTTCTCTTTTGTCTTTCTATCCTAGTCTAAACATCATCTCTTACTGGTGAAGTTTAATATTTACCCCAAAGATACAAAAGTAGGGATCCAAAGGGGTACGTGCACCCCGATGTTTATAGCAGCAATGTCCACAATAGCCAAACTGTGGAAAGAGCCAAGATGTCCATCGACAGATGAATGGATAAAGAAGATGTGGTATATATATACAATGGAATATTATGCAGCCATCAAAAGGAATGAGATCTTGCCATTTGCAACGACGTGGATGGAACTGGAGGGTATTATGTTGAGTGAAATAAGTCAAAAAGAGAGAGACATGTATCATATGATCTCACTGATATGAGGAATTCTTAATCTCAGGAATCAAACTGAGGGTTGCTGGAGTGGGGGGTGGGGTGGGAGGGATGGGGTGACTGGGTGATAGACACTGGGGAGGGTATGTGCTCTGGTAAGCGCTGTGAATTGTGCAAGACTGTTGAATCTCAGATCTGTACCTCTGAAACAAATAATGCAATATATGTTAAGAAAAAAAAAAAGAAGAAGAAGAAGAAGGTAGCGGGAGGGGAAGAATGAAGCGGGGGAAATCGGAGGGGTAGACGAACCATGAGAGACGATGGACTCTGAAAAACAAACAGGGTTCTAGAGGGGAGGGGGGTGGGAGGATGGGTTAGCCTGGTGGTGGGTATTGAGGAGGGCACATTCTGCATGGAGCACTGGGTGTTATGCACAAACAATGAATCATGGAACACTTCATCTAAAACTAATGATGTAATGTATGGGGATTAACATAAGAATAAAAAAAAAAAAGACTCAATTGACAGAGGTAAGGTTACTGTGTAGTACACTTCTAGGCAGATAGTAGACACTCATTAAATATCTGTTAGATGAATGAGTGGCCATGATGGGTGCTTTCAACGTAATCCAAGCCCTCTAGAAGCTTTAAATGTTAAAGAAAGTACTGGCACAAGCATTCAGTGATGGGCATCCAGATGGGCAACCATAGCATGAGAGGAGTCCAGACCTGAATGGACAATGAATCATGCTAAAGACATACACAATGGCCACAGGTTGCAGGGGAAGCAGTGTAGGGGGGACACAACAAAAAATTGAAATGACTAGCTTCACTGCAGTTATATTTACACTCAGTTGATGTAATTAGCATCAGGTAAACTGTCTTGCCATTATTAGCTCTATGAGTGTCCTTTAGTAATACTTGCTACATGAATTTTCATAGTGCCTTTGGATTTCACTTGTCTTCAATTCCTTGGCAAGTGTTCAAACTGAATCAAGACCTCATCATACAAAATTTATATATTCAAGTCAAAGGGCCACCTTACCAAGTTAACAAATAAACATTTTTCTCAATAAATATATAAATCCTGGTTCATGAATATGTTATTCATTCTTTACTTCTGTTATTTGGTGCTTTTGTGTTTGGTTGTGCAATATTTAATATTTACTGAAAGACATAAAGAATAATATTGCAAACATGCATTTACACACTACCCGACTTGACAAATAAAGCATTTTCAATCCAATCGAAGCTCCTAGTGGTCTCATGCCTGATCACAGAACTCTTTCTCCCCACTAAATGTAACAACCCTCTAGACTTTGGGGATTATTTTCATGTGTCTCTCTATACTTTTCTACATATATTTTCATCCCTAAAACATCCAGTATTTTCTATACACTTATAACCTACATGTAATTGTTATCACAATTTAAGTGTTTTGGGTTTTTGTTTTTGTTTTTTTGCAAATCATTTTACTTCAATCGGTATTATATTTTTGAGTTCCATCCACAGTGATACAGTTAGCTCTTATATAATGTTTTATTGTAGGAATACAGCATTTTTTTTAATCAATTCCATTTTTTATTATTTAGGTTCTTTCCAACTTTTTTTTTTTGCTATTACAAACAATATTTTTGTGAACACTCATATATGTGTCTCCTTGTGGACATGTGCAAGAGTCTCTTTAGGGTGATATCGAATAATGACAAGATTGAGACTACTGTTACTAGAAATAGAACTTGCAACTTACTGAGAGTTGCAAAATGTAACTTCTAAGTATGTCAGATATATTAAATCATTTCATCCTCACTTCAACCCAATAAAATAGATCATTATTATCCTCGTTTTATGCATACAGAAAACATAAATGGACAGTTGATGGGTCATGTGATGTGTAAATTTTCAATTTTACCAGACATTGTAAATTATCCTTCAAAGTTTTATAATAATTCCCATGTCCATTACAGATGTATGTCAGTTTTTATTGGTCTATATTCTTGCAGCACTTAATAACATCAGACTTTCAAAAATCACTTTAGAGATAAAAATATATATTTGTGTGTTATATGTGTTATTTATTTGTGCCAATAGCTCAGATGAGAAAGAGAGAGATCAAAATAAATTCTGTCTTAATAGTATAGATGAGTAAGGAAACCCAGAGCCTGGGAGTTTGAGAACACAGTAAAATACCCCACAGAGAGTCAAACGTTATTGATTGTTGGCACACGCCTGTCTGAAGGATGGAGCCATACACTAGTGACAGCTCTGTTTTCCTAACACTCGCAGGGCTATTGAACGCAAAAGGGAAAGTCTCAATAAAATTCAGAGTATAGAAAGTCTCACCTCTAACTTTCAATTCTCTCCCAGCTTGAACATATATAACTTTACAGTGAGTGATGTATCCTAAACACCCCCACATTCTCTTTCCTAGTTTGAGTGATTCAAATAGCACAGAAAAAATCACTACCTTTGTTTAGAAAACCTAAAATGGCCATTTCTCCCCAGAATTGGTTAATTTTTTTATATTTCCTGCAAAAGGAAAGAATGATTATTATGGATGTTTGATTGATGGAGAGATATACTAAAATTATGAACATAAGGAGATTAAGGATCTTTAAAATTGTGGTCAAAGCAGATAAAAATAAAAGTTTTCCAGTTCATGGAGGTTGTGGAAAATGCCATTTTCAATGAACACACTTACATTAACACTTCAAGTGCACCGAGACTCAAAATCCCACCAAATGGAAAATTCCCAATGTTGTGGGAAGTGCGCTTCTTACCACATGGGCTGCTGATTCCCTCCTCATCAATGGGCCCTTCTGTATTCAGTAGATTTCAGAGATTCTAGTATTTTTGTGAGGGGGTTATGCAAACATACTTGACTGAGTAAAAGCATAAGATATGTTTTGCAAAGAAATGAAGTTCAGACCATTAAAAGTTAGGATATGCTCACAGCAGCAAAACAAACTATATTTTAGTCACACAGCCTATGTTTTTGTGGCAAACTCCTTTCCCCACAGAAAATTTAGAGGTACTATCACCTCCATAAAACAGCAGCCCCTCCTCCTCAAAGGAAGCATTTCAGAACTCTGAAAATTCTGATTACCTATTGAATTTTACAGAAGAGGCTTTAGGAGACCATGAAGCACCCCCTTCTGGTTCTGCAATTCCAGAGAAAATATCAACAGTAACAATAGAAGCTTCCTTCTTTTGTTTCTCCGTCCCACCCATGTTGAAAAGATCTCTGAGTTCTTCAAACATCAACCTGGATTATCTAGTAGAAAAAGCGAGAGAAATAAATATCTCTTCTGGGCATTCCAGTTAGAAAAAGAAGCCTGACCTTAATGTCTCTATTATCGACCAAATCCCCTCAGCTCAGGGATGGAACATCTTCTCTTCCTCTTGCTTGGAACTAAGAAAACATATTTTATGGTAGGATCTTGATTATGAGGGTTTGGTTTCTAAGTGATTTAGTGGTTACAAGCCAGTTCTTATTTTTCCGTGAAATTACTTGAAAGTAGATGGAGTCTGCTATGATATAAAAAAAGTAATTCCTTTGGAAATAAATATTACCCTTTTTCTGTGTTTTGATTTAGTCATAGTGTGTCTATTCTCTATTAGGAAATTTGTTCCTGAGCTGTCCTAAGGTATCTGAGATCTCAAGCTCTATATATCATATGACTGCCAGAGAGCCCATCCTATGAAAGAGCATTCTAATTAGCAAGGCTTTTGCTAATGAAGTACTCAGAAGCCAAAGTCTTTTAAATTAACTTAATGCCAAACAAGAGATATTACAAGGCATGCTGTCATTCAAGAGTATGTTTGTACTATTACACGTTTCCAGAGGAGTCATAAGTGAGGTGGGTAGTTGGGGTCCCTGGGAAGACAAAAGATTAGGGAAGGAATGTGAAGAGATAAAAGGAAGGGAAAAGAAAGAATGGGGAGGTGATTGATGGTGAGAGACAGAGGAATTACACAGTAGAATGAATCTCATCTATTAAAATAGTTCATGGCTCCCTGATAAATCAGCACTTTCAGAAATCTCTTTTCCTTAAGGAAACCTACATTTTGTTATCTTGAACACAGTCTAAAGTTATTTCTTTGAAGTTATACAGAACTCCAAAGAATCATATTTGGGGAGGAGGAGCAACCTAGATGATACTAAACAATAATGATTGCTGGCTAATTGAACATAATAATAAAAAAATAAATTAATAAAAAATAATGATTACTTTTAGAAAATATGCTCTTGATACATGCATGTATCTACCAAAACAAACCAATACCCCATTCCCAGCTCAGTCTTATAACCTTTGATCCATGGCCCATGGCATGGACAGTAAGGAAAAAAAGCCATAAATTAGGCAATAAACTCAATTTCAAGAGTCAAAAATTAGAGCCAATATTGTTGGTCTTTGTCTTAGTTTGGGATCCACCAGAGGGAGATGTTAAGACAGGGATTTGAGACTGGCTTCTGAAGGAGGGGAGGGGAGAGGTTGCCAAGAGACTGGAAAGGGGTGCTGAGGAAAAATGGTGGGAGGCAAAAGGTGGGGGAAGGGAGAGAGGTAGAGCTCCGGGGAGTTAAATACCTAGAGAGAAGCTCTAAAGAGTGCCTTGAGGACAGCCTATAAATGATGAACTAGAGAGGGAAGCTGGGAGGAGCATTGGTGGACCCAATACTAGGGTTTAGGGAATTTTAGGTGAAGAGGGGCAGGCAAGGTCTGCTTCCCAACTAGGCATCATCAATTTTAGAGCTCGCATAATATTAAAGGGTCAAGTTCAGAAGATCAGAGTCATCCCTGGAATTGGGGTCAGGTTCCATCTCTTGAGATGGTGAGCTCAGGTCCCTTCTTAGCTCAATCCAAAAGCCATGGGCAAATACTTGGCAGCAGCTGACTCTTGAGAGAAAGAACTGGGATGCTACCTGCTTATGCTTACATGCCAAGGGAATGAGAGACAGGACAGGCAAACCCAGAGGAAAAGGTGGGCATTAGAAGTACTTTTACCTCTCCCCGCTTCTTAGTGGTTCCGTGACTGTTTCCCCTGACCCTCTTCTGAAATTATGGTGAATGTAACCTCTTCATGATTCCCTATTAACTTCTTCAGGAAAATAAAGTCAGATACTAGTTTCCCTTGCTGCTTGAAACACCTACCCCAAGCCTACGCTTACTCCTTCGATTTATAGTTGAAGCATAAGAATCAGAGTAATGATGACCATTAATGTTTCTAAGAGCAGAGAGGATTTTTTAAGTCATTTTTAAGTTATTTTTCCCTAGGTCTTCAGCTTTTCCTTTGTACACAATGGGGGATGTTCTTTCATTCTTTCATTTTGGCTATTCTGGAGACAACTCGGGGCAACAAACTCAAAGAGAGGTTGAAAGGAACTTGAGTTGGACTGCTGCCTGATGCCCCCACTGTGGTAGGATGAATGTGGGGGTGGCACACAGTGAAGTAAACCCCAGCACTCGAGTGATGAATAGCCGGGGCATCTGGCTGGTCTACACTATCTTGGTAGGACTGCTGCATGTGGTTCTACTCAGCATCCCCTTCTTCAGCATTCCTGTTGTCTGGACCCTGACCAATGTCATCCATAACTTGGCTATATATATTTTCTTACATACAGTGAAAAGAACACCCTTTGAGCCCCTGGCCGAGGAAAGGCTCAGCTACTGACACACTGGGAACAGATGGACTACGGGCTCCAATTTATGTCTTCCTGCAAATTCCTCAGCATCTCTCCTGTTGTCCTCTACCTCCTGGCCAGCTTCTACACCAAGTATGATGCCGCTCACTTCCTCACCAACACAGCCTCATGGCTCAGCATACTGCTGCCTAAGTTGTCCCAATTCCATGGGGTTTGTCTCTTTGGCATCAACAAACACTAAGGGATGGGGCTGGGGATGACACTGAACCAAAGGACTGTAACATCTTTCCTTCTCCATACTGTCTTCTGTATCTTGAAAGCCTGAGAACTATACAACATTTCCCAATTCTGGGAAGAGAATAGATTGGAAAATGGGGTTCTCTGGGCCCAGTCCAGCAAAGAGCAGGTTTCTGTGAAACAGGAAAAGTGGGAAAGATAAGGGCCAAATCACTCTCCTCCACAGCAAGAAGCCATGTTTGGGCAGCTTGTTTGGTAATTAAGTTTTTCCAGATCTTCCACCCCACCACCTTCCAGCTCTGTTTTACTGTGTATTTTCCCTATAATAAAGAATTTTTTTTTAAAGAAAAAGACAGGGATTTGAGGCAATTAGTGTACCTGAGAGGCAAAGGAAACAGGAATAGGACAGTGGAGAAATGAGACAGAGAAGTGAAGCCACCCTATAATGGTTATGACATCAGACCAGCTACCACTGAAGTACCTGGAGCTCTAGCCTATTGGAGAGCCCAGAGAGTCAGAGTAGAACACAGCCTCAGTGTTATCTCTCTCCAGGGGGTAGGGAGCTGGGATATTGATTGAGTGCTACTTCAAGAGGCATTAATTCTCTGACTCTGCAGCACCTTCATGAGCAGGCAGAGCCAGCCTCACTGGCCAGAAAAAAACCCCAGCCCAATGACACAGGAGCTGGAAGTTAGATGCTACGGGTGTGTGGTAGCAGGAAGAAAACTGGGTGAGCACTAACATGTCAGCTGCAGGGGTGCAGGGCTGAATATAAAGAAAGAATTATCCTACTCCCAGTTCACCTCCATGCAGCACAAGCCATTAATATATATATATATAATTCATGTGGCAGATTATTAAGCACCATTAATCAAAGGCCAATTGAATTCTTACAGTTTTCCAGTTTTATAGAGAAATAATTGACATACATCACTATATAAGTTTAAGGCATACAGCGTGATGGTTTGATTTACATATACTGTGAAATGATGACAACAATAAATTCAGCTGACATCTGTCTTCTCACATAGATACAATAAAAAGAAAAAAAAAAAAGATCTTGCAAGGGATGTTGTTATCCAAGAGTAAGTAGGTTCATCCTATGATGGGTTTCTAGAGGAGTCATCTGATACTTCTTTTAAAGTAGGAAGCGAAGTCGAATTTTCTCCTTGTGATGAAAACTCTTTCATAGTTATTCTCTTAACTATACATAGTTCCTATACATCATACAACAGTGTTAACCATGGTCATCATATGGGTCACATACCTAGTACTTCTTTATCTTATAACTGGACTTTGTATGTTTTGACCACCTTCCTCCAGTTCCCTTCCCCCCACCCTCCTCTGTCTCTGGTAACCACAAGTCTGCTCTCTTTTTCTATGATTTCTTTTTAGTTTCCACATATACGTGAGATCATATATTATTTGTCTTTCTCTGTTGTGAATGGTAGGATCTCCTTGTGTTTTATGGCTGAATAACATTCTACTGTGTGTATATATGTATATATATATATACATATATATATGTATATATATATATATATCTCACAACTTTTTTATCCATTCATCCATCCATGAACACCTAGGTTGTTTCCATGTCTTTGCTATTATAAATAATGCTACTATGAACATGGGAGGTGCAGCAATTGCATTTTGCCAATACTGCTTCCTTGAGGGCATCTAGCAAGGACTACATTTCCAGAAATATGAAGCTACCATAAGAGTTATGGAACATGGACATGTTCAGTCTTTCATTTCTCCACACAGATATGCAATCATCAAGAGATACCTTGTGAAAGAAGATTTTGGAGGACTTAAACATGTAGCATTTCCTTTATTCTCACTGCCAGGCTGTAGGGTCGTCAGATGCAAAGATTTTCTCACTGGAGAGAAAGCAGCTTGAGAGATTATGTGGTTCATCTGACCTGTTACAACAGCTGAAAGGTATGGACTTGACCCACTTTCTCCTTTCCACTATACCTGGCTGTATTATGAGACTACTGCCAATGTGGAGAAGATTTTAATTAAAGTTCTTTAAGACCTCCAAGAATATTAGAAAGTATGTGGTATTTCCAATAATACATCAATATACACTAACTACTAACGTAGCTATAATGATAGTATGCAGCTATAATGACAACTAAATCTCCTCTTTAATTTCTGTCACTTGAAATTGGTTCTAGATAACTTCCTACTTGGGAGAATATTAAACACAGAACTAGCCTAAGTGTTTTCTAATGGTGCCACTATCATTGTATTTGGGAAGTCTACCGTGTTTATAGATTTTTGACCTACTTTCTTTAGCAAAAGCACATAAAGTAGATTTACACACTTACACTGTACTCAAATGTATGAAGAAAGGTGGTATCTTTTTTCTCTAAAATTGATTTTTTTACTTCTCACAAGTGCCACCTGCTGCATTGTATGTGTGTTTCCCTGTGAATGTGCCTGGAGGTTCGGAGGCATTAGAATTTTCATGCAAACTTTTTTGGTGAAGAATAACATATATAATGAAATGTGCAAATATATTTCACAAAATAAACATGAATATGGAGTCGGCACCTAGATTAAGAAATAGAACATTACCAGTACCCCAGAACCACCTGCCATGCCATTTCCCAGATACTAAACCTGAAGTGGGAGACAGGGGTAATTGATTCAATCACCCCTTTCTCCCTTCTCTGCACTCATGATCTGGGTGCATCACTGCAGAACTTAATATGATGTGAATTATTGCTTTGCTTCCTCAGACAGGAATCAGAGGCAGGACTTGCAGTCTTTCACTCTGGAAGACGTTAAAAACTTGGACCCTTTTGGGAGCAAAGCACAGACCTTGGTAACATGGCATCATGCTAAGAGCTATGGCCAGTAGAGAAATCACAGGGAAAAGGTAGCTGACGAATTCCAGGAAAATAAAAGTTCGAGTATTATTTTTAAGTTTCCCTTTTATGCACTGCAGTTTCCTTATGTCATCCTCAAGTGTCAGAAAAGTCTGTTTAATCCACAGCCTTTTTGTTAATTATGATTGAGGAATCCTCTTTGTCTACATTCTTCAGCAAAACGGACTAGAGGGAATAACTAGAATGTGAAAAAGATGTCAGACCTGCAGAAGGAGACAGAGGAAAGGGACTGAGCCTGAGCCTGGAACATGAAGCGACCAGGGGCACAGGTGGGTTTGTGGAAAGGTCTAACGCTCCTCAGGGTTCTCAGAAATACCTACCTGCACCCATAGGCTGCTCAGATTAAGGACCACCAAACAGTAAAGGGAAGAGGATCTCCCATATGCTAGAAATTAATTCGATGCAGAATTCGTCATTTTTTTAATAACTTCTACCTGTGTCATCAGACTAGCAAATATATATATATGACATATATATAATATATATATTCTTAATATTCAAATACATATATTCTTAATATTATCTTTTCATAGATATCCTTTAAAATGCAGTTAAAGAATATCATCAGACAATTAGAAAATATTAATTGGTCTTTTTTTGTTGTTTTTTGTTTGTTTTTTAGTTAATTGTTTTTTATTATTTGCTGTTCTCAGGGCCCCTCTCCCCACTCATTCCCTGGCTGAGGGAATTTCTTCCTGAAGCGCCTATTTCACACCCAGCCACAAGATGTCAGCCCAAGCTTAGTCATCCGGCATTTTCCCGGCCCACAGAATAAGCTTTCTTTTTTTCTAACCAGAAGTAATTTTGAGGCCCTCAAGACCCTCAGGGTCAGGAACAGCAACCACAGTGGCCGATTGCCCCGGATGCTCTTCATGGGTGAAACCCCTGGCCTTCTTGGTTCTGAGCAGACCAATAATCTTTGGCTTGTGGACACTAACAAATCACAACTGATTGCCTTGAGCTCTAGCAATTTCAGAAGGGCCTCTGCTAAGAGCAGCGTCCAGTCTCCGAGGGGCTTTCCTAACCACCGCGGCCCCCAGGGCTGGGAGGACATTGGCCCCTTGCCCAGTGTGTTGGCTGGAGCTTCCTGCGCAAGGCACGGGAAACCCGTGTCTTCGATCTGCGAAGGGGAAGCCACATACCCGCCTCCCCACCAGCAGCATGAAGGCTACTCCGGGTCTGGTCCTGCAGCTCGATGCCTTCGTAGATGAAAATGCTTTTCCACTTGCAGCATGCCCTCTGCAGGGTGTCAGCAGAACCTTTCCTCCTGCGCGCGAGATGCCCGCGGTAGCTCCAAGAACCACCACCTTCTTGCCACACAACAGAGAAGGAGGGATGGGAGAAGGTGGCTTTTCTTGTGGATTTTTGTGAGGTCTGAAAAAACAAGCAACAACAACAACAACAAAAACTCTTCCAGACACCTTCCAGCAGATGTAGGCACAACCCACCGCCCAGCCTGTTCCTGAAACAGTCTCCAGCAAAGGAAGTAGGGACCTGGTCGGTTTAGATTGGTTAGACCCAACCCATGCGGCGTGGCATTGCCCAACTTGAACAAAATGGGCTTCATTATCCAGGCTGTTGGGGAGGCAGCTAGCAGAATCTACTTCACAAGGTTTAAAAAAGGAAGGAAGGAAGGAAGGGAACTGCTCAAAAAAACAAAACAAAAAACAAACAAAAAACAAACCTGCCAAAAGTCCATATGAAATCTACTCTCAATAAAATTTATTTTCAGTAAATCAACATTTTAAATGTGTACTGTGCAGGTAGCTTATCATCGTGAGACCCTTTTTTTCTTTCTTTCTTTCTCAAATGCCCTTTTATGTAGCTCTACTAACTACTTACAGGGTAATTTGTGAAAATTTTATTATTTTGAATGCATTGGTGGCCAGTTCATTAAGTCTCAACATAGTGGGACAAAAACAAGAAAAGGTTTTCTATTTCCCACACTGTGACTCTCCTTGGATTTCTACTGGAGTTCCCTGTCCAGTCCCTTAGGTACCTCCTGGGCAGATTCCCTAAATTTCTAGTCACTTTCAATTACTAAGATTCTATTCATTTAAATTTTTTAAAATTTAAATACATATTTAAATCTCATCTCTCTCCTTCTCCAAAGGTTGGGCTTTCAAAATGGATGAGATTGTGGTCTGCTCTTTCCTTCTGCTTTGGCATCTTGGACTCAGTAAATAGGAAGACACAGTCCATCTCTGGAATCCCTCTTGGTCCTCTTCTTTCTAGTCTCCAGCTACTCTGATGTTGGATGAGGAAGAAGGGATCAGGGAAAATGGTAAATGCCTTTTGTTTTTGTTGTTTCCCTGTGGTGGTTGTTGCTTCTGAGTTACCAACGACTGGCTACCAACACACTCCCAAGTGAAAGAGACTTCAGACATTGCTTCACAGGTTACATGCACAAAATCTTTCCAAGGCCTTATTGGGGTTCTCCCTACCACACAATTTGCTGATGTCATGGCTCACTTCAACCCCTTTCTGCTCTCCCTTATTATATTTTCCTGGTAAAAAACCCCACACACTTGTTCCTGGTAGGCAACCTTTGTCTTTTGAGCAACCATCTTCAGTGGAGAATTGACAAGATGACACAAAACTGGCTTTTTTTCTGTAATGTCACAGGAAATTCTGCATCCCAATTGTGGATGTATGAACATCTCCACCATTGATCTTTGCTGTCTATCCTGCTTTTCTCTCCCTCCTCAGTTAGGCTGTGGGGCAGAGGGCAAGGATACTTGCCTTGGGAGATGCCTATCTGGGAAAGAGATCCAGCTTTTCCTTTTTGCAGGCAGCCTTGGTCTTTATGTGTGATTCTCTTAGAAATCCCATCACTTGGCTTCGGAGATGAGAAAGCATCTTTATCATGAACATTTGCTTCACCAGACTGACACCCACACTTCTTATGAATCTACTACTTCTCTCAATTGTTAAATAAGATGGGAAGGGGCATTGGCTGACTCTCCTGGATAGTAGGGATGATGTGTCTCCTCCTGGTAAGCCTGGGGCAGGGCCTGGTCCCTATGGTATTTTAGAAGGTGGATATGTAACTCACGTTATCCTTAGGTTGGGTTCATTGTTGCCAATATGAGGCCATAGTGAATATCCTCCTAACTGTCTTTTAAATTTTACATAAAGAACAATTATTAAAGAGAATTTTAAAAGTTTGATTTGTGGATCAGCATTCTGTATTAAATAAAAGAAGAAAACTCTAACATGTTTTGAGAACTTCTTTCATCTAATTGTCACAACAAGACAATGAAGTACTATCATTCTTACTTGATAAAAAAAAGAAAAAAAAGAAAGAAAATTTAAGCTCCAGAAGTATTCAGTGGCTTGTTCAAGGTCTCACAGTTAATGAGGCAGAAACACAGGTATGTCTGATTCCAAAGCCCATACTTTTTTGCTTCTGCTACTTTTTATACAGTGTCTGGTAAGTAGGTCTGATAGCCTCTCTAAATAACTAGTTTTAAATAAGCGAACAGCAAGACAAAATTCAATTAAAAAAGAGGGGCCACCACTGATCATGAACAGCACTCACATCTCCACTTACAGCACTTTCAGCTTATTCAGTCCTTCAGTGAAGAGTTATTCAGGGCCCACGGCAAACAGAGAAGAAATAGGATATGTATCCTTGCCTTCAAACTAGTTTGCAACTATGAAGGAACCTAAATACATACAGGAAATGAACTATAATAAAAGGTGAAAGTGCAAATCCTAAAACAAAGGCAAAAACTCAAATTCTAAAAGCATTCTCAAGTTCCATTTCATGTTTGGAGGAGTGGATGTCATAAAAAGTTACAGAGTGTGCCCCTGGGTGGCTCAATTGTTAAGCGTCTGCCTTCAGCTCAGGTCATGATCCCAGGGTCCTGGGATCGAGTTCCACATCGGGCTCCCTGCTCAGCAGGGAGTCAGCTTCTCCCTCTCCTGCTTCCCCTGCTTGTGTTCTCTCTCTCGCTGTCTCTCTCTGTCAAATAAATAAATAAAATCTTTAAAAAAAAAGTTACAGTATGAGCTGAGTACTAGGGAATGGGCAGCCTAAGGGGATGAGCGATGTCAGGGAAAGGTTTGAAGGTAGGGAACAGTGTGAAGAAAATCAGAGGGAGAAATCATCTAGCAGGTTTGGGGAACAGCCAGCTATAGCTAGTTTGGCTGGAATGTGAGGTGTGTGGAATTTATGTACTAGAGATTAGGAGATAAAATTAAAAATTTATGTAAGGGTAAGATCACAGAGAACTTTCAGTGTCAGGCTAAGGTAATAACTGAAACACCATTGAAAGAAGTTGAGCTGAGTATTATCTCATTTGAGCTGAGTCTTAGGACGGTGAACCTTGGAGTACGGTGTAGAATCAATTAGAGCAGGCGAAATTGAAAAAGTCAAAAGAAAAGATAGAACAACGGGTAGCTACTACAATTATCATGGGATGCACTGTCAGAGTAAATACTAGCAAAGATGTGGACCAACTGGAACCTTTGTATATTATTCTTGGAGTAGAAAGTGGAACTATCATGTTTCAAAGTTGTTTGGCAATTTCTTATAAAGTTCACCTTATGACCCAGTAATTTCACTCCCAGATACTTACCCAAGAGAAATGAAAACATATATTCACAAAAAGACTCGTACAAAAATATTGCCAGCTGGAGCACCTGAGTGGCTTACTTGATTAAGCAGCTTACTCCTGATTTCAGCTCAGGTCATGAGATTGAGCTCCACATAAGACTCCATGCTCAGTAGGGAGTCTGCTTGAGATTCTCTCTCTCTCCCTCTCCCTCTACCCCTCCCCCTGTTCACATGTGCACGTGTGTGTGCACACGCTCACTACCTCTCTCTCTCTCTAAAAGCATAAAAGGAAGGAACAAAGGAACAAAGGAAGGAGAGAGGGAAGGAAGGAAGGAAAGAAGGAAGAATATTGCTAATAATATATTGAAAAGCTGGAAATAACCCAAATGTCCATCAACAAAAAATTTAAATAAACAAATTTCAGTATATACATAATGGAATATTACTTAACAATTAAAAAAAATGAGCTACTGCTAGACACAATAACATGGTTGAATCTCAAAAATATAATGTTAAGGAAGCCAGGTAAGAGTATGTACCATGTGACCCCATTTATTTGAAGTCCAAATTCTGGGAAAGTTAATCTGTGGAAATAGAAATCAAATAGTGGGTTTTGGGGGAAGGAAATAAAGGGAAGTGTGGAGAATGGACTAGAAAGTTGCATGAGGGAAATTTCTGAGGGATGCAGATGTGTATATTATTTCTGGTGGTGATTACCCATATCACACAATTGTCAAAAACTCGTCAATCTGAAAATGTGGCATCTCTGCATCTTATTGTATGTCAATTATAACTTAGTTTTAAAAAATTCTAGGGCACTGAAAAGGTCACATTCACGCAACCTCCCTGGAAAAAACAAACTAACAAATCACAACACTCCCATACATTACCTGAGAAATCAATCAAAATAAAATGGTGGAAATAATGGTTGAAAAGGGCATAAGGGTGAGCAATAAAAGCAATAAAAACCTACAGTAAAGACAAAATAATAAGCTTAGATTTAAAAAATTAAGGACTTTTGTAAGAGATAATGAATGCTATAAAATTAATACATTAATAGTTGCCTGTATCTCAAAGGCTAAATTATGGTCAAAAATTCTGAAAAGTCAGTGGAAAAAGATACAGCAGTGGTGTGTTTAAAGAAATCTGTAATTTAAAAAGGCTAAAGGCCTGCTGCAGAAAAAGCTAGTATTATGCTCAAATGACATATTTATACACTTAAAACAATTTATTGTAAATTCTTTAAAGAATATTTTTTCAATTAAGTTCATGGTTCATAAAATTTGCTTTGGAAATAAAACCCATTTGGCTGCATTTATTTCTCACTCCGAGAGGTAATATAGTGCTTGCTGAAGCGTGTCCTCTTATCTGTCAGGGAAGTAGAGCTCATGTAAAAAAGGCAGCATGTAACTTTCTGTAATTAGCTTAGGAAACAAAATTAATTACTATTCATTATATCTTACCCAGATAAGCTCTAAGAAGTATATACTTAAGGTTACTTGTTTGGGGAGTCAGAAATTATATTTCCTATTCAAAAGCAAGATAGAAATCTGTAAAATATGTCATTCTGGTGACTTGCTTAGGAAGCAAAAGTGAGTTAAGAGTAGTTGGAAGTCCATTTGAGAAGGAAAATATAGCCTTGCACCGTGATAATTCATGTACCCTTATCAAGAAGGAAAGCTAAGCTGCTACCTGGAGATGTATTTTCCAGTAATAAACAGGTCATAGTTCTGTGCAGAGATGCCAGAATTCTGTACAGATAGAGAGTGACACACAGTGCAAACCCTTAAAATACACTATGATAATTTGGATCTCACCAGCTCCCCACCCACTCTGGATACTTGTTAATTCTCTGGGTTTCTGTGACTCTAAGATACTAACACATGGTTACTAGAAATAAGTGGAATGACTCTTAATGAGCAAACAGTTGACTAAATTGTGGTTAATGTCTACAAGGAACTATTAGATCTGTATTGACATTGTATTGTTTATATGTTAAATGAAAAAAATAAGTTTCAGAATCACACGTATTGTAAATATTCATTTTAGGTAAAACAAATCACAAGGGATTTGGGGTAAAACAAGTCCCAATATAAGATAAGAAAACAGAGCAGTAAATGCCATACTAGAATGTGGAATAATATTGTTCATATTAAAAAAAAAAAAAAAGACATCACTGATCTGTTTAAAATGTACATGACAATTACTATAAGGAAATCGCTTTGGAAATACATGTACTAAAAAAATTTCAGGAAAGATGAGTTAACATGGGTGGATGGACAGATGGATGGACGGATGGATGGATGGATGGATGGATGGATGGATGGATGGATGA
Source organism: Mirounga leonina (assembly GCF_011800145.1). Lineage (NCBI taxonomy): Eukaryota > Metazoa > Chordata > Mammalia > Carnivora > Phocidae > Mirounga > Mirounga leonina. Next base: position 12,307,182 of record NW_023270374.1, on the reverse strand, counting down.
GTGGGTAGACTGATGGATGGAGAAATCTGGAAGCATTTTTCCATTATTTTTCTAGTATATGATGTTTCCAATGATAATTCTGTTGCCAAAATCCCTTTTGTTCTCCTTATCTTTAGCATTCTGACATTTTTGACAGTCAGAATGTGAATGGAAAGTTTTTCTATTTAAAGAATTCTATTCCCCTTCAGCTCTGAAAAAGACCCTCATTGCTTCTCAAGTCATTGAGACCTGCTTTATTTCTGTTCTATCTTTGGGGCACTACTTGCTGGCTGTTAGATCTCCTGGGTAGATCTCTGTCTTGATTTCTCTAAAATATTCCATATCCTTTTCATGTTGCTCAACATTTTGATAATTTTTTTCATTTTCCCCCTTTTTTAATGAAAGGTTCACTTTATAAGTCAATCAGAGAAAGACAATAGTCATAAGTTTTCACTCATATGAGGAATATAAGAAACAGCACATAGGATCATAGGGGAAGGGGGGGAAACTGAATGGGAAGTCATCAGAGAGGGAGACAAAACATGAGAGACTCTTAATTCTGGGAAACAAACTGAGGGTTGATAGAAGGGAGGTGGGTGGGGGTATGAGGTAACTGGGTGATGGGCATTAAGGAGGGCCTGTGATGTGATGAGCACTGGGTGTTATATGCAACTGATGAATTATTGAACTCTAAATCTGAAACTAATGATGTACTATGTGTTGGCTAATTGAAATTAAATTTAAAAAGGATCATTTTGGTCTCTATTTATGAATATAATATCTTCTTAAATTGGTATGTTTCTTTCTCTCTATGCCCTGAATTATCTCTATCCTCTTGGGTCAGTTTGTGTGTATGTGTGTGATTGTACTATCCTAAAACAGTGAAGAGAATAGGGAGTGAGATTGCAGTTACAGGAGAAGAGATGTCTACAGATTTCTGGAATATAGAAGATATATTAAGAAATGTTGATGGCAGAGGAAGAGGTAAGGAGGGTAAGCCACTTCTTAGAATATATGCTGAGGAACATACATGAAAGAAGCAGCCAATTCACCTTGCAGACATGGGTGACAATTCCAGCATGCTGTTTATTACTCAGATGATCCTTGGTATTGTACTTCATTCAGAACTTGCACTATTATTTAATAGATCAAATATACAAGGTATGAAATATGTATGTATTTAAGGCATATCTGTGTTTATCATTTATAACTCTAATGTACATATGGTAGATATGTATCCTTTGTATATAATTATATTTAAGTTATATATGTTTACAATTTTGTTCTGCTTGGTTTTGAACTTACATAAATATAATTATACTATAAATATTATTCTAAGATTGTTTCTTTCATTCAACACTGTTTTTGAGGTTCATCCACATTGAGGCATGTGGTTGTCATTTAATCACTTTCACTGCTGAATTTTATTCCATTGCATGATATATTACAATTTATTGATTCAGGCTGCTATTATGGAGATTCAGTGTTTGGCTATCATAAATCATGCTGCCATGAACATTCTTATATACATATTCATTTATAGGATTGCACAATTGTCTCTTGGCATGGAGTATTACATTACAGAAATGCATAGGTTCGATACCACATTTGATACTAAACTGGTTTCTAAAGTTGTACCATTACACCCAAACAAACAGCGGATGAAAGTCCTGGTTCTTCTACATCTTAGTGATCATTTAGTATCTTCCAATATTCTAAATCTTATTGAGCTGGTAGTGTGCAACTATGTCTCATTTGGGTTTTAATTTGTATTTCTAGTATTGCAAATGAATGTGAGCCTCACTTTCTTGTGTATTGTGATTTTTTGTCTGTGAGCTACTCATTTTTTGCCTATATTTTTTGTGGGAGCTTTTTTTTTTTTTAAAGATTTTTATTTATTTATTGGAGAGAGAGTGAGTGAGAGAGAGCACATGAGAGGGGGGAGGGTCAGAGGGAGAAGCAGGGACTCCCGACGCGGGACTCAATCCCGGGACTCCAGGATCACGACCTGAGCCGAAGGCAGTGGCTTAACCCACTGAGCCACCCAGGCGCCCTGTGAGAGTTTTTTTAACTTGAGTTTGAATTTGAGGTTTTACAGAAAAGATATGCATTTTCATCACCAGGCACCTAAAAGTATTATTAGAATGAGGTCACTTCAACTAAATGATCTGATTGAAATTTTCCAGACCACAAAGGTAGTGTGAATATGGACTAAAACCCATGTGAGAGCTGGCTTACATATTTTTAGAGGAGATTTCTTTTTTATCTAGTACCAAGTTCAAAAAAGACAAGTTTTATCTATGCCCCCTTCTTCAGGGTGAGATTTCTTTTTAGTTCACCTTGCCACCAAGGGCATAACCCTTAAGAATCCCAGGCTTATGAGATGTCCCAATAGACTTCTACTTTGGGTGGACCCTAAAATTTGCCTCTGTGCCCTGTATTCCATAAAGCCAAATCAGAAACTTAATTCCCCAAGTTTCTTAGCAACTCTTGGAGAAGTTCCAGCTTCGACATTTAATCTAACTTACAGGGTTCCTTCTTTCACTTCAGTTTGAAAACTGCAGATGTCTTTTTTTAAAATATCAGCTCAATAAGGCTCTTAAATTAAAAAAAAAAAAAATCCATCCAACACTTTCATTATTTCAATCAGGAGTGTGAATCAGCATATAATCTGGTATATTACATAACCCTGCTTCTTTAATCTTTACCAAATAGACTAGTGTTGCCCAATGGAACATTCTGTGATACAGGAAATGTTCCATGTCTTCACTGGCCAATATGGAAGCCACTAGTCACATGTGGCTATTGAGCATGTGAAATGTAATTCTGGTGGTTAAAGAAGTGAATTTTAATTTTTTAAAAAGATTTTATTTATTTGACAGAGAGATAGAGAGAGCACAACTAGGCAAAGCAGCAGGGGGCTCAGAGGGGAGACTGATGCAGGACTCGATCCCAGGACCCTGGGATCATGACCTGAGCTGAAGGCAGATGCTTAACAACTGAGCCACCCAGGCGCCCGTGAATTTCAATTTTCACTTAATTTTAATTGTTTTCTTTTTTTTTAAGATTTTATTTATTTGACATAGAGACAGCAACAGAGGGAACACAAGCAGGGACAGAGGGAGAGGGAGAAGCAGGTTCTCCGCTGAGCAGGGAGCCCGATGTGGGGCTCCATCCCAGGACCCTGGGATCATGACCTGAGCCAAAGGCAGATGCTTAATGACTGAGCCACCCAGGTGCCCCATTTGTTTTCAATATAAATTTAAATAGCCATCTGTAGCTAGTGGCTACCATCAAACAGCAGAGGAACAGACCTTTATTCACCCATAATAACTGCTCTTATAAGGTGTAACTATTAGAATTATATATAAACTAGGAGATGGGATTATTTGCTACATGACTAAGAATGCATAGCCAAAGGAAAAGCAGTATAAAGTCAAGTTGAAAAGAGAGCTGGTCTTCGAACTACAAGGTTCTATAAGAACTAAGGACATGGAGTTGTAGGGTTACTTCATTATCTGCAAACTATTTCCCCAACACTATTACACATAACTCAGCAATGAAAACACTGGATAGAAGTGATCTATATGCAGGAGCACCAGCAAGTTAAACCAACAAAACCATAGCTGTGGTAAAACCGTAGCTATTTCCCTACCAAAGGTAGGTTTAAAGGCCTACTGATTTAACAGTTGAATATCATATCTATAGCTTCATCCAGACTTTTGTCATGATGTATTGGCAGCTAAAAATGTTATTACTGGGGACCCTGTCATATTAATTACACTGGAGCTGGTACTAACATCAGGCACAGCAATGTTAAACACATTAATGCCCAAAGTGACCCTGGTATGCTCCAAGGTCTTTTCTGGCACAGCAACTGTCTTCAGTTTCTTCTCCCCATTGGCCATAAAGGAATTTTGGCAGCTCTATGTATACAATCTAAGCAGACTTTGCGGTTTGATAACAAGGGCAGAATTGGCCGTGGCATGTTAAGAACACTTGGATTTTGAGCAGCATGCTCATATTTACACCCCTTTTTTTTTATACTGCTGGAAAATTTCTAATTTCTACATTTATCATCTCTCATGAGATCTGACATATGTTGAAGTTATGTTTTGTTTTGGCACACAGTTTGTTCAATGATGGTTACTCACCTGGTACAAGACATGGAGAAGAAACCTTTGGACACAGAGCAGATGACACCACTTTCTGTTTTGTAATGCGTCCTGATGTCATTTTCTGTGAATGTGGTCAGGTAGAGTTGTTTTTTGTTGTTGTTGGGCTTTTTTTTTTTTCCTGTCTCGTTTAGTGGGGCAGGGTGAGCTAAAGTCACAGGAAGAAAAATGTGATGTATGTGCTCAGTATGTACCATTTTGGTTTTGTTTTGCAAGAAGACTTGAACTATTTTTGATAACAAGAGTAAATGGTAGGAAATGATTCTTTAAATAAAAAAAAGAGTCAGTCTTCCTCCTGAAAGTATTAAGCTTCCAGCCTCTTTTTTTTTTTCTTTTTTGGGAAATAATACTGGATGTGTGACATCTACCTGACTACATCACAAAAAGAGTATTTAACATAGTTTGTGGATTGCACAAGTCAAAAACATAAACAGCACAGGAAATGGCATGAGGTACTCCCCAAAAGATTTCATTAGGCTAAATCTTATCTTAGCTGCAATTGCTCTGACTCAGACGAGCTTCTTGAATTAATATCAAAGCCAGTACATTCTCACAGCTGGGCTCCCACCATGCAGCCTCTTGTTTTTGTTATTTATGGCACTAGACCTCTCCTTGGAACTTCAGGGAATCAGCCATTTGGCTCTAGACCCATTCATAGAGAGACTTCTCCCAATGTTATTGCTACCAGACACATGATATTTATTTCCTTTTAAGAAATGGAGGAGTATTTAAATCATGCCTCTTTGCAGAGTTATATTCTGCACAGAAGAAGCACAGTCCTGTGAAAAGAGTACTGGACTTAGGGTCAGGAGAAATGGGTTCTTACCCTAGCTCTGCCATTAACCACATGTGCTCTTCCTGCACAAGCCACGCAACTTTTCTGGGCCTTGGTTTCCTCAGCTGTAAAAGGTAAGGATTCTACCACAACAACATTAAGATCCCATATGGCAGGGGCGCCTGGGTAGCTCAGTTGTTAAGTGTCTGCCTTCGGCTCAGGTCCTGGGATCGAGCCCCGCATCGGGCTCCCTGCTCAGCAAGCCTGCTTCTCTCTCTCCCACTCCCCCTGCTTGTGTTCCCTCTCTCGCTGTCTCTCTCTCTGTCAAATAAATAAATGAAATCTTAAAAAAAAAAAATCCCATATGGTAGTCTAATTGGGAAGGCTGAGTTATCCAGAACTGACCCATGTAAACAAGTAGAAGATAGATTGGGGGTTCTATTTCCATGCTGCTGGATCCTCAGAATAGGTCAACCCCAATGGAAAGAAAGCCAATCTTTTTTGCACTTTTCCCTCAATGACCTGTTTTCTAATTTAGGAAAGATTAAATACTCATAGTTCATGAGAGTGTTTCTGAGTCAGTTTGTAGGGTCTGTGTCCTCTTTATAAGGACACTATTTTATATCCCATTACCATGCATTTCACATCATAAATGGAAACCTCTTACATTTATAGGGTATCTGAAAAGGTGGAAACCATGTGATAACCTTATTTTAAGCAAGTATGTCAGTTTTATTATCAAATAATGGGCATTAAATTTAAAACAATGGGTTTAGGGGTGCCTGGGTGGCTCAGTCGGTTAAACATCTGCCTTTGGCTCAGGTCATGATTCCAGAGTCCCGGGATCAGATTGAGCCCCGCATCAGGCTCCCTGCGGTGGGGAGTCTGCTTCTCCTCCTCCCTCTGCTCCTCCCCCCACTCATGCTCTTCCTTGCTCTTTCTCTCTCTCTCAAATAAATATATAAAATCTTTACAAAATAAAATAAAACAGGGCGCCTGGGTGGCTCAGTTGGTTAAGCGACTGCCTTCAGCTCAGGTCATGATCCTGGAGTCCCGGGATCGAGTCCCGCATTGGGCTCTCTGCTCGGCAGGGAGTCTGCTTCTCCCTCTGACCCTCCCCCCTCTCATGTGCTCTCTCTCATTCTCTCTCTCTCAAATAAATAAATAAATAAAAATTTAAAAAAATAAAAAATAAAATAAAACAAAGGGTTTGTTAGTTGGCAAAAAGTACAGTAAATATGCCAGAGAGTCTGGAAACAGGAGAAATGGTGTTTTTGTTGTTGTACATTATACAGATAGGAAAATTGAGTCTCAGAATTGCTAAGAGCTCAGAGTTCATAAGGAGCAGATCAGATCCAAAATTCAAGCCCATATTGGTCTGCCTCCAAAGGTATGCAGCTTGTTCTCCATTAGGTATAAGCATATCAAATCAAAACCAGCTCCCTAACATATTTATATAACTTTTCTCATTGAAAGCTTACAAATAACAATCCAAGATTCCAAACAACCCACTTTGAAGGAGACTGGATAAAGTGGTCTAGACGCTTTTGATGTATGATGGAAGAGTCTAACTGAGCCATGGTCACTTTAAAATAAAAAGTTTTCATTGTTTTTTCAGAACTTTCTTTTAAATTATGTTCAGTTAGCCAACATAGAGTACATCATTAGTTTTTGATGTAGTGTTCAGAATTTTTTTTAAGAATTTTCTGAAAATATCTGTATACTTTTCAAACAAAAACTTTTTATCCTGAAGCCCATTCTGTGTATAATGAACATTTCTTCATTTTATGACATTAAGTAAATGTGCATATCAATGTCCTCTGCTTAAAGTAGAAAACTAATTGCAGGGTGCCGTCACTTCTACCTTGTTTATACAACATATGGCACAGTAGCCTGAACAGCTACGCTGAGCTACACATAAAGTCTTCAAATGTTTGGACTGGATGAAAGCTTGTAATAGACTACTCTAACCTCCTCACTTCACACTTGAATTGACTGAGGCTCATTCATTCAGTACACCTTTTCCAACACCTACTGTATGCCTTTCATAAGATTCAGAACAATGGGTGATCAAAGGATGAATCAGCTCAGACAAGTCCAGCGATTGCCCAAGGACACTCACAGCTCCATGCCACATCTAGGACAACTGGAGCAACAGTGATCAGAACACAAGACTGAAGTAAGTCAGCACACATCTGTCATTATTTATAAAGGTGCTAAAGGTAGAAAGCAGGATGAATGCAAACTCAGTGAGCATCAAGGGAAGGAAATCTGGGGAAAGTTTTTAAATATTTATATGTGAGGACTTCAAAGAAATGCTTTAAAGCAATGCCACTTAAGTTGAGGGATATGACCTGATGGAACAATTTAGCAACTGACAGAGTATTTTTCAGAAAAAGACAGACTTTGAGGTGTATGGTGTCCAAACGGTACAATGTGGGGGCACATTAAACTCTCTAGCCTTCAGACATCGAAAAGTAACTTCTGGGTGGAAACAGTGGCTCCACAGACTCACATCTTTCTATCTCCACTCTAGTCTGCAAGTGAAATCTAACAGATATCGAATTACAAGTGAAATCTGGCCTCCTTGGGAAAACTAAGAGGTTAAGTGGAAAAAAATAAAAACAAAATCTCTTCTATATCACCTCCCTGACAAGGCAGCAAACCCACAATAAGAACAGAGTAATAATGGTTTCAATGAAAACCTCCCACTCTTGTTCTGGAAATGATGAAGAGACAACTCCAGTTCACTGGGGTTCCCAGGATCACTGATTCTTCTAGGGGACCCTTAGCCTCTAGGCAGATCCAATTTACCCTTCAAGAAGAATGAGATCATAAGGAGACTAAATTGCCATTGTTTATCCCTCCAAAGCCTACTCACTATTAACTAGGGGAATAGGGGTTTTTTACTTGAGCAACTTCTCCTCTGGATTATTTAGGGCTTCAAGGTTGCCTTTGGAACTGGAATGCTTCTAGTGACTGAGAAGCCAATCTGTGTAGAAGGGGTCCCGTCTGAGTCCAAACTATATATGTTCTGAGGACTCCAGTATGTCTGGACATATTTGAAGGGCTTTTAAGATGCAACCACCAGGACAGATTTTAATGGACATCTCCCAAGGTCCAAACCACAACTTTGGTTCAGAAATAATGGTGCAGGGTCATAGAACAGTGGCAGTGTGGTGGAGGCACTTCAGTGTAGCTCCGGAGTATACTGGAGACCTAAGCGTAGATAGAGACTCTCGTAAAAGCGCAAGTGGAAAAGTAAAGTCACTTCAAGTATATTTTCCACAAGACTAAGAGAACAATTAGCCAACAGCACCAGGTCCAGCAAGACCAGGAATTGGCACCCTCAGTGCAAATGTTGGCACCCTTGTATCATGGATCTGCTGCCTCTGTGAGAACCATCGACAAGCACTGGAGTAGTGGCAATGCCCCAGGACAGAATGGGGAGTAATTAGCACAAAGAATCAGAACATTGAGAGGAGATGGGGAGTCTGGGTCCTCACACATCTCCTCCTCAAGACAAGAGGATTTATCTGCAGAACACATTTGAGAAAGACTCAGGAGGAATTTGAAAGAAGTTGCTTGCCATTCTTGCAGAGACATGGGAAATAGAGCCAGAAAAATACTGTTTAATGACTATTGTCATAAGCATTATTTATTCCTACGCTGCTGCAGCATCGAAAATACAAGTTAAGAAAGAAAAAAAAATGGTGCTTTTTTTCTTTAATGAAATGTGTAACTGTGGAATTCTTGAACTTGATAAACTATGAAATGTTAGTTCTAGCCTTTTCTTCTTCTTGTGGCTCCTCCTGTAGCTTCTCCGAGTATTGCCATGTGAATTTCCTCACAAAAAAGAACCAGGCTGGATGAGAACAATGATTTCTTGGAGTAGTGCAATGTCATGGATTCTGAAAAGAAGGTGCCACATTTCTGCTGCATTGATGCATCCCTAAAGAAGCTACATAATTTATTCTGTTACTGTCAAAACCTATGTGCTGCCCTTAAGCATTTTACTTAAAAATTATCTCTATGATTATTGCCTTTACTACAACCCTGATTAGCTTTTATGTGATGATAAATGCATATATGTTTGGGTTAATATATGCCACATATATATTTCCATTCATTTTCTTCCCTTGGTGAGTATGTTTATGCACTCAGTTTCCAACACAAACTACACCACTAGCACCCATGCATATGGATAAGAAACAGAAGAGGTTAGGTGTGGAATGCCATACCTTCTTGCTCTAATTCAGGACAGCAATGGAATAAGCAAACTAGGGAGGTTCTGGGCTTTAGGCAGATAAAATTCACAACTGATAAGTGTTCAGAACTATCATCCCTTTCCCCATACACTACTGAATAGGGGAGATTGCTTCTCATACTCCCAGATAAACCTGTGCATACCTTCATTCACAAAGTAAGACCTTGGGCAATGAGCTTAACCTCTTTGGATGCAATTTCCTGATTCATAAAATAAAAAATAAAATATCTGCCTGTCTGTCCCTCATAAGACTTTCTATCACATAAAATAGAAAATTACAATATAGATATATTTTTGTTTTATTTCAATTACCTTCACTTTTTTTTTTCTTTCTTTCTTTTTTTTAGAGAGAGAGACAGAGAGCGCATGTGGCGGGGGGGAGGGGCAGGGAACAGAGAAAGAATCTCAAGCAGGCTCCATGCTCAGCACAGAGCCTGATGCAGGGCTTGATCTCACAACCCTGAGATCATGACTTGAGCTGAAATCAAGAGTCAGATGCTTAACAGACTGAGCTACCCAGGCAACCCACAATTACCTTCATTTTTAAAAAAAGAAATTATCACTTAAAATAAAATGGTCCCTGGAAACGTGAGTAACATCAGTAAGAGGGCAGAATAAGAAATCCCAATCTTTGATCCCCCACAGAAACAGATATGACAATGATATATAAACCAAAGTACTTTTATGAGAGGTCTAGATTACATTAAGATGTTATAGTACTCAAGATGAGCACACCTTGTAGAATGGTTATCTTAAAAAAAAAAAAAAAGATAACCAGGGTTGACAAGGATATGAAGAAATTGGAATCCTTGAACAATGTTGGCAGGAATATGAAGTGATGAAACTGTGATGGAACTGTATGTGGCTTCCTCAGAAATTAAAAATAGAATTACTGTATGATCCAATAATCTCACTTCAGGGTATTTATCCAAAAGGGTATCAGAATCAAAGAAGTTTATGCATCTCTATGTTCATTGGGGCATTATTCACAATAGCCAAGATGTGGAAAAACTAAATATCCATTGATGGATGAATGGTTAAAGGAAATGTGATATTCAGCCATAAAAAAGAAGGAAATCTTGCCATAGGCAACAATATGGGTAAACCTTGAGAACACTATGCCAAGGAAAATAAGCCAATCAAAGAAGAACAAATACCGTGTGATTCCACTTATATGAGAAATCTAGCAGAGTCAAACTCAAAGAAAGTATAATGATGGTTGCCAGGGGCTGGGAGGGGAAGTGGAAAGTGGGGAGTTACTATTCAATGGGTATATAGTTTCAGTGAAGCAAGATGAGTAAGTTCTAGATATCCACGGTACAACATTGTGCTTAAAATCAACAATACAATAGTGTACACTTAAAAATTTATTAAGAGAGGGGTGCCTGGGTGGCTCAGTTGGTTAAGTGTCTGCCTTCGGCTCAGGTCATGATCCCTCCTGGGATAGAGTCCTGCATTGGGCTCCTTGCTCAGCAGGGAGTCTGCTTCTCCCTCTGCCTGCCGCTCCCCCTGCTTGTGCGTGCGCACTCTCTCTCTGACAAATAAATAAATAAAATCTTTAAAAAAAAATTTATTAAAAGAGTAGATCTCGGGACGCCTGGGTGGCTCAGTCGGTTAAGCGGCTGCCTTCGGCCCAGGTCATGATCCCAGGGTGCTGGGATCGAGTCCCATATCGGGCTCCTTGCTCAGTAGGGAACCTGCTTCTCCCTCTCTCTCCCTCTACTTGTGCTCTGTCAAATAAATAAAATCTTTAAAAAAAAAAAAAAAGAGTAGATCTCATGTTATCTGTTCTTACCACAGTAAAAAATGTATTAAGCATGGATCCTTTTAGGACAACTCCCTCTTACAACCTAAAATATTGGAATGCCAAATTCCAAAGTGATTTTTAAATAAACTTTGAAAACTAAGCTTTATCATGAGTTAAGGACAAATAGGATATTTGGGGGAACAGGAGGAGGAAGTTTAGGTCAGATATGCCCTGAGATCCGAGGCAGTAACTCTTCTTTTTCTATAATTTGGGCACTTCATAACTCAGTGTTATGTATAACGTAAGTCCATGTCCTATGGTTTGGAGGATGAAGAGGCAGAAATCATGTCAGAGTTTTCTCACCTGAATAATTAACACTGAAAAAGAAATGCAGGTGAATAAAAAATCAACCAAGTTTGAGCCCATAGCTAACAATTTTTCTGGTGCATCAACAATGCTCCACCAGCCCTCTTGGCTGACTACATGAGATCCTTGGTCAGACAATCTTTTGGCAAGAGGAACATGTGAATCTTAGGACCATTGCTTGCCATAGATCCTGGGGGCCAAAATGCTCTCTCTATTCTCTTAATGGTTCCTATACTGTACTTGCTGGAGGACTAAGAGCTCTTATAGCATCTTTCACCACTAAGCAGATGGTTTCTGGGGACAAGGCTGATGGGAGCCCTGCCCCTTCAAAAAAGCAAAAAAGCAAGTTTGGACACAATGAACAGGGTTGAGAATTGGGAAATGCCAGAGGTCACATCTGGATACTAGTCCAAGTTTCTGCCCCACCCCATTCTAAGTAAACAAAGGAAGGAGTGTCAGCATTTTACCAACTGAAGGTGAGGCTCAAATATTTGTGGATGTCGGAAATCAAGAGATGCTTCTCACTTTCATTTTATCCCATGACATTGTTCTTGGATAGCATTTAGGAAAATGTCATATTTAGTGAAAAAATTAAGGATGATATAAATTTTCATTTAAAAAAAATGAAACATTAAAAATAGTTCTCATTAGCACAAAAATGAGCATTCAATAAAATGAATATTCATAATTGGTTTTTCCCTTATTTTAGAAGTGTCTGTATTCATGGAACTGAACAAGAGGAATCATATGTAGACTCTAAATGCCATTTGGTATTAGATGAAATAGCCTCATTAGTAATAATTCTATACCTAACAGTTTATTATGTCAGAAAACTTATTGATCAGTATTCAAATATAAGTGCTTTGGGAAAATCATTGGCTTAAAAAAATATCTTTTTTATTAAGTGCCTTTTAGAAATTATGCAATAACATCTACTCAAATTCATAGATGTAAAGATACATTATGAAAAAGCTAATATTTGCCCAGGTAACCAGAATAATTTCACATAATTCTGAATGCCCCATAAGTGTCTATGATGTTTTATAATACTTTTACAAAACAAATTTGTATTATTCACATTGATCTTTAATCTTTTCTTCTCACTTAGCAACCATTCATGAGTGTGCCTCTGAGTCAATCTGAGAAATCTCAATCATTCCTCACTATAGTTGCAAACCTTTCATTTATAGCTGTACCACAATTTGTCCAATCATTGCATAGCTAATGAACATTCAGGTTGTTCCCAGATTGGTTTGCTCGCTTGCTTGCTTGTTTTTCTACCACAAACAATGCTGTGACAAATTGATACATTTGATACACATATCTTTGAGTCCTAGTACTTTTATTTACATGGGGTAGATTTCTACAAGCAAACTTGTTGGTCAAGGGCACATGCATTTTTATTTTACCAGTTAATACTTGCTTGTTTTCCAGAGGTTGTAGCAGTTTTATACCCACCATCAATGTATGAGAGTACTCATTTCCTTGAAGCATTGCCAACATTGGAGTTTGCTGTACTTTAACATTTTTGTCATTCTCATAGTTGTTGGGTGACTTTTAGATTTAAAAAAAATAGGTTTGTGGTTTCTTTTTGTACTCTAAAAGTCCTGACTGTACTGTTATAAAATGTTCATTTTAAATAGAAAAGCTTACATGTTCTTATTTTGCCCATTGGATTTTTATTACAGTAACAGTTTTACAACATAACAGATATAGAAAGCAACCAACATCACTCCATAACTATTTTTCCATTTTAGTCCATGTACATTTGAGGTTCATGAAGACAAGATTCTATATACTGCAATTTTATACTTTCAATTTTTACCATACATTACAAGATAAATATTTTCCTTGTTATTACAGAATCTTCCCTTTTAACAGCTGCTTGCTGTCCCATGGTTTGTATCTATACAGTAATTAATGCTTCATCTGTTACTGAGTGTCTGACATCCACAAAGCTATTTCTGATCTAATAATTACAGATAACTGAAGTGAAAATATACATAAATATAAAATAATCCCTGTTAAGCAGATTTTCCTTGGATAAAATTCCAACAGAATAGAATAAACATGCTAACAGATCTTGAGACATTGAACCAAATTATTTTCCAAAAGTATGGTACCTATTTATCCAGGCACATTACCCTTATGCATGACATTTAAAGACTTCTAAATAAAGACCCAGCAATCTTTATTTTCAGTGAGCTTTTTGACATTTTAAAAGCACTCGATGCTTTTAAGATATAATGGTTATCCTTGGGAAAGGTAATGACTGGAAGGGGGAGCAAGTGAGGTTCTGGGCCCTAGTTATGTTCTGTTTCTTGATGTGGGAACTAAGAAGTCGGATGTGTTTAGTTTGTGAAAACCAGAAATGCAGTACACTTAAGATTTGAGCACTTTCTCTATGTGTGTTATAGTAAAGGTTCAAGAAATGTGTTGTGGCAATTTCATGGAATATCTGTTGTGCTGCAGAAAGACATATGAACAATCTGGAACATTTTGCCAAGTATCACTTTGGACTGAAATTGGGTATCGAAATATGCTCACATATTTTGCTATAAACCAGCAACGATGTTCCAAAGCACCAAGTGTTAGAAAATCACTCCAAGTCCCAGATGATCATACATTCTTTGTTTTCTAAACTTTGGCAGCAGTCTGACAGTGGCACTGTTGGGAAAACTAGGTCAACCTGGAGCTTACTGTTGCTCAAAATAAACTTTGAGGAAGTCAGCTGGTGACAGGGCCCCGGGAAGTAGTGATTGATCTGAGACACACAGTTAACTAGTGGCAGAGCTAGAACTGAACCCAGGCCTCCGGTTTACCCATAGTAGGGCTTTTCCCAATGTAGCAGGCTGCCTTCTCTCCAGCCTGAGACAAGTATCAGACAAAATAGTTGTTGATTAAAGTCTTTCTCTGTTTTTCCATAGGATCTGCTATAAGTTCTCTGATTCTGTATTTCGTCCTTCCCCCAACTCTGCTTTTTTAGAAATTTTTTTTATATATTCTTTTTTTAAATTTTATTTTATTATGTCATGTTAGTCAACATACAATACATCATTAGTTTTTGATGTAGTGTTCCACGATTCATTGTTTTCGTATAACACCCAGGGCTCCATGCAGTACGTGCCCTCCTTAATGCCCATCACCAGGCTTATCCTGGGAAAACTATGCACTTTTATTCTTTGTACCTGTTGCCTACTTCTCCTAAAAGATGATACTGTGTTCAGTCCTTCGTATATATGACCTCATTTTAAATAGTCCACACAATAATCTCATAAAATAGGCCTTACAAACAAAAGCTTATCCAAGAGCACATAGATACAGACTTTTCACCCAGTTCTGTTTAATTCCAAACCCCTTATCTAAACCACTCCTCCCTGCTGCCTCTGTTCTTGCATTCATAGCATTTTTGAGTCTTGATAGTTACATGCATGTTTGCATAGGCAGTGTCTCATTTACCCTTCCTTACAACCTCCTGAACTAAGCATTATTTTTGTGCCCCTTTACAGATGAATAAATGAAAGCTTAGAAAGGTGAAGTGACTTGCCCAAAGTCACACCATAATTATAATCCATACCACATAATTTAATTCCTGATTCAACATTAGCTTTTAGGTAATTACATAAATATTTATTGAAGACTTACTTGTGGAGCATTAAATTGGATACTCTGAGAATTAGAGAGATTGTTCATAATTGCTTCCTGTGTTAGACATATCTGTTCTATCTAGTTTATAAGATCCTACCCAGAATAGAGCTCAGCTTGCTTGTAACAGCCTCCCATAATGCTTAGACCAGCCTGGGGCCCAGAATCACTAAGTACATATTATTAGACTGATTACTTTGGATCTTCTCATCTTGGCTGCCAGGATAACCAGATGCCAAACAGTCACCAAACATTCTTATCCTGTGGCTGATTTCAAGGTCATTCATCTCCTGGTCACCCTGATTTCCTTTGTTAGGAAAAAAATTCCGTTTTATTTTAAGAAAATATTTTTTTCTCAAACTAGCCATAGGCAATAAGAGTGAATCCCAACCTCCCCAAAACATATAGAAAAATCACTGAGTGGTCTGACATTAGAAATTCTTCCTTAAAATGATGGTAAACAAATCAAGTTAAAAAAAATGAATTTTTAAGCATTAACAATTCACAAGTTCTTCAAAATCCTATTGAAGAATGAAGTTCAATGGCATAAAAGCACAAAAGAAAAAGAAAAACAGATAAATGAGACTTCATCAAAATTAAAAACTTCTGTGGGGCTCCTGGGTGGCTCAGTCATTAAAAGCCTGCCTTCGTCTCAGGTCGTGATCTCAGGGTCCTGGGATCGAGCCCCGCATCGGGCTCCCTGCTCGGCGGGAAGCCTGCTTCTCCCTCTCCCAGTCCCCCTGCTTGTGTTCCCTTTCTCGCTGTCTCTCTCTCTCTCTCTCTCTCTGTCAATTAAATAAATAAATAAAATCTTTAAAAAAAATTTAAAGCTTCTGGTGACTCATGATGACTATACCTACTGTAGTGAGCACTGAGTAGTATACAGAATTGTCAAATCACTATGTAGTACACCTGAAATAATATAACATTGTGTGTCAACTATACTTCAATCGAAAAAGAAACTTTTGTGCTTCAAAGGATACCATAACAAAAGTAAAAAGACAATGTACATTATGGGAGAAAATATTTGCAAATCATATTTATGAGAAGGGACTTATATCTAGAATATATAAAGAACTACTACAACTTAATAATAAAAAGACAAATAACTCAATTAAAAAATGGGCAAATGATCTAAATAGATATTTCTCCAAAGAAAACATACACATAGTCAATAAACACATGAAAAGATGTTCGATATCAGCCATCATGGAACTGCAAATTGAAGCCATAGTGAGATACCACCTCATTCTTTCTAGAATAGCTAGATAGATAATAGCAAGTATGGTGAAGCGCAGAAATTGAAACCTTACATTGCTGGTTGTAAGGTAAGATGGCTTTTAGAAAACAGTCAGGTGGTTGTGAAAAATGGTTAAACAGAGTTAATATATGGCCCAGCAACTCCACAACTACATATATACCCAAGGGAAATGAAAACATATTTTTACATAAAAACCTGGAACAACTCTATTCCTTTGGTAAGAAGTCATAGGATCTACTCTATTAACAACTTTCCTATATATCATGCAGCAGTAAAACTACAGCAACATTACTCATAATAATCAGAAAGCAGAAATAATCCAAAATATCCATCAGCTGATGAATGGATAAGCAAAATGTAGTGTATATATATATACATATATATGTATATATATATATACACATTTTGTGTATATATATATATAAGATGGAATATATATATTTGTGTATATATAAATATATATAAATTTGTATATATATTTGTATATATATATAAAATGGAATATATATATAAAATGGAATACTATATATATATAAAATGGAATATATATATATATATATTGGAATATTACTCAGCCATAAAAAGAATGAAGTAATGAAAGAAGCCATTGACAAAAGGACATATATTGTATGATTCCATTTATATGAAATGTCCATAAAAGGTAAAACAATAGGGACAAAGAGTAGATTAGTGCTTTAGTGCTTGTCTACCTGGGGACAAGCAAGGGGAAAGAGGAGATTGGGGTACCATGAAGAGTGACTGCTAATGATATAGGGTTTCCTTTTAGGGTAATGAAAATGTTCTGAAATTGTGGTGGTGATTGCACAAATCTAAGTATAGTAAAAATCATTGAATTGTATCCTTTAAATGAGTGAATTATATGGTATGTGAATTATCTATTAATAACACTAATAAATAAGGAAATAAAAAGAATAAAGTTCAGTCTTGAAACCTTCAAAAACATTGGAAGAAAATATTTGATGACATATCCCTGCATTCAAAACAAGTTAAGATACAATTGATGCACATCTTATTTGTGGTGCATTTCTGTGAATTTTTCCATCTGTCATTATGTATGAGTGATGTCTTCACATTATCACACCAATATGGCAAAAAGTATAAACCAACTAATTGGAAATGGAATGAGGGAATGTTGTCAGGTTCCCAGAACTGGAACAACAGGTTGAATATAGATTCGGTATGTCAGCAGCTGAAGTTTCGTGCACTAGATCACTCACAAGAAGAAGAAGAGAGAGGAAGATGGTGGGATAAAATGCATCAACCAATATCTTCTGGAGATTTAACACTTGTGGCTACCGGGCAACCAACACTCTGTGCAGAGGTCAAAACCAGTTAAAATACAAGCCCCACTTTCCCACCTCCATTTAGAGTAGATTGAATTCATCACAGTGTGTGTGTGCATGTGTGTCCATGTCAGAGAAAAGATCTGGGGCAAAAGGAAATGTATTCTGATACTAGTGGTAACAATTTTAAGGTTTTATAAAATGAATGTTGTCCAGAAATAAAAGCAAAGAAATTAAAATTATGTGCAATGATATGGGAAAATCTCACAATCACAATGTTGAGCAAAAGAAGTCAGACACAAAGGAATACATTCTTCATGATTCCACTAACATAAATTCAGAAAGAGACCAAACTAATCTGTGCTGTTGGAAGTAGGGGTAATGGTTACCCTTAGGAAAGTCATGGCTGGGGGAGCATGAGTGAGATTCTGGGGTGCTGGTAATGTTCTCTTTCTTGTTTGAAAAAAGGGTCCACATTTCCATTTTGTATTGGGCCTGTGAAGTAGGTGGTTAATCTTGCTCTTAGGTATACTCGTATTTACTCTGTCAGGAAATTCAAGAAAGAATGTTTATGGTAGCTTCACAAAGTATCATGAATCATGAGTTCAGGGCAGGAAAAAAAAAAAATCAAGAGAAGCCAGTCTGAAGAAAGAAAGAATTCTTATAAACATTATAAAAGTATCCCAGTAATGGTACCATTCAACTTTGAACCACTCCTTCCTTTTGGTTTGGAGAAGAGAGAAAAAAGAAAATAATAAAGATGAACTGATCAATTTTGTACCCAAATGCCAAGCTGATAGAAAACATTATCTTTTCCTCCCAGTTTTAGTGAGATATAATTGATACACATCACAATATAAGCTTAAGGTGTACAGCATAAGGGTTTGAATTGCATATATTGTGAAATGATGACTACAATAAGTGTTACTAGCATCTATTGTCTCCTAGAGATACAATAAAAATAAAAAGCAGAAAAAGAAAAAAAAAATTTCCTTTGGTAAGAAGTCATAGGATCTACTCTATTAACAACTTTCCTATATATCATGCAGCAGTAAAACTACAGTCATCATGTTGTACATTATATTCTTACTACTTATTTATCTTGTGACTAGAAGTTTGTACCTTTTAATCACCTTCCTATAATTCCCCATTCCCCCACCATCTCTGATTACCACAAATGTGATTTGTTTTTCCGTAAGTTTGGGGGTTTGTTTGTTTAGAGTCCACATATAAGTAAAATTATACAGTGTTTGTCTTTCCCTGTCTGATTTCACTTTGCATAGTGCCCTCCAGGTTCATCTGTGCTATTGCAAATGACATTTCCTTGTAAAATGTTATTTCCTATGCTCTTCTCTTCCCCCACAAGGAGAATAATAATTTATTTGATCTCAAATTACTAATTAATCGTGATGCCTCATTTATTACCTTTCTGAAAACTGTTGCTTAGATCTTTTACTCTTACGGGTATTTTTCATTTTTCATTTTATACATCCATGGTGGATTGGTGATTGTTAGCCTCTGTTAGCCATTTGATACTCAATCATAGACTCCTTGATGCAACCGATGTCTGCTATCCGATGTCCTACAGGCCACCCTCTGTAAATTAAGGATGCAAAAGTTATAGCTGGTCAATTTTTGTATCTCACCAAATGTTGCTTTGAATTTAAACCTCCAAAATTAACATTTTGCTTTTCCTTAAAAAAGCTTAAAATGAGGACCATAATGTCTTCTAATACTTTTAATTTTACAGGAGGACTGTATAGTCCTGAGCTATTTTGACTTTAAAATGGACCAAAGTAATGCAGGATAAAGGAGTTTAGAGCAAGCTTGATATTTATTAAAAGCACAGCTATATTATACAGCACTTTTTAACAACCTGGGAGCTACAATTAAACAAGTTATTCTCTGAGCCTCAGTTCTTAATGTGTAAAATAGAAATTTGATGGCCTATCATTGTGAAGATTATTTTGAAGACCACATGAAATGTGGACAAATCCTGAGAAACTATTTGGAACATTGCTGATGGACCTAACACTGTAGTAGCAATTTAGATGCCAAAGAAACAGCTTATACTACAAATGACTACAGCGTAATTTTCAAAATGTAAAAAACCTGACTTTCAAATATAAAATAAACACATATGAAAGGCTTTATGCACCTTTTTAGTTAATTCATCAACAATAATATGCTAAGACTGGGCCAAAGGAGAATTTGAAGAACAGACAAGTATATTTAGATGTAGATAGATATATAGAGAAAAACAAGAACGTGGACATTAATATTCTAATAAATATAAAATGGATAGTGTCCTCTAAGGCAATGCAATTTAATGTTTGGGGACATTTTTCAAATTGGCAGAAATCAGTTGTATCTTTACCAGGGAAAATTCATTTGCATTGCTTTTCACGAGAATTATTAGCATTTCTATCAGTTTTCTACACATTAACTTTAACCCTACAGAACTTATAAAATAGTCAACAGAAAATCAATCAAAATGTGCATGCTCTTAGAGAATCAGATAACCCCCGAGTGTTCACCGGACTATGCCCTGCAATCCAACTGAAAGGACATTTTGTTATTTCTTTTGTCCATTTCCAAGTTGTGCACGTATCTATAGTGTATGTGTATAGTGTCTATAGTGTATGTGTACATGTGTATGTGTCTGTATGTGCATACGTGTCTGTACATGTATATATGTATATATGTATGGAGCTGGATGGAAACCATTTGAAATGCCTAAACTCATGCACATTCATTTCAAATGCTATAGTGGGATGACATGTTTCCTTTCTTCCTTTGTATGTATGTGCCTATATGTCATAAGGAAGATAGGCAGGTAGGTGAACTGTTGTTGTAGAATATTACTCTAATATAGTAACTGATGGGCACATTCTCCTCCTCATCCCTGTTCAGCTGCTCTATTCTCATCGAGCCAGGAGGAGGAAGTTACAGAACAGTATAGAGAGGAATAAAAAGAACCTGCTCTGGACTTTTGTGTTCCAAAAGGGAAGATCTTGAGGAGCACAAAAGACTCACGTGAGTGACAGCAACAGGTCTGAGAAGAGAGGGATATCCTGGGGGACTAGAAAAGAGATGCTTCCAAGTTTGGAAAAGGGAAATCAGAAAGGAAGTAGTGAGAGTAGAGACACAAGTCGAAGGCAGGGGGAGGAGGTAGTACTCCTTAGAAGAGGGAAGTTCCTGGAGAGAGAATAGTTACAGAAGGAATCTAGGTGGATAGGACCACAAAAAAACTTGTAAGGATCTCTGATTTCTAGCCTGGCAAGGAAAGAGGAGTTTGGTTCTTTTGCCTTCCCACATGGCACAGAGAAAGCACAGAGAAATCCACTGAAGCTGAAGGGGGTAGAAGTGCAGAATGAGAAGATGCTCTGTAGCATATGTCAATGACCAAAGTTATTGTCATTCTTCAAGTCTTCTGTTTCCAGAATAATCTGAGTTCATGAACGCCACCCATAACTAGATTTAATGGACTAATATTATCTCAACCACCTGATGGAATGGGAGTGGGTCCTCAAGATTAAATTCTCAGAAGAGTTACTTTTTTTTTTTTTTTTGCACAGCTGAGTTGTGGGCTGTGATTTATGTGTGCTATATTTAAGATTGCTGTACTTAGAAAGATTCAGTCCTCTGGCAGGTCCAGTGCTCATCATCAACTAGGATCCATAATACTGAACCTCTTGTTGTCAATATCAGAAAGGCTCAGCCACAAGCCCCTTGGAAGCTTAGAAAATTTTTCCATCCCAAGTTACTAGGTTTTACCTCCAGTGTCAGACCATCCCAGGATGGGTTTATCCTTCAAGTGTCTGGAATGAGGAGGGCTTTTAAAACTACTGTGCACAGCAGGGGTGTAAAGTGACTCAGTCACACTTAGGAGTCCAAATAAACTGCCTAGCAAATTGAGACAGGCTACATAAATCCGCACACTGATCCTTTGCATTTAAGAAACTTAGAAATAGGTTTTAAACAACAGGGCTAAAGGCACTTTATGAATATTTTTTAACAGCCTCTGGTTTTTACCTACATTGCTTCCACAGTGATGTGGCTACAGTTATATTCCCATGAACATGGGAAAGGTTACCCTGGGTCAAGCTATCGTCCATCTGTGGCCAAGGTGGCTTAATGATTGTCAAAATCTACATTCTTCTCTTCTTCCCACACATACAGCTAGATGGCATTTCCCAGCATCCCTTGCAGGTAAGGGTGGCCAGGTGACTGATTTGCAGCAATGGAAATAGGAAGAAGTGATATGTTCTCCTTCCACACCTGGACCATAAAATCCTCCCTCAGGCACTGCTCTATGACTTTTCTCCTTTGGCCAGGGAAATGTGATAACCATAGTGGTTTTGGAAGACATGGTCTGAGATGACAGAGCTTAAGTTATTTCAGTGTGAACATCACACTTGAACTGGATAATGTAATCTTTGTCAATGTTGGCACACCACCCTCCTGGTTTCTTGGGTAGGAGTTCTAAGAGGATCAGGATGATTTGGAGTTGTAGTCCCTCCTACTGAACTTTCTTGATGGGTGATCTTATGTCAATCAAATTTACAGCTTGTGGTTTTGAGCCTTTCTTCTTAGCTCCATAAATGCTATTATGTCATCACTAACAATATTCATGGATAAAGGAGGGAGACTCTAAACTTTTGTATAAGGAGCTTTCCGATGTTCTCTCATGGAATGTTTATGATTGCCTAGGAGACTGTTACTATCTTTTATAGATGGAAATAAATAAGCTTCAGAAAAACTAATTTGCCTAATCCCAACAGAGCCATTTACTCATACCACCCAGGCATCATGAGACACATATTATTGAAATAAAAGTTGAGTCTGTTTCATTTGACAGAGAACATCCAGGCCACCATCTTTTTACAAGCCAACTGTTTTGTTTTGTTTTGTTTTTTCACCATCTTTACTTGCAGGCAAATTAAAACTACACTGCACATTTCCTGCAGCAAGTTAAGTATGAAGCCTCAGGACCTGTGTATGTCAGGGGCATGAAGAAAAATATGTTTTAACCATGACATACATACCTAGCTGTGCATGACTCATACAGGAATATGACAAGAATCAAAAAAAAAAAAAAAAGAAGAAGAAAGAAAGAAAAACTATTTTGAAGTCAGAATGCTCTTGGCTTCAGTCTTATCACATACTTGTGGTTTGGCACCAGCAACAAGAGGCTGGAGCCAAGCAGGCAAACTCTCTTGATGCTAGACTACTATGTAATGTTACTGAGACTCAGAGACTGAGGCTCTGCCCTTCCTTTTCCTGGACAAGTGTCCCTTGGGTAAGTACATAAATGGCTTCTCAGGTCAACAACACATACTAACTTAATCAATCCACATACTAACTCAATCCAACAGTCCACAGACCCAACTGAGTGCTTGCCTCTGCCTGAGTATTATGCCTGACACAAGAAGGAATGTGTTAGGAGCATGTAGTAAATACAGTTTTTTCTCTTCAGCCACAAGTGATTTAATTCCCCTGAAATCTTCTTGATAGGAAAATTCCCCATTAAACAGCTTGGAACCTTAAAGTCCAAACAAGCTTAAGGTTTGATAAAACTCATTCAATTGTACCTTTAGGATTTGTGCATTTCACTATTTGTAAATTCGACCTTTAAAAAAAAAAACAACAAACCACCAGGAGATACAACTACACACTAGAATGTATAAATTTTTACTTTTTTTTTTAAATTTATTTATTTGACAGAGAGATAGCACAAGTAGGCAGAGCGGCAGGCAGAGAGAAAGGGAGAAGCAGGCTCTCTGCTGAGCAGGGAGCCCTATGCGGGGCTCGAACCCAGGACCCTGGGATCATGACCTGAGCTGAAGGCAGCCGCTTAACCGACTGAACCACCCAGGCGCCCCAAATGTATAAATTTTTAAAAGACTGACCATACCAAGTGTTGGTGAGGATGTGGAGCAACTGGAATGTTCATGGTACAAACACTTCAAAAACCGTTTGTCAGTATCTTCCAAAGCTGAACACACGTACACTTTATGTCCCAGTGATTGCATTTTCCTAGATACATACTCAAAATTGATGCATATATATGATTACCAAAAGATATATAGATATAGATATAGGTATATAGATATATAGATATATATTCTATAGCTATCTTATAGATATATATAGAAAGAGAAAGAGAGAAAATTCATGGTAGTAATAATATTAATAGCTAAAAGCTAGAAACAACTCAATGTCTACAGTAGAATGGATAAATGATGGTATGTTTATAAAATGGAATACTACATACCAGTCAGGGAGAACAAGTTCCTGTTACACACTACAATATAGAAAACTCTCTTAAATGCAATAATTGAATGAAAGAAACCACATATAAAAGAATATGTACTGTATAATTATGTTTATTTAAAATTAAGAGGCAGAACTGATCTACGGTGGTAAAAAATCAGCATGGTGTGTTCTTTTGGGGAGAAGAGAGTAATGAATGGGGCAGGGCATGAGAAGATTCTGTAGGCTAGACTGTCCTGTTTCTCCATTTGGGTGATGATTCCTAGATGTGTCCACTTTTTGAAAATCCATTGAGTTGTACACATAGTGTTCTTTGTCTAAGTAATTAGACTGCAATAAAAAATTCCTATAAAGGGGCAACTGGGTGGCTCAGTCAGTTAAGCATCTGCCTTTGGCTCAGGTCATGATCCTGGAGTCCTGGGATTGAGCTACGCATTGAGCTCCCTACTCAGAGGGGAGTCTGCTTCTCCATCTGCCTCTCACCCTGTTCTCTCTCTCTCTCTCTCTCAAATAAATAAATAAAATCTTTTAAAAATGTTATAAAAAGGTTTGGGATATTCAACTTGAGGAATAAACCAATGAAAGCCTTTACAAACACACATTTACTATATTCCTTTTTTTAAAAGAGTAATAAACTAAATTAAGTGACCCTCTTGCCCCTATTAGTGATAGTCAGGCAGAATAATGGCTTTCCAAAGATGTCCATACCCTAATCGCTGGAAACTGTGAATATGTTACCCTACAGGGCAAAAGGGATTTTGCAGATGTGATTGAGGTTATTCTGAGATTATCTTGGATTATCCAGACAGTCATAATCTAATCATATGATTTCTGGAAAGCAGACAACCTTTCCCAGGTGTGGTCAGCATTGATGTACAACCAAAGAAAGGTGAGAGAGATGTAAAATTGCTGGCTTGGAAGATGGAGAAAGGAGGCCATAAGCCATGGAATGGGGGGGGCCTCAAGAAGGTAGAAAAGCCAAGGAAACAACTTCTCCCCTCAAGCCTCCAGGAAAGAATGCAACTCTGTTAATACCTTGATCTTAGCCCAGTAGGACCCATGGCAGGCTCTTGACTTACAAAACTGCAAGATGATGAATTTGTGTTGTTATAGCCAAGTTTAGGGAAATTTGTTACCACAGCAGTAGAAAACTAATAGAGATAATGAGCATACAATTTCCATTTATCTTCCCTGGTTAGCTAGATACAAAAGGATTTTTTTTTTTTTCTCATCAAAGCTTTAGAGAAAGGATAGAGTAGTTTTACATTTTATGCAGATAAAACACATTTTCTGAGCCCTTTCCTCATTCAAATGCTTAGTGCTTTTATGATGCTATAACTCAAAATTTAGGACTTTCCTTCCCCAACTAGGATTGTAGAGACTCTCTTTTTATATATGTCCCACAAACCTTTCCTATGGGAGACAGAAGAGTGCAGCTTTCCTGCTTCTCTTCCAAATTTGTTGAGGTTTTACTCAATAACCACATTGAGTTTGTCCATATGCTGTCTCTCTTAATCTTCAGGGCAATCCGATATTGATCTTTCAAAAAATACAACTGGATCTCTGATTAACAAATTGGTGGACTAACGGGGGCTCATTTGTCCTTGTTGAGGTTCCCCCAAACAGATTGTGAGACAAGGATTTGGGTACAAGCATTTATTTAGAGGGTGCTTCCAGGAAGACTGGATAAGTAGAACAATGAAGGGAGGAAAGCTAGTAATAGGTGTTTTCATAAGAAGCTTCCTGCTGAAGGTAATAGGGACTCAGTCCCACTGGGGAGACTTGAGAGACTATGAACATACCTCAGAATTTTCCCATAGAGAAGAAGAACACAGGCATTTATGCACCAGCTCTTGCCCTTCATTGGTTGAGGGTTGCTCCCAAGGGTCTGAGTCCCCAGCATGGCTAACTACGCTGCACAAGCAGAGCACCCATCCGATGATCAGAGAACCCGTGCAGTGTAGAGAGACATAGGAAGCAGTTGGCATGCAAGAACAGTCTGTCACGGCCCCCAGGGGACACCAAGAGGATCTGAATGAGGCACAGACTGTCTCTGCCTCAGGGGATTTGATCTACTTCCAGGCAAAGGCCTGTGGTGAGAAAAATGATAAATAACGAATTATTCATGACTTTCCCAATCACAGTTGTACAAAAAACCCAGAGATGTGAACACTAACTTCATTAAGAGTAACAATTTCTACCCCATAGCAGACAAACTGGCATGGTCACTCTCTGGGTTTTCTCAGAGGAATGCAATAACTTCTTGACCAATTCAGACTTAATGCTCAGTCACGTGTAGTATGTTTTCCCTTTGCCTCTCTCTTTCCCATTCTAAGATTGCCCACACAGAAGTCCACTGTGAAGGAAGTAGAAAGTGAGGGGCCATATCTCCACTCTGCTGGGTTTGCGTAGCCTTTCTACAGTGTAATGCATCCAGTCTTGCTCTCTGCAACAGTGAGGCATGGCACCTCCCCAAATAGCATCCTGGGTGTTCTGCGGCACAATTCACCACACTACTAGGCTGCTCAGTACTGACTGGTTTCACTAAGACACCACAGGGAACCTTCCCTAGCCCTCCATGCACTCATTGGCAGCTCTGTGATTTCCTGGAAGCCTTGCCAATTCTACCTCACCCTCATGGTCACTTCCCAGCCTTGCTTGGGTCCCAGTAAAATGCCTGCATTTCCTCCCAACCACTTGGGGCCCAAGGTCAATCAAGAGGGCTAGGATGTTTCCTACAATCACCTGCCTATATCCTTTCCACATGCTCATCTAGGTCCACATATCCCATCTGCCATTTGGAAAAGACCTCAGATTTACCTCCTCACTTGGAAGAAGTTGATCTGTCTCTCCTCACTGTTATGTGACTCTTATCACATATTTTACCACACAAGCCTCACATTTATGCTTTCTTGCCACTCTCTCTGCCTGAAACATTCTTTCCCCATTTTGTCTCCTGATACTCACCTACTCATGTACCAAGGCCTGGTTCAAATCCTGCTTCTGATATGTGGTTTTCCACACTAGGCAAAATTATTTGTTCCCTCAACTGTGCTCCCTAGTTCTCGATTCTCCTCTCACATTAGACTAGAGCTCTCTGAGTGTCCCTCTTGCCCACAGTTCTTTGAGCACAGACTGTGTCAGATTCATCTGGGATGAACGGGTTTTCACAATCATCCATTTCAACCATTAAAGGGATAACAAAGTAAAGCTTTATCAAGAATTCAAGTCAACAGAATTCAAGAATTCAAGTCTCCAGTAATTTGCGTGTAACATTCTACTTTCAGAATAGAAAAGCAAATGTAATTAAAATAAACTTATCTGAGAGACATAATTTTTTAAATCCAGATTATGACCCACATTTGGTTTCTATTCAGTCTAGTTACACTGTTAGGAACCTCAACCTCACCAAGAGGGTACACCTGTTCCTTAAAGTTGGGTAATTGTGGGGGAGGAGCAAGATGGCAGAGGAGTAGGAGACCTAAATTTCCTGTGGTCCCAGGAATTCAGCTAGATAGGGATCAAACCATTCTGAACACCTACGAACTCAACAGGAGATTGAAAAAAAGAATAGCAGCAACTCTCTGAACTGAAAATCGACCACTTTCTGAAAGGTAGGACATGTGGAGAAGTGAATCCAAGGTGATATTTGGGAGGATAGATGGCAGGGGAGGGGGCCTCCGTCAGCTGCTTCTGGCAAGTGATAGAGCCACGGAGCACAAAATCAGAACTTTTACAAGTCAGCTCCGCTGAGGGACGTCGCCCCAGTGGCTAAACAGGGGTGGAACCCTCGTGGGACAGTGTGGTCTCAGGACCCTCGGGGTCACAGAAAGACCGGGGGTGCCTGGAGTGCAGAAGAGCTCCCAGGTTTCGGAGCGGGGAAGCCGGCTGCAGAGATGGCCGAGGAGGGGGCTCTCAGCTCGGGGTTGCCATAAACCATGATCCGAGGCACAGTCGGGCCACTGCTCCTCCAGCAGGGACCCAACAAGTGGCAGATCAGGGGAGATACCCCTTCCTACCCCGGGAGGAGGGGCGTGGGAGTGCACCGCAGGGATCTGCTGGGTTTGGAGACTCCACACGGGGTCAGGTGCCAGAGATAGAAACGCTCGGTCACAGGCTGGGTGAGCACGGAGTGCGGCCGGAGACCAGGGAGACGGGAGTGACTGACTGCTTTCCTCTGGAGGCTCACTGAGGAGTGGGGCCCCAAGTTCTCGGCAACTCCGGGGCGGAGATTGGGAGGCCACCATTTTCACTCTTGGCCTCCAAAGCTATAGGGAAAGCTTTCAGGGAACAAAAGCTCCGGAGAGCAAACCCCAGCGGATTACTTAGCCCTGACCGGCAAGGGCGGGGCAATTCGGCCTCCGGCAAACACATTTGGGAACCACGGCAACAGGCCCCTCCCCCAGAAGATCAGCCAGAACAGCCAGCCAAAACCAAGTTTACCAATCAATGAGAACAGCAGAACCCTAGTGCTAGGGGAATACCGCATATAGAATTCATGGCTTTTTTCCCTCTGGTTCTTTACTCTTTCAAAGTTAATTTTTAAAATTTTCCTTTTTTTTCTTTTTCCCTTTTTCAACCAACATCTTATCAATCCCTTTTTAAAAAGTCTTTTTTATTTTTCATTTTTAGAGTCATATTCTATCCCTTCATAGTAGTTAACCTTATTTTTGGTATATATATAAGTTGTTCTCTCTTTAAAATTTTAGGATACAGTTTCTTCTAACAGATCAAAATACCCTAAATCTCTAGTGTATGGCTTTGTTCTAATCTGCCTGATCACATTTTCTCCCTTTTTTTAAATACCTCTTCTTTCTTTTTTCAACCAACTTCTTATCAATTCCTTTTATAAAATTTTTTATACTTTTCATCTTTACAGTCATAGTCCATCCCTTCATTGTATTTACTCTTATTTTTGTACACATATTTTTCTTTCTTTAAAATATTGGGAGGCACTTTCTTCTAACACCAAAATATGCCCCAAATCTACTGTGTTGCACTGATCTATGCACCAGCCTGATCATATTTGATCATATTCTTTATTTTATACCTTGTTCTCTTTCTTTTTTTTTTCTTTCCCTTTATTTTCCCACAGTTTCAAGTCTCTTCTGATTTTTTTAGTATATATTTTTCTGGGGTCGTTGTTACCCTGTTAGCATTTAGTTCTCTCATTCATCTATTCTCCTCAAAATGACAAGATGGAAAAAATCACCTCAAAAAAAGAACAGGAGGCAGTACTGACTGCTAGGGACCTAATCAATATGGACATTAGTAAGATGTCGAAACTAGAGTTCAGAATGATGATTTTAACGATACTAGCTGGCTTGAAAAAAGCATGGAAGATACTAGAGAAACCCTTTCTGGAGAAATAAAAGAACTAAAATCTAACCAAGTTGAAATAAAAAAGGCTATTAATGAGGTGCAATAAAAAATGGAGGCTCTAACTGCTAGCATAAATGAGGCAGAAGAGAGAATCAGTGATATAGAAGACCAAATGATGGAAAATAAAGAAGCTGAGAAAAAGAGAGATAAACAACTACTGGATCATGAGGGCAGAATTCAAGAGATAAGTGATACCATAAGATGAAACAATATTAGAATAATTGGGATCCCAGAAGAAGAAGAAAGAGAGAGGGACAGAAGGTACTTTGGAGCAAATTATAGCAGAGAACTTCCCTAATTTGGAGAAAGAAACAGGCATCAAAATCCAGAAGGCACAGAGAACCCCCCTCAAAATCAATAAAAATACATCAACACCCCAACATCTAATAGTAAAACTTACAAGTCTCAGAGACAAAGAGAAAATCCTGAAAGCAGCTTGGAACAAGAGATCGGTAACCTACAAGGGTAGAAACATTAGATTGGCAACAGACCTATCCACAGAGACCTGGCAGGCCAGAAAGGACTGGCAGGATATATTCAGAGCATTAAACGAGAAAAACATACAGCCAGGAATACTACATCCAGCTAGGCTGTCATTGAAAATAGAAGGAGAAATAAAAAGCTTCCAGGAAAAACAAAAACTAAAGGAATTTGCAAACACAAAACCAGACCTACAAGAAATATTGAAAGGGGTCCTCTAAGCAAAGAAAAGTAACACAGACCAGAAAGGAACACAGACAACATACAGTAACAGTCACCTTACAGGCAATACAATGGCACTAAATTCCTATCTTTCAATAGTTACCCAGAATGTAAATAGGCTAAATGCCCCAATCAAAACACAAAGGCTATCAGACTGGATAAAAAAACAAGACCCATTGATATGCTGTCTGCAAGAGACTCATTTTAGACGCAAAGACACCTCCAGATTGAAAGTGAGGGGGTGGAAAACAATTTACATGCTACTGGACACCAAAAGAAAGCTGGGGTGGCAATCCTTATATCAGACAAATTCGATTTTAAACCAAAGACTGTAATAAGAGATGAGGAAGGACACTATATCCTACTTAAAGGGTCTATCCAACAAGAAGATCTAACAATTGTAAATATCTATACCCCTAACATGGGAGCAGCCAATTATATAAGGCAATTAATAACAAAAGCAAAGAAACACATCAACAACAATACAATAATAGTGGGGGACTTTAACACCCCCTCACTGAAATGGACAGATCATCGAAGCAAAAGATCAACAAGGAAATAAAGACTTTAAATGACACATTGGACCAAATGGACTTCACAGATATATTCAGAACATTCCATCCCAAAGCAACAGAAGACACATTCTTCTCTAGGGCCCATGGAACATTCTCCAGAATAGATCACATCCTAGGTCACAAATCAGGTCTCAACCAGTACCAAAAGATTGGGATCATTCCCTGCCTATTTTCAGATCACAGTGCTTTGAAATTAGAACTCAATCACAAGAGGAAAGTCAGAAAGAACTCAAATACATGGAGGCTAAAGAGCATCCTACTAAAGAATGAATGGCTCAACCTGGAAATTAAGAAGAATTAAAAAAATCATGGAAACCAATGAAAATGAAAACACAACTGTTCAAAATCTTTGGGATGCAGCAAAGTCAGTACTAAGAGAAAAGTATATAGCAATACAAGCCTTTCTTAAGAAACAAGAAAATTCTCAAATACACAACCTAACCCTACACCTAAAGGAGCTGGAGAAAGAACAGCAAATAAAGCCTAAACCCAGCAGGAGAAGAGAAATAATAAAGATCAGAACAGAAATCAATGAAACAGAAACCAAAAGAACAGTAGAACAAATCAATGAAACTAGGAGCTGGTTCTTTGAAAGAATTAACACGATTGATAAACCCCTGGTCAGACTTATCAAAAAGAAAAGAGAAATGACCCAAATCAACAAAATCATGAATTAAAGAGGAGAGATCACAACCAACACCAAAGAAATACAAACAATTATAAGAACATATTATGAGCAACTCTATGCCAGCACATTAGATAATCTGGAAGAAATGGATGCATTCCTAGAGATGTATAAACTACCAAAACTGAACCAGGAAGAAAGAGAAAACATGAACAGACCTATTACCACTAAGGAAATTGAAGGAGTCATCAAAAATCTCCCAACAAGAGTCCAGGGCCAGATGGCTTCCCTGGGGAATTCTACCAAACATTTAAAGAAGAATTAATACCTATTCTCTTAAAACTGTTCCAAAAAATAGAAATGGAAGGAAAACTTCCAAACTCGTTTTATGAGGCCACCATTACCTTGATCCCCAATCCAGACAAAGACCCCATCAAAAAGGAGAATTACAGACCAATATCCTTGATGAACATGGATGCAACAATTCTCACCAAAATACTAGCCAATAGGATCCAACAGTACATTAAAAGGATTATTCACCACGATCAAGTGGGATTTATTCCTGGGCTGCAAGGTTGGTTCAACATCCACAAATCAATCATTGTAAAACAATACATTAATCAAAGAAAGAACAAGAACCATATGATCCTCTCAATAGATGCAGAAAAAGCATTTGACAAAGTACAGCATCCTTTCTTGATCAAAACTCTTCAAAGTGTAGGGATTGAGGGTACATACCTCAATATCATAAAAGCCATCTATGAAAAACCCACAGCGAATATCATTCTCAATGGGGAAAAACTGAGAACTTTTCCCCTAAGTTCAGGAACACGGCAGGGATGTCCACTATCACCACTGCTGTTCAACATAGTACTAGAAATCCTAGCCACTGCAATCAGACAACAAAAGAAATCAAAGGCATCTGAATTGGCAAAGAAGAAGTCAAATACTCATTGTTTGCAGATGATATGATACTTTATGTGGAAAACCCAAAAGACCCCACCCTAAAACTGCTAGAACTCAAACAGGAATTCAGTCAAGTGGCAGGATATAAAATCAATGCACAGAAGTCAGTGGCATTCCTATACACCAACAACAAGACAGAAGAAAGCGCAATTAAGGAGTCGATCCCATTTACAATGACACCCAAAACCATAAGATACCTAGGAATAAATCTAACCAAAGAGTCAAAGAATCTGTACTCAGAAAACTATAAAATACTCATGAAAGAAATTGAGGAAGACACAAAGAAATGGAAAAATGTTCCATCCTCATGGATTGGAAGGACAAATATTGTGAAGATGTCAATGCTACCTAGAGAAATCTACAAATTTAATGCAATCCCAATCAAAACAGCATCAACTTTTTTCAAAAAAATGGAACAAATAATCCTAAAACTTATATGGAACCAGAAAAGACCCCAAATAGCCAGAAGAATGTGGAAAAAGAAAAGCAAAGCTGGCAGCATCACAATTCCAGACTTCAAGCTCTATTACAAAGCTGTCATCATCAAGACAGTATGGTACTGGCACAAAAACAGAGACATAGATCAATGGAACAGAATAGAGAGCCCAGAAATGACCCTCAGTTCTATGGTCAACTAATCAAGAAATGGGCAGAAGACATGAACAGACATTTTTCCAAAGAAGACATCCAAATGGCCAACAGACACATGAAAAAGTGCTCAACATCGCTGGGCATCAGGGAAATCAAAATCAAAACCTCAATGAGATATCACCTCACACCAGTCAGAATGGCTAAAATTAACAAGTCATGAAACGACAGATGTTTTGCAGGGATGTGGAGAAAGGGGAACCCTCCTACACTGTTGGTGGGAATGCAAGCTAGTGCAGCCACTCTGGAAAACAGTATGGAGGTTCTTCAAAAAGTTGAAAATAGAGCTGCTCTATGACCCAGCAATTGCACTACTGAGTATATACCCCAAAGATACAAATGTAGGGATCCAAAGGGGTACATGCACCCCGATGTTTATAGCAGCAATGTCCACAATAGCCAAACTATGGAAAGAGCCAAGATGTCCATCGACAGATGAATGAATAAAGAAGATGTGGTATATATACAATGGGATATTATGCAGCCATCAAAAAGAATGAGATCTTGCCATTTGCAACGATGTGGATGGAACTGGAGGGTATTATGCTGAGTGAAATAAGTCAATCAGAGAAAGACATGTATCATATGATCTCACTGATATGAGGAATTCTTAATCTCAGGATACAAACTGAGGGTTGGTGGAGTGTTGGGGGGTGGGAGGGATGGGGTGGCTGGGTGATAGACACTGGGGAGCTTATGTGCTCTGGTAAGCGCTGTGAATTGTGCAAGACTGTTGAATCTCAGATCTGTACCTCTGAAACAAATAATGCAATATATGTTAAGGAAAAAAAAAAAAGAAGATAGCGGGAGGGGAAGAATGAAGGGGGGGAAATCGGAGGGGTAGAGGAACCATGAGAGACAATGGACTCTGAGAAACAAACTGAGGGTTCTAGAATGGAGGGGGGTGGGAGGATGGGTTAGCCTGGTGATGGGTATTGAGGAGTTCACGTTCTGCATGGAGCACTGGGTGTTATGCACAAACAACGAATCATGGAACACTATATCTAAAACTAATGATGTAATGTATGGGGATTAACATAACAATAAAAAAAAGGAATGAAATCTTACCATTTGCAATGATGTGGATAGAACTGGAGGGTATTATGCTGAGTGAAATAAGTCAATCAGAGAAAGACATGTATCATATGATCTCACTGATATGAGGAATTCTTAATCTCAGGAAACAAACTGAGGGTTGCTGGAGTGGTGGGGTTGGGAGGGATGGGGTGGCTGGGTGATAGACATTGGGGAGGGTATGTGCTATGGTGAGCACTGTGAATTGTGTAAGACTGTTGAATCACAGACCTGTACCTCTGAAACAAATAATACATTATATGTTAAAAAAAAAAGATAGTAGGATGGGAAAAATGAAGGGGGGAAATTGGAGGGGGAGACGAACCATGAGAGTCTATGGACTCTAAGAAACAAACTGAGGGTTCTAGAGGGGAGGGAGATGGGGTGATGGGTTAGCCTGGTGATGGGGTATTAAAGAGGGCATTTTCTGCATGGAGCACTGGGTGTTATACGCACACAATGAATCATGGAACACTACATCAAAAACTAACGATGTAATGTATGGTGAGTAACATAACATAATAAAATAAAATAAAAAGTAAAAAGAAAAAACTCAAGAGAAAAAAAAAACTAGGTAATAGTATTTTGAGTCCTGGGAATATCGAAATTAATAAGGAGGTGATAAAGAAACTCAAACTCATAGTATTAATATTTGCCTGTTAATTTAGGAATAATGCATATGTGTGAATGACCTAAAAAATCTATAATATTAAAGGTGCTTTCACATAGCAGTCATGTAATTTTAAGTTGAGACATCTAACAGAATACTAATTAATTCATAGACAACATGGGATATTGAGGAGAACTTGGATTTGCCATAAGTTTATTTAAATTTATTTAATTTATATAAGCCGTTTTTTTTTAACTTGGCAAGGTTTTGCTTATTAAGGCTAGAAGTATCTCCAGTAGCCTTTTGAAGTGCTTAAAAGAAAATAAAATACAAGTGTTGTTATGTTTTAAATTTTAAAAGGATTTAATTAAGTTTTACATATTTTAAGGCATGCATTAACTGAGTTTATAAATGGCACTGTTTGCTTCAGGAGAATTTAGCCTACTCTGCATGTATCAGTCAAATATTAGTGAATTAATAATCACAAACACAGTTTTCTTATTTCACACAAAAGTCATAATAAGATTTGTAGATTGAGGGAAAAAAGATTTATAGATTGAACTTAACTAGGTTTTCAATTTGTAATTTAATATGCCAAATATTAATATAAAACCCACTTAAGTAGATTAACATTGCTTTGTGCAAAGAATTTCCTAAGGGAACTAAGAAACTCCAGTGACGAAAATAAAAATTTTTTTTGGATTAATAATATTAGGTAACTTTCACCCAAATTCAGTGGCTTTGAGGAGTTCATCCCCAAACATCTGGAACAGCCAGGTTATAGTAGAGGCTCTGGAGTACTTCTGAGAAGTAACTAGTTTGATGTTTTGAGAGTCTCAACGCTGAAAATCTGGCGGGGTGGGGGGGGCTGGGGGGGTGGGGAGGGGTTGTTGAAGTATAGTTGACACACAATGTTAACATTACAATGTTACATTAGTTTCAGGTATGCAACGTAGAGATTCGACATCTTTATATATTATGCTATGCTCATCACAAGTGACAATGCTATTATAATACCATTGACTATATTCCCTATGCTGTGCCTTTCATCCCCATGACTTATTCATTCCATAACTGGAAGCCTGTACCTCCCACTCCCTTTTACCCATTTTGCCCTTCCCCCCACCCCCCCCCCCCCACAGGAACCATCAGATTGTTCTCTGTATTTATGGGTTTGTTTCTGCTTTTTGCTTGTTTATTCATCTGTTTTATTTTGGGGGTTTCCACATACAAGTGATATCGTATGATATTTTTGTTTCTTTTTCTGACTTATTTCACTTAGCATAATAAGTTTGGGGTTTTCTTTTAACAGATGTTTCATAGCCAAAGAGTCCAAACATCTATAGGTTGGGGGAGACACCTGTTCATTGCTAGGGGTATTCTGAAGGTAACTGCTGCCCCAAAGATTCAGGCACACACTCCCCAGAGGATGATATAAATGAAGAAAAGCAGAATTACTCCACTGTTGCTAACTTTGGAGTAATAGTCATCAATAACAGGGTTTTTTTCTAACTTCAAATAGCATTGCCATTCTATTAGCCAATGTTCCTAAAGAAAAAAAAAAAAAAACCCAAACTGACACTTGACATCTGTAACATTGGTATCTGGCCTTCTGATGTTATGGTGTTTACAACTTATTGATAAGAAAACATTTGGATCTGAATTATCTCGATACTGAAAATTTTCTAGACTGAATTCTTTAGGAAATTTAAATACTTCTCTGTAGAGAAATCTCAGACTATCAAATCCCAGGAGGTATTGAGATGTCATTTGATTTTTGCACCTATTTAATAGACATAAGATTTTCATGGATCAGGAAGGAAAATAAAAATTTATTTCTTATTTGGTCAGTTCAATAAAATGTCTCAAACCATAACAATTTCTGTTATTTCTTTTCATAGTGGTCGATGGTTGTCTGAAGGAGAGCCATCATGATGTGTGGGAAAGGAACTTGCTCCAGACCCAGAGATTCTAGCCTGAGTTCACGCCTGCTTCTGCCACATGGCCCTGGGCTTGTGGAAAGTCACTTAACGCTTTTGCATCAGCGTCACACTCCAGTACATAAGTAAAGATCAAGTCACAGAGAATGAATAGATTTCTAGGCACTGGACAATTCTGACCATTTATTTTGCTCATTTCCTCTCTTTTCTGCCAATGTTTTCAGAACATATTACCAAGCCTCTGAACATCGCTTTCTTGCCTTCTTCTATAAGTAGGCATCTGGGCCAAAAATTCCCTTCAGAGAACACCACAAGGTCATGGTTAACTAATTTTATCTTTGCTTTTAATACACGAATGGACAGGTTTCTTTTTACTTTCACTACAGAGATATCTTGAGTAGAAGGTATGAAGGTGCTGCTAACCCTTGGTTCTGTGAGGTTGGAGACTGCTTTTGTCCCATTCATTGTTGTATGAAAAGGCTTAGCAAATAACTTAATACGTCACAGTTGTTCAAATATTTATTAAGTTTACTGGTTGATCTGAAGTGTGCTTTGTTATTCAGAGACACTAAATCATACCCAATATTTAGCTGGCATTTTAGTGTTGATTGATGTCTTAGTATGTTCAGGCTGTTATAACAATATACCATACACTGGGTGGCTTATAAACAACAGAAATTTATTTCTTATAGTTCTGGAGGCTAGAAGTCCAAGATCAAGGCACTGGAAGATTTGAGCCTACTTCTTAAATGGCTATCGTTTCACCAGAACCTCACCTGGCTGAAGAGGCAAGGGAGCTCTAGTCTCATTTATGAGGACTCCCCCAACATGACCTAATAACTCCCAACTGCCCCACTTGCTAATTCCATCACCTTGGTGGTCACAATCCCAGCCTATGAATTTAGGGGGACACAAAGATTCAGACCATAGTAATCAATGTCCTTAAACTCAAAGCTACAACTCAACTCAAAGAGACTTCCACACTTATTTTGACTGAAGAAACAATGAGTCACCATGATTACACATATCCACAGTACCTAACGCTAAATGGTTGATGTGTTGAGATGATTTTGTGCATATTACAATTCACATATCCGACATAACAAGTAAAGTAGAAAAGTTTCAAGAGTGAGAACATGTAGTAGATATTTCCTAAACGTTGGTGGGTGAGTACCTAACATTGGTAATTGAGATGAGGGGGGAAGAAAAGTGATGCAGATTTCAGTTTTGTTTTAAGATGTTTTCTTTATATACAGTTTTTGTCTCCTTGTAAAAAGAAAATAAAGAAAAACAAAAAGAGAAGGAGGAGGAGACAAGGATAGGAAGAAAGGAAAAAGAGAAATTCAAAACATGAAAGGGAAGAAGGAAGAAGAAAAGAAAAGGAGGTGGGATAGAAACATCTAATGTTCAGAAATTTAGCTAGTTTTATCTCAAAATCTTTATTCCAAAAATAATCTTGTATGGATCATTAGAGCTGGATCAAGATAACACGGTGTCTTCAACTTGTCTTCCTAAGTAAGCTGGGGCAGTCAGGCCAACAGTTATCAGTGTCCCTCCCTACCTTTTCATCTCCCTTTTGCATAAGTCTAGAAGGAAATGGCCAACACAAATTTAGCCCCTGACTCCCAGCATAACAGCCATAGAAGAGAGAGACCAGTGAAAAGCTAGTTCTGCTCTGATGACAAAGTTGGAAGAAATGCAATAAAAAGTCTGAGCTTGAGACACAAAAGGGTGGGCACACTTGGGATTAGCCCCATCCTATCATTTAGCCCAAAACCTTATCTTATTCCTATAGCTCTCCCTGGGGCAGAAAAAAATGGCAACCCTCCTATGCAAATCATGGTTAGAAGAAGCATTATCACCACCTCCTCCATAAACCACATCTTCCTGGAGGGGAAACAAACCCTATCCAAAAGAGCTGAAAGCCAAGAAATGAGGCTCTGACAACAGGGGCCCTCTCTGTTTTTCTCTTCTTATTTTTTGCTGATGTGTGTGTCTTTGTTTTTGTGCACTGACCCAATAAATGGCTGGGGTTTTTATTCCTAAGTGCATGATGTTAAAGAAGTCTCGTTCAGGGGAACCATAACGGTGGGTTTGGGAGGACGGAACAGGCTGTAAATGATTGACACTGTCCAACAAAGCACAATGCCATCTGATGGTGATAGAACACAGACGCCTAATGCACTGAGAGAGAAAGAGTTAATGAGTAAACCACAGGTGTTCAGGACTGGGACACCTAAGTCACCATCTGCCTCACAACACCTGTGTCAGTAACAAACCCAAGCCACACTTTTCTTTTCCTGCTACCCCACTGGATGTTAGCCCACCAAAAATGTTTAGTCTCTTTAGCTGAACAAACTGAGGCAAAAGGAGAGTAAATGGCTCTCCCAAAGTCACATGATAAAATATTGCAGCCTTAACAAGAAACCAAACTTTCTGTCTCCCAGATTTGTGCGCTACTGGTATGCTTGATGAGTTAATACCTCTCATTATATCACTGGTTCTAACATCAGGTGGGTTCTGAATATTATTACTTTTTTGCCATTTTTGGATTATGGTAAAATCCACATCACACAAAATTTCCCATTTTCACTGTTTTTAAGTGTACAGTTCAGTGGCATTAAGTAGTCACACGGTTGTGCAACCATCACCACCATCCACGGAACCAACGGAAACTCTGTGCCCTTGAAACAGTAACTTCTCATTCTCCTTTCCCTCTGGGCAGTCCTGGCAGCCACTGCTAAGTGTCTTTTCACAGAAAAAAAAAAAAAAAAAAGTTGAGCTAGGTTTACAACCAAAAGTTGTAATTAGATACAGGAGGGCGGGGGTGGTGGGAGACATAAATTCGGAACAGACTACAGGTAGGAGACAGGAGACCGTGACTGTGCTGTGTGTGTGTGGTGTGTGTGTGTCTTTAAAAGATGCTCCACCTCCCAGCCCGCCTCCTCGCAGTTTGCCACTGGGGTTTTGCAGTCTCCTGATTTCCTCTTGCCCCCCAAGGAGCCAGCATGGGCAATATCCTTTGTAGTTTCAGAAGCAGGTCTGTTGCCCTGAAGGTCACATTCTGAGCCGAGGAGTATAAAGGTAACCACTTGTTTTTCCTTTCAAAGATCTGCCCCAAAGATAGGCTGTTGCTCTTCTGGAAAGCCTGATCGGTAGGATTCCTTCAGGGGCTCAGCCCAAAGTGCTTCCTCCCATCCCCTCACCAACTTCAAAACCAAAGCTTGCCAAGAACCTCTGGAGGAAAACCTGCTGGATTCCATCATTTCACACAAATGGCTA
This sequence comes from Mirounga leonina, assembly GCF_011800145.1. Lineage (NCBI taxonomy): Eukaryota > Metazoa > Chordata > Mammalia > Carnivora > Phocidae > Mirounga > Mirounga leonina. Next base: position 12,267,583 of record NW_023270374.1, on the reverse strand, counting down.
ATCCTGGAGGTGGTGCTGTTTGCAATGGAAATCTGCACAAGCACGAGAAACAGAGCGACGGCTCACCCGGTGGAAACTGCGCAAAGAATGGGATAGTGAAAGAAGCCCAGGTAAGAGGCAAGCCCTCCCCTGTACTCTGAATGACTTGGACATTTCCCTCTTTCTCTCTGGTGCTGTTTGGAGCTGCCGAACTGAAAGTCCTTTCTATGAAGTGTTTTATGTGTTTTGACACTTCAGCTAATTTCAAATGCTTGGCTATGAAAAAGTTGAACTGTGGATTAAGGGGGAGCATGTCTTCTCTGTACAAGAGCGGACACACAGACCCAAGAGCCTTAAACTCCCCAAAATACAAACATATCTACTAGACTTCTGTTCTCTCATGAGTATTTTAGGGGGCAAAGTGCTGAATGCTCAGACCCGTCAGCTGAATTTCCGTGCATCAATCACAGAAGGCTACACTCAGGCTTCAGCAGGAAAAAGAGCGGTGATAGTAAATGTGCTGAGGTGATGTGGTGTGGGCGGCATTTTTCCCCAGTACGTGAGAAATGCCTCTCTGGCTGAAAGGCGAATTCTTTGTGCTGTTTAGTGGAGCATTGTCATGGCTTACAGCTTGATTTGGGGCCAGAGTCCTTCTTTGAAAGGACATCACAGGCATTCCTTTCTGAAACACTTCAGAAAGGGTGGCTTATTGTTCACACTGCACACAGGAACTAAACAGGCTTTTCATTGTTTTCCCATTTGATACTTTTTTGTCTTACTTGGCTCTTGGCGTTGAAAGAATGTTTGATGGGGATGTACTGAGGAGGAGGAGGAGGAACTTCGGAAATATTGTCAGTGTATTCAAAGAGGGAGCCCCGGTGTACGAGGTACCCATAAAAAGGCAGTGCCCTCCTTCTCACGTAATGCCCTGTGCTAAAGCTGCACAGGTGAGCTCACCTGCTTCGCGAGCAAATTAGCATAGCCAAATAGGTGGCTTCACTCTTGGGAAATGTGAAGCTGGGCAGGGAACCCGGGCAGTCCTGCGTTACACATCCCTTAGGAACCAGTATCCACCCAGGGAGAAGGTCAGGTTGTTCTAAGATCACAGGACAGGCAGAGCTGGCTGGGGGCCAGCCCACCACTCAGTAAATTAAATTTGTGCTTCCGGAAGAGGTGGGTGGGGAGGGGTGCTCTGGCACCTGGGGTGTGTGTGAAAGGCTGTGGTCCCAAAATGTGTCCCCTTCTTAACAACAGGCATTACCCTAGTCTTGGACGTATCCACTAAAAACCTCAGGCCTGGCCTCTCCCAGCTGAGTATCTGAAACCTATCGCAATATGAAGAGAAAACATTCATCTCCTATCTTCCTCATGAGGACAATCCTAATAATATCCACCATCTATTTGTCAGTAAGTGTTGATTCAGACTGCTAACCACCCAAGATGCTCCTTGACCCTGAAATGCTGTAAACACTGGCCACACACCCACTCACCCTCTCGGCCAGTCTGACGCTGAGGCCTCTCATTTGGGCAGAAGGGCCTTCAAAGCCGTTCTTATGTTTCTTCACCTAATCTTGGTTTTGTAACCACCTTCTAGTGTCTGAGATTAGAAACTAGGCTCAGTGGTTACAACCACTCCTAAGTAAAGATGAAACTCAAGATCCTAAAGATTCATTACTAAGTACTCCTGTAAGATTGAAAACACCCTTGGACATCAAGGCCTCTCTTAAAGCAGCAGGAAATAGGAGGATGGCAATTGCCTCTTCCAACAGCTCACTCTGAAGGGCCATCCAGAACCTGTTGGTTCAGATATATTTAGGTGTTACTAAATTGAAATTGGCTTTCACTGAAAGTTTCAATTATGACTTGAAAAATATTTTCCAGAAAGAATAAACCCTGCTGAGATCTTGGTGCAGGAAGACAGACAAGGGCCTGTTTTCCCCTTGAGGAGGATGCAGTCATCTTTACTACATGATCTTCTGTCACTAGTTTTAGTACATTTTGCTTTGGAGACCTTTACCCAACAGGTCTTAACCAAAACCCTTGCCAGTTGACAAGAACAATTCATAAAGTCTTACAGATATTCCAGGCCAGTGGTCTTCCCAACATGGTCTGCCAGGCTTAAGGTCCTATGAAGTGGGATCTAAGATTCTACCAGCTTCTCCCAAGATCCCTTCATACTTTCCTTTCCTGCTTCTTTGCAATCATACGGCAATACCTCTGTTTCTTTTATGTGTCACAGGACCCTGTAGGGCTCTGAACAAAGGGTTGTTTGGCGTAAAAAAGAATATGAAAATCACTGTTAGGCACTCTCTCCAGAACCCTCCTTCTCTTTGTTCCGGTGTAGCCTGGTTTTGATACCCTCGCACTAGAGTCCAGCTCACATACCCAATCTCAAGTTTAGCAAGGCAGCCAGACTCCTTCTGTCTGGAAAACTTCCAATTCCTTTCTGGAGCTTTTCAGAGCTTGACCCTATCACATGTTGTCTTCTCTTTAAACCCCACATGACCTGAGGATGCACTGATCCTTGGTTTTCATCACTGATTAAGTCCATGTATTTGTTCACTTGTAATATGTCATCCTACCTCTTACTTCTGACAGATGGAGCCTCAGTCAGTAACAGAACACTCTTGTCCTAAAGGATTTGTTTTCCCTCCTCATGAGCATATCCGTGTAAATGATGGAAGGGCCCTTAATATCTTAACTCAAACTTGATACTTCCTATTGATTTACTAATTCCCATAAAATTAATTGGGGTTTAGTATTCACATAATTGCTTTTTCACTCCCACTATTTTTGACCTATCCATTCATATTAACAAAGCCTAAACCTGGGGAGGTAGTCCTAGTGTCTTCATTGTTCTGAATACTACATCTCCTCCAAGTTATCCTTTCGTGGGATGGGATCTGTATTTTCCCTTGTTATTTCTATAGGATCAAGGAAAACTGTTGAACTTTTCCCTAATCATTCCTTTCCTAGAAAACAAAAATGTCCTGACATTAGAGTTATTCTAATTCACTGAGTTCTTGACCGTGAATATTGTACTTTATAAAGTATAGTATAGACAGCCCTGAGAGGTAGTCATTCTTTCCACCATCTATTCATTCATGCACCAATATCTATTAAGAATCTGTTGTCCTTGGGACATATAAAAAGATGTACAAGAAGAGACCATTTAGCTATTAGGAGAAAGCTTATATTAAAATTGCACAGTAAATACATTAAGTTAAATGATGGCACAGGACAAGAGCTGTCACAAAGCAAGCATGATTTAAGGACAAATGAGTGATACAGATATTAAATACCAGAAATTTAGAGAGGAGGAAAACAATAGCATGTATCAGTGGTGTGCTACATACCAGGACTCAGCTAAACACTTTATGTAGACATCTCTTAGACCCTCATTACAGCCCCAAGAAGTGGTAGCATCATGCCCAGTTTACAGATGAAGAAACATAAGAGATTAAGGAACTTGTGCAGAATTACAAGCAGCATAGTCAGGATTTGAACATATTGGCCCAAAGCCAGTTCCCTTTCTACTACATTCTAAGAAACTCCAAGTTGGGATGGTCGGTGATGGCTTTGTAGAGCCGGGAGGACTCACACTGAATCTGGAGACATTTGAAATGGCAGAGCAAATGGGGAGTTTATTCCTGGGGGCCAAATAAGGAAAAGAAGGGAGAGGAGTCCCACAGATGAATGTAAGCATTGCTAGGTGAAGGGCCAGGAAGCATAGGTCATAAATCATTCCAGAAAGGAAGGGGGGGGGGGGGAAAGCAAAGGCTGTGAGGCATGACAGAGTGCAGAGCATTTGAGAGATTTCTCAATTTGGTGAGGCTTCAGCGTAAGAAGGAGTGGGAGTGCCACGCCCAGCTGGTGCTCAGTAAATGCTAGATAAAGGGGAAAGATTAGGCAGGTTCGTGGAAACTCTTCCTAGCTCTATAACCATTGAATATGAGCCTTCTGTTCTCCTCATTTTTCATATCCTTCTGAAGCCCACAATGTCCTGGTACATCAGCTTTTCTGTTACAGTATAAATGTCTGGACAGTGAGAACCATAACTCACAGTTTAATTGCACACAGTTGTAGCTGTCTGACAGACCCTTGTAAATATTCATGTCTGTGGGGGCTGTCTAGGCTGCACACTGATGGAAACAGAGGTCAATAATCTCACCAATTATAAGGAGAACTCATAAACTACAAGTTTTGCAGATCCCTTGGAATTGCTCTGAATGTTCATCCACTCTTGTCTTCCACAATCATTCTCTAGTACCTTTTGTTTTTTGGTTCTTATTTCCTTTAACAAATCCTCAATGTGACAAAGTTTCTCTGTGATCTTAAAGAATCCTATTTTTTCATGGGCTCATCATTCTAAAGCAATCCCATATGTCAGGTGTTAACAGCTATTCGAATGAAAATATTCTGTCTCCATTTGTAGTAGCTCACCAATGTGGCAGATAAGTAAATAAATAATTATAATATTTAACAACAAGTTCTATAATAGATGTTGCAATTATCTACTACTGTGTAACAAATACCACAAAATTCAATAGTTTTAAACAATTAGGTTTAAAGAATCTGGTCTAGGAATTCAGGAAAGGTTTGGTAGGGATGGCTGTCTGTGCTCCATATGGTGTTTAATGAGCATCCAATATGGACCCACTGAGACCTTGGTACTGGCTGTTGTCTGGGAACCTTATATCTCCTTCACAGGAATACCCTCTCCATGTGGTCTCTCAGTATCAACAGAGTAACTCAAGCTTCTTTAAATGAAGGCTGGTTTCCAAGAGAGTGAAAATGGAAACCACACATCATCTAAAGGCTTAGGCTCACTTCTACCACATTCTGTTGTCAGAGTTAGTCACAAGGCCAGCCCAGATGCAAGGGGAAGGGAAATGGGCTCTGCTTCTTAACAGGGCAAGTTTGCAAAATCATATTACAAAAGGTTGTGAGGGATTGGAGGAATTATTGTGACCATCTTTGGAAACAGTCCATCACAGCAGAGATCTATGAACCATGTTTGGTAATACAGAAAAGGAGACATCTGACCCAGGATAAGAAGGCAAAGAAATCACTCTTGGCCTAACTCTTAAAGGCAGAGTAGCCAGGCACACAGTCATGGAAAGGCATTCTAACAGAAGGAAACACTCTTAGAAAGATACAAAACATCAAGACATGATGTGTTTGGTCATTGGATGTTGGGTAAATGGGACTAAGTTTAGGATGTTTAATGGAGATAAACAGGTAATAAGCCTGTAGAAGTAGGTGGGATAAGATCATAAAATATCTTTGTCTTAGTTTATACTCCCCAAGAAACAGACTCAGACATAAGGATTTGAGGCAATAAATTTATTTGGGAGGTGAACCCAGGAATTAGGGGAATGGAGAAGGGAGACACAGAAGAAAAGGAAGTCAATACATTCGTGAACAGGTTACCACTGTTGGCAACCAGAGCTCAGATTTGGAGGGGGAGGGGGCAACTCAATAATGGTGTAGAATATGCCTCAAAGTTGTCCCAACTAAGTCACAATAAAAAGAGGTATGTATCAACTAACTACTGTCCATCATCAGTTGAGGGATTCTCCCAGGAACATCAACCACAGAGCACTACATATGACCAGAGAAAGCCCTCAACTGAGCTACAGGTGCTTGCAGTAAGAAATCATCAGAATGCCAGAGGATCTGGATAGCAACAAAAGTGTATAGCCATATATATTTGTAATGAGGGAGCTTTGAGAAGAGAATTGGCAAGATCAGATATGGCTTTCTTAGGCTGTGTGGGTTTTATCTCTGGCAACTTTTAGAATATGGCGTTATGGATTATCTTTGGCCTAATGGACTAGTCATCATGGAAGACTAGATTATGCTATTAAGCAACATAAATAGAACCTCCTCCTACTGTAGCTGGCAATGGAGAAAACAAGTGGAGTATGTCAGGATTGAATATCATTGCCATGATTTTCTCCCTTTGCACTAAAAGAAAGTGAAAAAGTAGAAACTATGAAGAAAAATTTAGTGAATTTTATCTACATAAAATAATCTAGGGGCGCCTGGGTGGCTCAGTCGTCAAGCGTCTGCCTTCAGCTCAGGTCATGATCCCAGGGTCCTGGGATGGAGCCCCGCATTGGGCTCCCTGCTCTGTGGGGAGCCTGCTTCTCCCCCTCCCACTTCCCCTGCTTGTGTTCCTGCTCTCACTGTGTCTCTCTCTGTCAAATAAATAAATAAAATCTTAAAAAAAAAAAAATCTAAAACTCTGTATGGGAAAAAACATAAAGAACAATGAATAAAAATCAATTGGAAAATGTAATTGAAATAAAACTCTATTTACACTAGCATCAGAAATATGTTGTACTTGGGGGTGTGTGGGTGGCTCAGATGGTTAAGCGTCTGCCTTCGGCTCAGGTCATGATCCCAGGGTCCTGGGATCAAGTCCCACATCGGGCTCTCTGCTCCTTGGGAGCCTGCTTCTCCCTCTGCCTCTCTCTCTCTCTGTCTCTCATGAATAAATAAATAAAAATCTTTGAAAAAAAAAAGAAATATGTTGTACTTGGGAATAAATGTAAGAAGTGAAAATCAGTTTGAAGAGAAAATCAATTTTGAAGAGCAGTATTTAAATGCTGCTGAGGGGGCGCCTGGGTGGCTCAGTTGGTTAAGCGACTGCCTTCAGCTCAGGTCATGATCCTGGAGTCCCGCGATCGAGTCCCGCATCGGGCTCCCTGCTCGGCGGGGAGTCTGCTTCTCCCTCTGACCTTCCCCCCTCTCATGCTCTCTCTCTCTATCTCATTCTCTCTCTCAAGTAAATAAATGAAATCTTTATAAAAAAAAATAAATGCTGCTGAGGGACATAAAAGAAAACTGGAATAAGTGAAAAGACATACAATCTTCATGGATAGGAAGACTCAAGATGAAAGCTATGTTAATTCTGCCTAAATTAATCCATAAATTTCATGTGAGCCCAATAAATGAAACATCTTTTTTTGAACCAGAAGAATGACTTTTAAAAATAATATGGAGAAATTAACAAGCAAGAATAAACAGTAAATTTATGAAAAAGAATGGTATTGAGAGGGAACCAGCACTACCAACTAATAACGCATGTTATTCAGCACAAGAATTAGAGTGGTTTTATACTAGCACATGGAACACACAGATAAATATTATATTTAATTGTTAAAATTAATCCATAATGTGCTAAAAATATAAATTTTAATAATATTTGCATGTAGAAACTATAATATAATATTCAGAAGCCATAAAAGAAGACATTGAAAATTTGGCTACATAAAAATCAAATATTTCTTTCTGCAAGGCAACAAAACAAAAATAGCACCATAAAATAATCAGAAGGTAAATTACAGACTGGGAAAAATGTTTGCAATTCATATCATGAAATGCAATGTCTTAGTATATAAAAATCTTTTATAAACCAATACAGAAAAATGTACAAAACCAAAGCAAAAAGTATAGGGAAAGATATGAAAAAAGTCCAAGTGGAAATACGAAAGGTAAGAAATGGGAAGAGAAGATCAGGGAAGTGAGGAAAGGGAAGGAAAGGAATATACTAGAATCAGTTTCCATGAGAAGGGAAAGAAAAGATCATTTTTCAGGTTGTGTCTGTAAGGTACAAAAGCAAGTTAAAACTTAATTGATATAATTATTTTGATCACTTTGATAATAATAGTAAGGCCAATAAATAACATTATTGGTAATCACTCCCTGCCAGGTCCTTTTATAAAATTTGCCTCATTTAATTCTCATAACCATACTGCCAAATGGATATATGAGCCATGTTGGTATAGATGAGAAAATTGAGGCTCTGAGAACATAAATAACTTCCCAAGGGCACACAGCTAGAAGAAAACTGGGACATAATCTCTAGATCATACCCCATCGCCAGTTTCTTTTTACTCCAACACTTTGCCCTGGACCCCATGGTATTATCTGCTTTCGATTAAAATAAGCCTAGAAACCTTTACCTTAAGAACAGACCTGTACCTCTGAAATAAATAATACATTATATGTTAAAAAAAAAAAGAAGAAGATAGTAGTAAGGGTAAAATGAAGGAGGGGAAATCAGAGGGGGAGACAAACCATGAGAGACTATGAACTCTGAGAAACAAACTGAGGGTTCTAGAGGGGAGGGGGATGGGGGAATGGGTTAGCCTGGTGATGGGTATTAAAGAGGGCACGTATTGAATGGAGCACTGGGTGTTATATGAAAACAATGAATCATGGAACACTACATCAAAAGCTAATGATGTAATGTATGGTGATTAACATAACATAATAAAATTAAAAAAAAAAACAGAAATAGTAAAAAAAAAATTTATACTTATATAAGAGGACAAGCATATAAGATTGGAAACACACAAACCAAAATTCTAAAACGATATAATGTGCAAGCATTATGGGTGTTTTTTCTTCTTTTTAAGGTTTTAGTTCTAATATTTCAAAATGAAAAATATAACCTAATGTAAATAAAAAGCTTTATCATAACTATTAAAAAAAAAAGACCTGAAAATAGTTCCAGTTGCCTAAGTTATCAAAGAAAAGAAAGAGGCTTATGCTTTCATTGTAACCACAAATAGTCTAGAATATCATTCTCCCACTCCTAATACATATTGGTCTATAGTTAAGAACTTTTGGAGGTAACCAAGAAAATAATAATTATGATAATCCCCAACATGTATTGAGTCTTTCTAAATGCCAGGCATTCTAAGTGCTTTGGATTCATCATCTTGTGACATTCTTCTGAGGTAAATACTATTATTATCAGACCCATTTTATTTATTTTATTTTATTTTATTTTTTAAGATTTTATTTATTTATTTATTTATTTATTTATTTATTTATTTATTTATTTATTTGATAGAGAGAAAAAAAACACATAGGGGTGGGAGGGCCGGGGAGGGGCAAAGGGAGAAGTAGAGGGACAAGCAGACTCTGCAGTGAGCCTGGAGCTGAGGAGGACTCTATCCTATGACCCTGAGATCATGACCTGAGCTGAGATCAAGTCAGATGCTTAACCCACTGAGCCACCCAGGAGCCCCTATCAGACCCATTTTAGAGGTCTGATAGAGGAAACAGAAAGTTTAAGTAAGTTAACCATGGTCCTCAGCTCACAAGTATCAACTCTGGGTTTGGAAACTAGGTTTGTCTAATTCTAGAACCCAAGTCCTTAGTCTACACTGCTCCTCTAACCACAAGATATTAGTAGAAATGGGATTCATACCTCCTTCCACAGGGAAGGGGCAAACTGAACTCAGCCTTCAAGGGTAGAGTCAGTGTGGGTTAAAGGTATTGTGGATTGTTTTGCTTGCTTTCTTTATTGTTCTTAATGAAAATTTAGCTTAGCACCAAACAGTCACATACCAGAGCTTTCAATATGCAACACAGTCCACTCATGGACAAACTACATCACTGCACTGGCCACCCCCCACCCCATTCTTCACTTTAAACAACTCTGAATTTAAAGAAAATTGACCCATGTAACTCTAAGTCATATGGATTCAGACTGAACCCCAGATGGAGCTCTGGAGATAATTTGGTTTTCAGAAGCTTCTTTAAGGGCACATGGCCACCCTTGAATAGGCAGTTAACTTAGCACAGGATTTCCTGGTAATAGTGATACCTTGGACATGTGATGTGATAGATGGAGGATACTTGCAAATTCTTTGAGGTATTTCCCTTTGAATCTGGGCTGGACCTAATGACTTACTTGGCCAACAGCATGAGACAGAGGGGATAATATGGAATTTCTGAGACAGTTACAGGAAGCCTTGTGGCTTGAACCCAGTCCTCTTAGAACACTCACTCTTGGAACCCAGCCACCATGCTTGAAGAAAGCCCAGGCAGTCCCAAAGAGAAGCCCAAGTAGAAAGAAGCCAAGTGTCCTTGCTGTGTCCCTGGCTAAGATGCAGCACCAGTGTAGACTGTGTGAGTAACCTATCTTGGAAGTAGGTCCTCCAGCCCCGGTGTCTATCTGCTCCTATTGATACTTCATGCAGTATAGATGTGTCGTCCCTACTGAGCCCTGCTCAAATGATAGATTCCTGAGCAAACAAATGACGTTTTAACTGTGACAATGGTTTGTTAAGCTACAATAGATAAATGAGCATGTGGATATTCTATTTCTTTAAAATGCCTAGAAAAAACACTCTGCAATCTCACTTAATAACCATTTTTAGTGCTGGCATTTGCATTTTGAGGGAAGAGTTTTCTGGGCCATCCATTTGCATTTAACCTGTGGCAAAGATGTCTTTCCTGAAGCTGTACACTTTTATTTTGTTTTGCTTGTGTTTTAAAATAAGGACTATATGCTTTAAGATGAGTGTCTGGTGGGTATATCCAAATACCAGATACAATAAACTCAAATATCACCAATGCAAAAACACAATCATTTGGATGCTATTAAGTCTGATGTGTAATTATTCAACCTGAGGGGGCTGTAATTTACTGCATTATCTATGAAGAAAGAGCTGACTCAGGAGCACTTGTGTGTTCAGGTGCAGATGTTTTTTATTAATTAAAATAATACATGTTTTTAATTAAATATATTTAATATCTGCCAATTAAGTACTAATTTTATCTATTTGTTAAAGTTTCCTAGAACAACTTTCCCTTTGGAACTACTGCTAGAGATAGATTAATATTAACTTAATTACGTGTGAGAGATCAACTACATTTATTTTTAAATACACTTAATCTTTTTACTAAGTATTGCCACATTTGTCTCAGTAGGCCTGAACTAATGTAGTTTTTCTGGAATTCTGAAGTATCCCAACCTATAAATTCATGTGAGAAGGAGCCGTTGCCGCCAAATTAGAAACAAATTAGATTAACCATTAAAAAAACAAAACAAAACACTGTAAGCATAGCTCTGAGTATTCAAAATCCTTTTCCACAATCTACTTTATCCATCACACTGCCAATCTGAATATTGCTGTCTCAAGAGTTTTACCATATTGGTTGACATACCATATGATTTTCAAAAGAAGCTGGAAATCCAAATGGAATGGAAAGAGATGAATCCGAATGGGATGGGAAGAGGTGCCAAGGAGAAAAATATCCTGATTTTTAAGTATTGGCATCTAATCTTTAAAAATTCAAATAGTGTAGATTTCAAAGAAACATTGCTACTAGACAAAAATCTGTAACCTCCAAGTGATCAGCAAATAGGATGAGAAAACTAAGAGGTCATTAATTGAGTGTTCTTTTCTCATATATATTAGGGAAAATGGCTCAGGGAATTTGGCTCTTCTTAATTTAGACTTTATATTTATTTATTTATTTATTAGAGAGAGAGAGAGAGCGAGAGAGGGAACACAAGCAGGGGGGGTGGGAGAGGGAGAAGCAGGCTTCCCGCTGCGCAGGGAGCCCGATGTGGGACTCGATCCCAGGATCCTGGGATCATGACCTGAGCCAAAGGCAGACGCTTAACGACTGAGCCACCCAGGCACCCCTAGACTTTATATTTTTAAAAAGCAATAGATGAGTCTCACATCTTCATTTTCCTGAATTGTTATATCAACATTTGATCCTGGGATGTGCAATTTGAGGAATAATTATGACCAACCACACATACTTGATTTCCCTGACCAAATATTAGGTCCCATTTGTTGAAATGTCCAAGAACTGACAATATTTTACTGGTCAAATCTCATCTCTCAAGCTTCATAGGAAGTGACATACAAACCTTTTGTTAGATAATGCAATCATAAGGCCTGGTCACTATTATTGTTCTCTATATATGCTATAACTGGGCCTTCAAAAGTTGCCTCCGAAAAAGGCTATGTGCAAGTCATGATTATCCTCATAACTACAAGTTATACCTGACTGTTTTTTCTCTGCTATGTTGGGCTTAGGCTCTTGGAAGTCAAGGATACTCTTGAGAAGCTGATAGATACTTCCTATGGGAAGATCAATATGTCCATAATCACAAAGCTTTCCACATAGAGAATTCATGCCTTCCCTGACTTTCTCAGATCCCCAGGATAAGAACCTCAGCTCTGGAGTGCCTTTATTAATTACCCTACATCTGCTCTCACAACCCAACCAGAAAAACCAGCAAATCAACCTCTCAGGAGAAGATAGGGTAAGGGATTCACAAGTTGATTCACCAAAGAGAAAAACACACTTAACCCAAAGCCATTCAGGTGACAAGCCCCACATGTGTTATTTATTTATTTATTTATTTATTTATTTATTTATTTATTTATTTATTTGGAAAATTTATGTTAGAATTTTGCTTTCTAAAATACCACAATGAAGGGGCGCCTGGGTGGCTCAGTTGGTTAAGCGACTGCCTTCAGCTCAGGTCATGATCCTGGAGTCCCGAGATCGAGTCCCGCATCGGGCTCCCTGCTCGGCGGGGAGTCTGCTTCTCCCTCTGACCCTCCCCCCTCTCATGCTCTCTCTCTATCTCATTCTCTCTCTCAAATAAATAAATAAAATCTTAAATAAATAAATAAATAAATAAATAAATAAATAAATAAAATGAAATACTACAACGCATTCATATTTCTTTTACTATAAAACCACTTTTAAATCCTCCACTTAAAACCTTGAGTAAAACTGAACTCAAAGTTAAAAAGGCATTTTCTTTTCTGGTGGCTTTTCACACCCCAGCACTCGTCAGGATTTCCCAGGTGTCCTTAGAGAGGAATGGATAGCAGGAAGACCAATATTCAACATTGCGTGGAACCGGGTTTGAGTCCCAGCTCTGGGCCTTACTAGCTCTGCCACATTGGGCAGATAGCTTCGTGTCTCTGATCTATACCCCACAAGGCAATGGTGAAGATTAAATGAGATAGAATATGTAAGGCTCCCCCATAACTATCAGATATATAGTAGATAGTCAATAAATGATAGATATTATCTATTAAAGTTAGGCTAAAGCCATCTCTTTCTCCTTTGCTGCTATTATAAGAGTGTTTGGTACAAAGTCTGGTGTATATATATATATATATATGTATATACTCAATAAATGATAGTCTTAAACCCTCAAATGCCATCATCCAATGGTGCCTCCTCAGACCTCATTTTACTTGACCTGTGAGCAACATCTGACACAAGTAATCACCCCCTCCTCCTTAAATCACATTCTTCTCTTGGCTTCTAGGATACAACACTCCTATATCATTAACTATTCCTTTATAGTTTCCATTCCTGGTTTCTCTTCATCTCCTTGACCTTTAAACAATGGAGCGACACAAGGCTCAGTCCTTGCACCTCTTCTCTTTTCTGTGTTTCTTTAATGATAATCTGATCTTGTCTCATCATTGTGTGTGTGTGTGTGTGTGTGTCTATTTCATTTCCAATTACCTACTTTCCATCTGGGTAATCAAAAGGCAACTCCAACTTACCATGTCCAAAATTGAGCTCCTGAGTCTCCCACCCTTCACCTTCAAACCTGCTCCCCTTATAGTGTTTCTTGTCCCAGGAAATGGCAACTCTTTCCTTCCAGTGGCTCAAATCAAAACTCAAGTATCGTCCATGACTTTTCTCTCTCATTTGACATTCAGTCAGTCAGCAAATTCATGTTCCTACTTCCACAGTATATCCAGAATCTACTTCTCACCTCCCCACAGCAACCACCCTGGTCTTAGCCACCATTACCTCTCACCTGAATCGTTACAGGAGGCTCATCTCTTCTCTCTGTGTTCCAGTTACCTATTGCTTGCATAACCAACCATCCCAACACATAGTGTCATTCAACAATAATCATTTTATTATGCTCATAGATTCTGCTGGTCAGGAATTCAGAAAAGACACACCAGGACAGCTCTTTTTCTGTTCCATGATATCTGGGGCCTCAACTGCACGACTCTTGGTTAGATAGATCTGGAACAGCTGGGCCAGAAGGATCTGTCTCCACGATGGCTTCTTCACTCCCAGGTCTGACATCAGGGCTGGAATAACTGAAAGAGAAGACAAGTAGGGATTACCAGTGTGGCCTCTCTGGCAGGAGGGCTTTAAGAGTGTTTTCTAGTAAATGGAGTAGAAATCTCATGGCTTTGTGTGGCCTAGCCTCAGAAGTCAGCTTCACTTCCACCCTACTCTATAGGCTGAAGTAGTGACAAGCAAGCCCACGCGGTTCAAGGGGAAGGGACCTCCTCCCACACCAACTTCTTAATGGGAAGAATATCAAAGAATTCATAGACAAATTTTACCTTGCCTTCCCTTCCACCACCATCAGCAAGATTGTTTTCAACAGAACAGTCAGAGGGATCTTGTTGAAATAGAATCCAGAGATCTCACTCTTCTGCCCAAATCCTTCCCATGGCTCCCATTTTATTCAAAAGACAAAATCCTTACAATGGCCTAATAAGGCCCCATGGCTTGGTCCTCTTCCACTCACCCCCTGCTCTTTTTCCCAGTGCTTAATCTATTCCAGCCACACTAGAGCAAGCAGGCCATACATCCTCCCATTTGGGGACATTCACAATTCCTCTCCTGTATGCACTTCCCAGATGTCCACATACCTGCACCCTCCCTGCCCTCAAGTCCTCACTCAAATGTTAGCTTCTCTGTGAGATATAAGCTCACGACCCTATCTAAAATTGCAAACCTTCTCACCCCCTACCTTACCTTCTTGATTGTTTCCATTAGTCCGTAACACTGTGTACAAACACACACACACACACACACACACAAATTGATTTCCAATCTCTTATCTGTTTCATCTTCTAGAATATAAGCACCATCACCATGTGGGCAGGGTTTTCTGTCTTATTTATAGCTGAATCCCCAGCACCTAGACCAGAGCCTGTACATAGTAGGTGCTCGATAATATTTGTAGAATGAATAAAGACCACCTATTTGTGTTAATCTATTGTTTGTAAGAATCTCATTTCAGTTTATTTTATTTGCTATTTCAATTGCCATTTGCTTTCCATATGCCTACTTCTTTAAAATATGGGGAAAGCCCCACTTAATGTGATATACAGGCTTCTTTGTAAATTTCAAAGTGTACAACCTCTTACTGATTAATTTATAGGTCTCCTAACCTTTGTTGGAGAACGTGGCTACTATTCATTGTCCTCTTTTTAAAAATCACCAAATCACTAGATTATTTTGTATGACCAGGTAGCTACATGGTCATACATTTTATACTGACATCCAGATACTATATATACTCTAGGCCTGGGGTCAGGGAACATGCTTTAAGCAAGTGGAACTTTTTAAAGGAAATGAAAACAGAAATTAAATATCACTGATGCATCCTGATGATTCCTGCCTCTTAGTAGGAGATGAAACATGCCTGGATTAGAGAGAAAATGACAAATACCTCAGGGTATATAAGCCTGTCATCTGGTTTTAATAAAAGTGCATTCTTAGGGTTGAATGTCCAAATTTTCCCCTACCAATGTCCCTATATATAAGATGATTTTTAAAATATCATTTAACAAATGTTTACATCACACTACATGCTAAGAACCTTACAAATACTACTAACTCACTTGTTCCTCACAACAAATTTATGAGTTTGATACTCTTACTCTATCCCATTTTTTAGATGAGTCAACTGAACATACAGAAATTAAGTAAATTTGCCTAAAATTAAACCTCTAGTTAGTAGTGCAGGCTGGCCCCAAGTTCTGTGTTTTTATCACTAGAAAAAAAAATGCCTTTGTCTCAAACATCTTATTGTGAATATTTGCAAAATCACATAAAAATTAAAGGAGTTCTACAGTAAATATTCATATGCCTGCCACCTAGATTCTCCAATTGACATTTTACTATATTTGTTTTATTGCATGTCTATCCATCTATCCATTCTTCTATCCACCTATCAATTCTTATGTTTTATGCATTCCAAAGAAACTCATAGAATCCGTACACTTCACCCCAAATCCTTCTGCATGCATATCATGTGGCTTCAATAGTTGTCTACAATTCTTTTCTTTCCCCTTCTTTTGAGGTAAAATCTACATATAATGAAATGAACAAATCTGAATTACACCACTCAGTAAATTTTGACCTACATTGCCTTTTGATTGTTCTTATTGGGAAAAGTTTCATAATATAGTTTTGACTGTGGAAAGATGTTATAAAACTGTCCACTTAATATTGGAGAGTTTAATCTCTGGACAAAATGTAACCAAACCAAATGAGAGTTCATCCACCCGGTGTGCAGCAAGCCAAGAAAAACTGACACGGAGCTTGCCTGTGAAGGAAGATGGGCTATTTTGGGTGGTGTCACCCAGAAGAACAGGGAGCTAAGGCTCAAAAATCCAAAACTCCCCAATGGTGCACAAGTCAGGGTTTTTAAGGACAAAATTGGGGGCAGGTGTCTTCTGAGAAGGTGGACACTGTTTATCAGAGGCCCATGAAGTCATGTTAATAGATGTTACCTACTTGCTTCTGGTGCCCCTCTTCTGGTCCTACAGAGGTGTATTGCCTCTCAAAAGACTTGGAATCTGAAAAATACCTTTGTTCTTCAAGTTGGGTATTCTATTATGTACATCTGGTGCCCGTTTGTTCAGGATAGTGCTGCCTGTATGTGCTCAAACTAACTACTTGTACATGCATAAGCTAGTGAGGTTGCATTTCTGTATGTTTCTTTGAATGACAAAGAAGCATTCCTATCTCTTGAGCCTGGGTCTGCATGTCCCCTGGCTGGTCCATTCATGCGTGGGAACGATATCACCCCTATGTTCATTCTTCCATTTGAACTAGCAAGATGAACTTATCATCAACTGATATAGCCAGCAGCTTCAAAAAGAAGCAAGTAATGTGTAAATTGGCATCTCGTGAGGTAAAGGAAGGGCTCAACAGAAGGCTTGTCTAGAGAAACTCCCCCATTGTACACATAGAATTCCAAAGGGATCAAGAGCCATTTTCCTTTTTTGACCTTAGTATAATCCATCTGGCAGAAAGGGAATTTAGTTTAGAAATCCCTACAATTCCACTCCATTTTTGTTTTCTTACAGATGGAGGAATGAAGGTCAACAAAGCTAAGTGATTACCTCCAAGTTCACACCAGTGTGAGGACCCCTCCTCAGCCACACACTGTTAAAGCAAATAGCTAGGGACCACAGTATTTGAAGACTTAAAATGATATCTGTTATTTCAAATTCATTAGCTTCCCCTTTAAAAATTAATATCTCAAAATTGCATTTGTCTAATGTAAGAAGTAAAGGCATCTCCTTTCCTATTTCCCAAAATAAAAGCCACACGTGGAAAGCTTTTTTTTTTTTTTTTTGCGTATCTGAGAACAGCATGTCAAAGAAATCAATATTAATTAGAGTGAATGATTGCTACCACGTGTGTTTATGCTTTTTAAAATAGTATTGTTAGTCCTCACAATGGGTTTTCGAATTTCACACGTAAGGATTCAAGGTTTGAAGAGGTCAGACAATCACTCACATGGCTGGTAAGTAGTGGAACCAGGATCATCTGACTCCTAAGGTCACATAACCTGTTGCCACACCCCACAGCCCTGCTGCCTTAATAAGCTGAATCATCACATAGAGATTGGGAGTAGGGCTTCCTGTTGGCACTGTGTAGGCTTGAATTCCAACTTCACATTGGTAGCTCTGTGACCTTGAGCGAGAGCATAAAAAAAAAAAAAAATCCCTTTGTGCCTCAGTTTCCCCATCTGGAAGTGAGGTCCAGTTGCCCACAATAGTAAATGGCTTGACAGCAAACTCGTCACTGGTTTCCTTCCCTTCCCTATCTCATTCCCCTCTCTACCAGTGCTTCCTGGGGTCTCCTTCTAGATAAGCAACTTGCATTTGAATCCTTTCCTCAGGGTCTGCTTCTGGGGAACCCGAAATTAAGACAATGATTTCTTAAAAACTTAACCAATTCTTTGCCCCTTTTAACCCTCAGCAACCAGTACCCAGATCCTTATAACTGTACAATCAACCTATATTCAGGATCTTACTGAATCTGTACATTAATGCTGTAAGGCAGACAGAATGACTGTTATTGGCCCATTTTAGGGATGAAAAAACCAGGGCTTAGAAAAATAATGAGACCAAAGCCACATGGATGATGGGAACAGAGCCAAACAACAGTCCCAGACATTCTGACTCTAAAGTTCAAGGATGTCTCAAAGGACTGGCTGCAGCAAACATTTATCCAGCCCTTATTCAGCGCATAACTCCATCAACTGCTTCTAGCAAGAACATGTGGGAAGTGAAAATTATCAAGGCATCTTTCCTTCAGTAGTTTAATTCACAAGGAAAAAGAGTGCTATTTTTGTTATTACACTTACTCAGAAGAACAGCTTTAGGGGTCAGTCTTAGTAAATTAAAAAAAAAAAAATCCACAAGATTCTAAAAGCCTTGAAAAATGTTAATTTCTACCCTAGCTGTCCATAGTCAGATAGCAAAGTGATTTTACATGGTATGTCAGATAGCACAACTTCCTATAAATCTTTCTTTTAAAATTATTTACTTTTGTCTTCACATCCTTATGTTATATAGCGTATGTATTCCTCAAAATTACCTTTTCCTGAGCCCTTAATCAACCTCAAGTTCATTTTCGAACACTTAATATCATGAACGCTTGCTTCCAGTCAGTTCACTTCTTGGTTCCTTTCCTGAGCTTGCTCAAAGCAATGACATTGATGACATGGTAGGAGCTCTGGGGTTCTTGCAATATAGCATGTTTCTCAGTTACCTACTCGATCAAGTTATTCCTAAAGAAAGTAGGCTCCAGATCGTCTCAAACACTAGAATAATAATGGCAGAACTGATCTCAAATCTCAGAGAAGCACGTTATCTCATTTTCCAGATCTTATTGACACATTTCTCAATAGACAACTGAGACTTGAATGGGTGTCCTCACTTGCCCAAGACCTCAACATGGCCAATCCAGAGCAAGACACACTTCTGTCCACTGCCAGTTTCTAGCACCACTACACAACACTGCCTTTCACATCACAGATGTGACAAACCCCATAGGAGCTCTTGGCACGAACACCTTTTTGCCAACTCATGCAAATAATTTGGGGCACCGGGAAAAATCCCACAACTGATATACCTCAGGATTTGGTTTGTTAGTTATGCAAAAGGCGCTGGCATTTTATTTAAAGGGCCATGCTTGCCACTGGCCAATTCTTTTTTTTTTTCTTCTTAAGTAAATTCTATGCCCAACGTGGGGTTCGAACTCACGAACCCTGAGATTAATTGCATGTTCTACTGACTGAGCCAACCAGGTGCCCCATCACTGATAAGTTCTTAGCAAGACCATTGATTCAGGTGACTACAGACTGAAAACAGAAGTACTCCACATGGTGGCATTAGAAAATGACTCAAAGTCTGAAAAAACCAGGTCATGAACAACAGGAGTTTGTTGTTGTTGTTGTTAAGTGTAATTAATCTTTACACCAATCAGACAACTCAGATCTTTCACCCATTCATTATTTAGGGCTCAGAAACTGATGGCTAAAAATTCCTAATCTACTTAGTTGGTTGATACAGGAGTACAGACAAAAACTAGTCAAGATTAGGGGCACCTGGGTGGCTCAGTCATTAAGCGTCTACCTTTGGCTCAGGTCATGATCCCAGGGTCCTGGGATGGAGCCCCGCATTGGGCTCCCTGCTCAGTGGCAAGCCTGCTTCTCCCTCTCCCACTCCCCCTGCTTGTGTTCCCTCTCTCACTGTCTCTCTCTGTCAAATAAATAAATAAAATCTTAAAAAAAAAAAACTAGTCAAGATTAGCCTTTCTCTTGGAGAAGTTACTTTTTTCTACATTGTATTTCACATGATAAGAAAAATTAATCAGATAATTATAGACCATGGATATTATCAGATTTTTTGGAAGCAAAGAAATAAGTTATTGTTGGTGGGAATGCAAGCTGGTGCAGCCATTCTGAGAAACAGTATGAAGGGTCCTCAAAAAGTTGAAAATAGAACTACCCTACGACCCAGAAATTGCACTATTGGGTATTTACCCCAAAGATACAAATGTAGTGATCCAAAGGGGTACGTGCACCCCAATGTTTATAGCAGCAATGTCCACAATACCCAAACTATGGAAAGAGCCAAGATGAATGGATAAATAAGATGTGGTATATATATATAATGGAATATTATGCAGCCATCAAAAAAGAAAAACGAAATCTTGCCATTTGCAAGTGGATGGAACTAGAGAATATTATGCTAAGCAAAATAAGTCAATCAGAGAAAGACAAGTATCATATGATCTCACTGATATGAGGAATTCTTAATCTCAGGAAACAAACTGAAGGTTGCTGGAGTGGTCGGGGGTGGGAGGGATGGGGTGGCTGGGTTATAGACACTGGGGAGAGTGTGTGCTATGGTGAGTGCTGTGAATTGTGTAAGACTGATGAATCACAGACCTGTACCTTTGAAACAAATAATACATTATATGTTAAAAAAAAAAAAAAAGAAGACAGTAGGAAGGGAAAAATGAAGGGGGGATATCAGAGGGGGAGATGAACCATGAGAGACTATGGACTCTGAGAAACAAACTGAGGGTTTTAGAGGGGAGGGGGGTGGGGGGATGGGTTAGCCCAGTGATGGGTATTAAAGAGGGCACGTATTGAATAGAGCACTGGGTGTTTTACGCAAACAATGAATCATGGAACACTACATCAAAAACTAATGATGTAATGTATGGTGATTAACATAACATAATAAAACAAAAACAAAACTGATGATCATAACAATAAAATAAAATTAAAAAAATAAAAAATAAAAGAAATAAGTTGTTATGGTATCATATTCTTGGTGAATGGGTTGTTTGGAGACAGTATACTTATTTTTCCAAGGAGAAAAAGGTTTTCATGGACAATAAAATAATATGTGCTGCCTTCCACAGAAACAAAAGATTCCAGCCAGGAAATGTTAGTAATGTTCAACTAATCTCTTTAAGGACACATCCTGGGGGTGCCTGGGTGGCTTAGTCAGTTAAGCCTCTAACTCTTGATTTTGGTGCAGGTCATGATCACAGGGTCATGGGATCGAACCCTGGGTTGGGCTCCATGCTAGGCATGGATCCTGCTTACGATTCTCTCTCTCCCTCTCTGTCTGCCCCTGCCCATCCCCACCCCATCTGTTGGCATGCATGTGCTCACTCTCTCTCTCTAAAAAAAAAAAAAAGACACATTTTGTCTTCAAAGGCCAGCAAAAGATGAACCAGGTTATAGGCTCCTAAGCTGCTCTTGACATGCATAAAATGTGTGTGGTTTTATAGAGTAACAGGCGGAGAAAGGGAGGAGAAAAGCAAGGAGAATAGGTGTGTGCAACCACGAACCAAATACTAATAAACACATAGAGAAGGAACACAACTGGATCCTTGGCAAGTTTCCTCTTTCTAGGTAGCAGGGCCTTCTGCTTCTTCATGTTGCTGAAAGTCAGGCACTGTTTGGCCTTGCTTCACAGAACAGGAGTTTTGGGTGCGGCCCAAGTACATAGTTCAGCATCACTGAGGTACAAGAAAAAAATAGATTCACTTTGATTCAAAGAGAAAAGCCATTGTTTGTAATCCAAGTTCAGTCCACTGAGCTCAGCCAAAGGACTCCTAGAACCACATTTTGTGCACTTCCAAAAGCCCCGCCCTTGTTAAAACTTACCTATGAGTCACTGCCTGCCTGGCGTGGTAAAGAAATACCACAGTGCACACCTCACCTAGTGTCAAAGCACAACTCTGTTGTTGGTTCATTCCCATGCAGATTAAGAGATTCCTTTTGATTTGGGGTTATAAATTAAAAATTTCAGAATCACCTGAATAAGTTTGCTTCATTAAATCTTCCACAGTAGATACAGGAAAGACTTTAAAATTACCAACCGTATGACCACAAATCACTGTGAATCACTGAATGTGGGTGCCCCCAAAGATCTGTTCTTCACCCAGCTTCCAAGGGCCTTTTGAAAACACACATCTGATCACATTCTTAAGCCACAGATTTTCTTAAACTCATCAGTGGTTACCTTGTTAGGATCAGGGCTGAAATCCTAAACTTGATTTATGAGCTCTCCATAACCTCCCTGGGCTGTTCATTCATTCATTCATTCATCAAATATTTATTGGATATCTACTACATATCTGACGTCATTCTAGGCACTGATGTACTAGCAATGGACAGAGTGGATGGACTCCCCCCATGCCCCAGAAATGACCCTCGACCATGCCTGCCCCCTCACTGTCCATGCCTACCAAATACTGTGCCCTCTCCCGATTTCCCACAGTTCTTCAGGCTCTTCCTTCTGCTGGGAACATTGTGCCTGGTAAACTCCTACTGATTATTCAGATCTCATTTTAAACACTGTCTTCTTTAGGAAGGTCTTTCTCTTTTCCTAAACTAGGTCAGATTCCCAACCTGTCCATCCCACAGCACTCTTATTTATTCATCATTTCCCTTTTTGTAAGTATTTGTTACGTGTCTGTATTTCCATCTAGACCAGGGGTTGGCAAAATTTTTCTCTAAAGGGCCAGATAATAAATACTTTCTCAGCTCTGTGGGCCATACAGTCTCTGTCCCAACCATTCAATTCTGCCGTTATAGCATGAAAGCAGTCATAGATAATACATAAACAAATGGGTGTAGCTGTAGTCCAATAAAACTTTATTTATAAAAGCAAGTGGTGAGCCTGATCTGGCCTGTAGACCACAATTGGCTGACCTCTGAACAACAGAATTTCCGGTGGTAATGGAAATGTTGTATATCTGCTCCCTTTCATAAGGTAGCCATCAGCCACATGTGGTTATCGAACACTTGAAACGCAGCTAGAGTAACTTGAGGATCTAAGTCTCTAAATTTATTTAATTGTAACTATTTAAATTTAAATGTAAATAGCCACATGTGGCTGGTGATTATTTTATTGGATAGCACACACACACAGACCATGAGGTCAGAGGCTGTGACCCCTTTGGTCATCACCATGTCACTTGGACCTAGCACAGCAGCTGGCACAGGGTAGGTAGTCAATATTTATTTGCTGAATGAATGAATAAACAAATGTATAAGGATGGGATGACTTATCAAACTTCCTGTTTGCTTTTTACCACTGCTATACACTTGATGAGATGTTGCCACTGAATACTTCTTACTCTCCAGTCCTGAAATATTATATTTTTGTATGCAAATTTTATCTCCCCATTAGCCCATGAGCTCTATAAAGATGGGGTTATAAGAGAGACTCCCTGAATGATTCTCCTGGTGTCCAATACAGGTACATGCCCATGGTAGCCAGCCTTCCTACAGAGTGTTTGCAGCTACCAGTACTTACCTGGAAAGGGAAAAAATTCAGCCCTATAGCTATTTTATTTCTGAAACATGTTTCAATATACCCCAAAGGTCTAAATTCAAGGTTTTATGCTTCAACTTTGTTATTGTAAAGTTGAGAAATTCAACTTTGCCCTGACCTGTCCTGCCTTCCCCAAGCAACTGTGGGGAAGTTGCTTAATGCCGTATGTCTCTCTTATTAAGTAAAGGTAATTCTAGTTCTATTACAGTTGTCCACCACCTACCTCTTAAGAATTTCATGTGAATAAATAAGAACATGGTCATAACTCTTTGAGCACCTCAGAGGGAAGCACTCTTCTTACATGGCACATTATAAATGATCAATAAGATAATAGATGGTAGTGATTCTCAGGGATATTAAATTACTGGTACATCATTTTCTTTGGTTTATCGGGATAACTCAGTAAAAGCTTTGTGTTCCTCAAGTAAGCCAGCTGGTTGTAAATAGAAGAATACAATCATTGCAGGGTGGTGAAGGACAGCCATTTTGTTTGAATTATGTCAAATTGATTTTAGAGCCTCCCCTCCAGCTGTCATCCCAAGTAAGATCTAAGGATCATCCAAACCTTTCTGCCCTGTATTCCTCCTGCAGTTCTGATAATGAGGCATCCCAATGAAGGCACGCCTTTCTTTCACTACTATCTGAAACAGAAATTCTAGCTTACCTTGCCATAGAAGGCTCATTCAATTCCAGTGGGCTCCATACATCTCATCTCCAAGTAGGTAACACACGAGGTCCAGCCAGAAGTCCACGCGAGGTTCTGTTTCCACCCACCAACAAGTGCCCATGCTGGTCCTCCTGTCCTAGAAGGTCCTCCTCCCCTCTCCCAGCCTTTCCCAAGCTTGGCTCTCTCCCTCTCATTCACTCATTCCTACAACAGATATTCATTGAGCAATCTACTAGGGGACTCTTTACATCCCTCCAAGCAATCCTGCCCTTTATTTTGAATCCTTCATTTCCCAATCTGGGTGTATCCTGTGGAAGCCTATGGCTCTCTTGATGGGCTGTCCTGACCTATTAGCTACCTTTTCAGATGGTGAAGAGGAAAGCCAAGACAGTGGAAAACAAATTTAACTTCACAAGAACTGAACTTGTTCATCAATAGAAAAAAAAAAAAAAAAGGATTGAAGTAGCTATGTATAAAGATCTTATCCCCTGAAAAATTCCATCTTTATAATCTTGTCTCTCTTTCTCTCTGATGTCTGTGGCCATTGAAGCCTAAATCATATAATATGCAGAGATGCTCAATGAATCAAGAATTTCATTTCCATTAATTTTCTGGCATAAACTTCCCAGATTTAAATTTGAATTTTGGTCAGCCCAGATGGGTCCTGATACACATGTTTCCTTAGGGAGCTGACAATTCTTAGACTTCTCCCAAACATATCTAAGCAAGGGCTAGAAACAAAAACATTTTAATAGAATCCTTATAGTAAGTATTCATTAATGTAATAATAGGTGTCATAATAAATGAGCCACCAAATCTCAATGGCATAACCCAATAGAAGTTTATTTCTCAGTTGTAGTAGGTCTAATTGATACTGATAGGAAGCTGGAGGAGAATGTGGTGAGGACTCTGCTCATGCAGTTATTCAGAGAATCAGGCTAACAAAATTTCTGCAATCTTTAATGTGTGGCTTTCAAGGTCACCTTGGCTATCAGCATTCAGAGGGCAACAGGAGAAAAAGAGAAAGAAGTGGATCACGAGAGAGGCTTTTTTTATGGGCCAGGCATGAAAGCGGCACATTTCGCTTCCATCCATTTCACATTGGTCCACATTTAGTCACGTGGCCATTTCTGTCTGCAAGGGATGAGGGCAATGTAGCACAGCTGGGAGGAAGAGGAAAGAGAAATGGGTTTGGTGAATAGCCAGTCTTTGCCACACTGGACAAACAACAGAGTTAAAATATTTGAAATATTTGAAAGGCTTGAGTGCAAGATAATGAAAGCTATTATTTTACAAGTGATCCTTTATTTTCTGTCCTTTTATTAAATGACTTGTCTTCTAAAAATATTATTGTAACACAATGTGGTGAGTATAATGATGGTGTTATGCCGTGAGAACATCGAGCCTGGATCTTTTTACGAAGTGAAACAGCCAGAGCTGGTCTTAAACAGGGGCTATTAGGCAAGCAAAGGGTATGTGTGTGTGGTGTGGGGAGGAGGGGGAGGGCAGTAGCAGAAGACAGTTATGGAAGGGAGTAGAAACTGAAGAAATTACAAGAAAGTGGCAGCATGAGAAAAGTTGTGGAGGAGATAAAATCAGGGTGTGAAATGAAAGTTTAATGTTGCTTAAGCAACAAATGCAAGGCAGGAAACAGGAGGACTTGAGGCAGGACATTTCAGTGCTCAGAAACTTAGCTTTGTGCTGAAAACCAACACTTCCCAAAAAGAGTTTTGTCATGGCCTGGGTAGATTTATATGAAAGGTGAAAAATACATTTGAATTACATGTGCTGGATTTCCCACAGTTAAATGGTTTTTCACTCCATTATTTTAATAGTATTCATTAAGCTGATTCAGTGAGCAAGTATTTATTCAGCATCTACCATGGGAAGCTGTATGCTAGCAATAGGGAATAACAGTAAAGAACAAGAAAGATGGCCCTTATATCCTAGCTTTTGTAAACTGCGAATACCCAAGAGACACAGAGGTATATAGCCTTTCCAAAACCCTTTCTGTTAATGGCCATCTCTAGGGAGCACTTTGGAAACTCTGTGATAAATGGATTTTAGAGCTAAAGTTACCTAAGTAGCTGCAGATTGGAGGAGTCAGGATGGAATAAGGAGAGCATCCAGGAGGTGATAGGGTGATTGCAGTGGTCCCGGGGATGGGTTGATGAGTATCTCCCCTGATGCTTCCAGTTCTAAGTTGGGGATCTTTCTCTCCATCCATTCCTACTGCCCTTATCCCTCCTACCCTCATCTTTCAAGCCCTGGTCAAAGACGTTCTTATTCATGAAGCCTCCCTTACCTTTTCTAGCCAAGGTTAGATACAACCTTATCCCAGTTCCCACGGAACCCTGAACATCTCTCTGTGGTAATAGCTGTCAGCCTGTAGTCTGTCTGTGGGCACATCCTGGCAGATGCTCCTGGCAGAGCATTTGATAACATGGGCACTCAGTAAGCCCTGGTTTAGTGTTGAAATAGAAGAGAACAACAATAACGAGGTACACTTGAGGCTGGAGTTTGAAGACTGTGTGAAAAAAAAAAAGTTTTAACCTAAGTTGTCACATGTTCATGTATCTCAGTGGCCTGAACAATTTGAGTTGGCTGAGCAACTGTTTCTTTTACAACAGCTATCCTCCTGGAATACACTAGATAAGAGGTTTCCACTTGGCTTTTATCATGTAAAAAAAAAATCTGGTTTGCCAGTAGTTAATGATTAATTATACCAGGTGTCTGTAGAAGTTAGAAATAAAGTTAGTAAGGTGCTTATGCCCAAATTAAACATGACTGTAAACATATAGAACCAAATGATACCTCTGAGCAGAAGAGTCTCACCTATTTGTGACAAGATGATAGGACTTAGACCAAACTGAGACATAAGAGTTTCATAAAGCATCTCTAAACATTTATATCTACCAAACACATGATATAAGGCTGTGGTTAAAGTACTCATTTGTTAATATCCCCAGACAACTTTCAGGCATGAAGTACCTTCCAAATAAGGTAGAATTGTGTACGCTCATCATTCTTGTATCATTCCACTTTTATGAGCTTTCAGGCTGTATCATTTGTATAATTGACATTCCAAAGTATTTTAGAAGAGAAGTAAATGGGAACTTGGGAATCAATAAAACACTCAAATATTTTAGAGTAAAAGTAAGAGTTCTACTGAAGAAAGAGCTGCTTTGAATTTTATTACCTTAAGGATGATAATTTTTTTAAAAAAAAGAAAAAATATATATATACTAGCCATACACACACACACAAGCAATAAATAAATGTTTCTTCATTTGCTGTATGTCCTTAAGACAATTCCAGGTACTTTACATGGTTGTATTTTTTTAATTTTTACCAGTTATGCTTGTTTTACTGCTAAGATGGTCCATGGGAGCTCTTCATGGCACCATTGTGGAAATGGTCTCCCCTCCCATAGATTTTTAACCAACCCCCAAATTTGAGTACAACCTAATCACTGGAATAAGTGTCTTATTTGATATCATTCACAGTGGTTCTGTTTCTCTGCTCAAAACCTAGTAACTACAATGTAGGTAGACACTCATTCCCAAAATGCCAGTATCCTCGGAAGTTTTTGTTCTACCCAGGAGACCTCAGAGGAGGTCTACCCAACTCTCATAATGTGGAAAATTCTGTATACATTCCACTTCAGAAAGGAAGATGGCCCTCTCCTTATCCCCAGTGCTCTAAGTTCCCTTTAGCATTTTGTCATCCCAGAGACTATCTTACTCCCAAACTTCCTATCCCCATAGTGACCAAAACCTGACAGTCTCTTCAAACTCATCTTGGCTCTTCTTTCCATGGACCAACCCAGCAGGATAATAGAATGTGCCGTGTTCCATGGGCTGCCTCAGTCTGAAAACAAAAGCTTGCTTGTGAGTGGGTGGTTAATCTACAGAATTAACTTGATTCTAGATTTGCTCATCCCTTTTTATCCCACTCTGAGGACTAGAGCAGAACAAAGGCCTGCAGCATGTTTGGGGTTTTTGTTTGTTTGTTTTTCAAAATTCTGGGGGTGGGGGGGAATGCTACTGAGACTGTCCGTGTCCTTCTGGTCAAGATAGTCAGTCACATGTGCCCCCTCCCACCCCTTCAGGGGCACTGTTCTGGGAATTATACCATCTCTTCCCTTAATCTCCAGTTGTCCTTAATCCATTGGGTACTTTCTTCAATTCCTAAATATGCTATTTCTTTATTTGCAAAAAAGCAGCTCCCCTCACTATTAGTACCTAAAGCCACCACCTCCTGTCTGTCCCATCCTTCACCATCACAGTTCTTCACTTCAGTGAGTAGTCACCACTCCAAGGCCTGTTGCCTCCACACCCCCTTTCTCCTTAAATCCTGCTGTCCATAAAACCACTCAGAAAATAGGTGGATAAAATCACTTGCTGAAGTTTCCTTGTGAGCGTGCCCATACGCAATGTTCTTCCTCAGCTCCAGTGTCCCAATTCTCTGCCTCTCCTCCCCCTTGAACCTCCCACTGCTTCATCCCTCACACTTGCTGTCTTCCAGTGTATTCTCCTCCTCCTGCTTCTCCATATATGTAGGTACTGGCCAGGGCTCCACAGATATTCTTTCCCTTTCTTCCCAAATATTTTAGTCTAACAGTTTGATCTGTCTTCTTTATTCAGAAGATTTCATGAAAATCATAACATTTCATGAGTACTTATTCTGTGGCAGGTACTTTGCATATATTATCTCATTTAATTTTCAAGTAACCCTTAGGAGCGCCTGGGTGGCTGAGTCGGTTGGCCGGCTGACTCTTGGTTTTGGCACAGATCATGATCTCACAGTCCAGAGATGGAGCCCTGTGACCTGTGCTGGTCATGGGGAGTCTGCTGGAGATTCTCTCCCTCTGCCCCTCCCCCCACTCATGCTCACTCTCTCTTAAATAAATAAATCTTAAAAAAAAAAAAAAACCTTATTAGCTCCATTGTACACTTGTTGGCATTTGAGGGCAAGAGAAATTAAAGGACTTGCCAAAGTCATCCAGTCAGCAAATGAAAGTGTCAGGATTTGAACCCAGGTAGTCTCATGGCTGCTGAAGAGCT
This sequence comes from Mirounga leonina, assembly GCF_011800145.1. Lineage (NCBI taxonomy): Eukaryota > Metazoa > Chordata > Mammalia > Carnivora > Phocidae > Mirounga > Mirounga leonina. Next base: position 12,238,649 of record NW_023270374.1, on the reverse strand, counting down.
CTCCACCATTCAGCTCTTCAAGACTGGGCTCAAATTCCACCTCCTTCAGGAAGCCTCTCCCGAGCACCCAGTGTGATATGGTCCCTCCATTTGTGGCACCCTTATGACATTTATTTTTTGCTCTATGTTATGGTCATTTTTGCTCACTCCTCTTCCCGCTCCCACCCCACCTCCCACATACACCATAACATTATCAATTCTGGGAGAAAGGGACTGTATTTCTTAATTTCATATCCCCTCAAATGTTCGCATAGGACTTCTAAAATAGGCAGCCAGCAAAAGACCTGCTAATTTGAATGGAAGACTCGTCACCTGTAAAAGTGGGTCCTCCCAGCATGCCCCAACACCCTGTTTATTTCCAGATGTGACAGGAATGCAGGAAGTGAACAAATCTCAGGGTGTCGCAGTGTTGCAAATGAGCAGGCACTCTAGGCTAGGTGGCTCAGGATCTGTTTATTTTCAAGGCTGTGGAAGAAAAGGTAGAAGAGAGAAAAAGTGCATTATGGATTCCCACGCTGTGTCAGCCTTTGGCCAGCAAACTTATTAAGCAATATTTTAATGCTTCATTTACTTTGAAAAGACAAAATCTCATATTTCAAAATAACTATCCAACCTCAGATTGAGAAACCTTTCCCAAAAGGTATGATGGACTTCAATTTTAAATAAAGGGAGGTAATAAATGAGTCACTTTCCATCTGTTAAGAAAGACCTATATATTTCCAGATAACTTTGTTCTCCATCAAGGTATCTCATTTTCTTTCTGCCAAATAAAAGTACATTAAATCAAATTAAAATAAATAAATCAAGTTATATGAGAAAAAGTAGATATTGGTTTGAATTGATGGACATTGTTGAACATTTCTTCTTCATGTTATAACTTTCTTCCAGAACAAGTCACAGGGGCAAAAAAACTAGTTACACAAGCCGAGGCTGTGCACCCAACTGAGAGTGTTACTTGCATCTAGGTAGACTATTCTGTGCAGTGCAGGTTTGCCTCAGAGCCATTTCAAGAAAAAAGTTCCCATGGATTTCAGGGGAAATGTGCTGCTTGATTTGGCCAAATATGGAGCTCAGAAATGGAAAAAAGGAAAATCTTCAGCTTATCCTCACAGGATGACCTGGCAGTGTATCTCTTTACATGTGCCATCTTAGCCATCTTCTAAGTCAACCAAAGTGGTTAATTTGTGAGCAGGTTAAGTGATGTTTCTGGAAGTCACCTGTATCGGGTCCCTTTCACTCAATCTTCTTCATCTATGGTGCCCTTAAAATCAGTGGGTCTCCAAATTCTGTCTCAAACCTACTGTTCTTCTCTCTTCATAATTTGTCCTTTATCTCATTCACCTTCAACCATGGCTTAAACTATGCCTCATAGCAGTTAACTCCGTTTCAACCAGAGCCTCTCTTTTCCTGCATCTCTAACTGTCTGGCAAATAGTCCCACTTCTGTGAGCCATAACCACCTCCAATTCAGTCTTCCCCCCATTAACAGCCCCCCTTCTAATTCCCTCCGTCTTCTTATCAATAATAACAAAATGCTCCTTGCAGTTACTTTCCACTTCCCTCTTCCTTGATGTTGTACATTACCAGTCACAAAAGTTCATCAAATCCTCCTTCATGAGGATCTCATTCCCTTTTCCTGGAATCTGACAAATCAAGGAAAGAAGGAAGCCAATGGTGTGTCCCCATGATGTGAAAGGAGCCAAGAGATGGTTCCTAACTGGGTTAGGAGGTCACTTGGAATGCAAGACACAGATGTAGTCCAAAGGTTAAGCACAGAACAAAGCCAAAGATAGGAGCCAAAGTTGACACCAGAATAGTAAGATCAGCTGTCCATCAGACCTACAGGACAGGTGGGAGGACATAGTGAGAAGGAGGTCAAGTAGTCAGGAACCAAGGACCCGGTCTGTTTTGTTCATCTTTGAATCCCCAGAACCTAGCACATAGTCAGCTCACAGTAGGCACCCAATGAATGCCATATAATCCCAAATACAAGGCATTGTTTATAAACTCTCATTCAAGACCTCATATTAAGCAATGCTCTCTCACTGTCATTATTTGAGACACCAGGTAATGTTTGGGGAAGACATATGAGACCAGAGCAACATCCATCCACATTAATTTAGAGTATCTAGAGAAGCAACCTGATAGAATGCATAAATAAGGAGGCAAGGAATTTTAATGAGATTTAATAATATCTCATGGGGGTTTTGACTTAACAACTCAAGTGTTCAATGTCATTATAAAAAGGCTTTTTAAAAATTGCTTTAAAAATAAGTGATGTAGACATAAGAAATACTCATCTACAGACAGAGTTTTTTCATTGTCATGTATCTTGTGGCTTGGGATAAAACTTGCAGTGACTAAGCCACATGGAGATTTCCAAAATACTGCAGCTCAAAAAACATAGGGGAAAGGAAGGTGACATACTCTGGAAACTGTGTTGATGGAATTAAACAGTGCTTATAGTGGCAACAAAGATTATGACAGTAGCAAAAACAATGCTTCTAATTAATAAGATTTTATATAATGCATCATTCTAAATATATATGTGTAAGTTAAATTAATGCATTAAATATTAGTAGACATTTGAATTTCCTGTAAGTCACTAAAAGTTATATATTCCAAGTGGTCAAAACACTTATTGAGAAATGTGGAATCTGGACATTGCATTATGATTGTTGAGTGAAATAATGAATTAATGTATAAATACTTATTAAAGACTAAAAATTAATCTTATCCTTAGGAATAATTTACTCATTAATCCACTGAGCTAATATTGGTTATGTCACTATGTGCAAATCAGTTAAACAGGAATCAGAATGGTTTGGTACTAAAAGTTATGTTCCACTGGAATATTGACACCTAATATAAAGAAAGAAATACTTCCTGTAACTTTCTGTTATAAAAAATTTCAAACACACACAAAAGTGAAAAAATAATGTAACAAATATTCATATGATCTCCACCTAGATTCAACAGTTATTTTTTTTTTAAGAGAGAGAGAGAGTGGAGAGAGGGGCAGCAGGAGAGGGAGAGAGACACTCATAAGCAGGAACCACACTTAGCACGGAGCTTGACATGGGGCTAATCTCACAACCCTGAGACGATGACCTGAGCCAAAATCAAGAGTGGACACTTAACCAACTGAGCCACACAGGCGCCCCATAGACTCAACAGTTATTAACATTTTCCCAAAGTTGCTTCATAGATATATTTTATTTTTGATGGACCATTTGAAAAAAAAATTACAGGTGTCATAACATTTAATTCCCCTAATACTTCAGCATGCACTGAAGTATTTCCTCATATAACTGTAATACTACTATCACTCCTAACAAAATGAACAATAATTTCTTAATAAGATATATATCCAGTCCATATTTGGATTTATGCAGTTGTTCAAAATATGTATTTTTTAACCAAGTTTTTACAACAAAACAGGATCCAATGAAAGAACACACACTGCATTGGGTTATGTCTTTTAAGTCCCCTCCACCACCCCTCTTTTTTCCTTCTTTTGTCCAGGTTTATTGAGGTATAATTAACAAATAAAAATGTATATATTCAAGATGTAAAATGTTATTTGATATATGTAAACATTGTGAAATTATTACCACAGCCAAGCCAGTTAAACATCCATCACCTCACCTGGTTACCACTTTTTGTGTGTGGTGAGAGTGTTATTAACTGTAGTAACCATGCTGTACATTAGATCCCAGAACTTATTCATCTTATAACTGAAGACTTACATACTTTGACCAACATCTCCCAATTTCCCCTATTTCCTGTCCCTGGTAACCACCATTCTACTCTCTGCTTCTGTGAGTTCAGCTTTCTTAGATTCCACATATAAGTAAGATCATGCAGTATTTGTCTTTCTGTGCCTGGTTCATTTCATTTAGCATAATGTAATCCAGATTCATTTATGTTGTTACAAACGGCAGGATTTCCTTCTTTTTTGTGGTTAGATAATATTCTACAATATTTTATATTCTTTATCCATTCATCCATCTACAGACACTTAGATTATTTCTGTATCTTGGTTATAAAAAATGATGCAATGAACTTGGAGGTACAGATATCTCTTCAAGACACTGATTTCATTTCCTGTGGATATATACCCAGAACTGGGATGGCTGGATCATGTGTTATTTCTATTTTTTTAATTTTTTGAGAAACCTCATACGGGTTGTACATTTTCATAATGGTTGTACGAACTTATATTCCCACCAACAGTGTACAAGGGTTGCCTCTTCTCCACATCCTCACCCACACTTGTTATCATTTACCTTTTCGATAGTAACCACACCCTAATACGTGTTAGGTGGTATCTCATTGTGGTTTTCATTTGCATTTCCCTGATGATTAGTGATGTTGAGTACCTTTTCATATACCTATTGGCCATTTGTAGGTCTTCTTTGGGAAAATGTCTATTCAGGACCTTGCCCATTTTTAAGTCAGGTTATATAAGGGGTTTTTAGTTGTATGAGTTCTTTATTTTATTTTATTTTATTTTATTTTATTTTTATTTATTTTTATTGTTTTTTAAAGATTTTATTTATTTATTTGAGAGAGAGAGAATGAGAGACAGAGAGCATGAGAGGGAGGAGAGTCAGAGGGAGAAGCAGACTCCCTGCCGAGCAGGGAGCCCGATGCGGGACTCGATCCCGGGACTCCAGGATCATGACCTGAGCCGAAGGCAGTCGCCTAACCAACTGAGCCACCCAGGCGCCCCTAGTTCTTTATTTTAGATATTAACCGCTTATCATATATTTGGTTTGCAAATATTTCCTCCCATTCCATTGGGTTGCCTTTTCATTTTGTTGATAATTTCCTTTGCTGTGCACATGTGGATTATCTGATTGTTTCCTCATGAAGTCATTTGCCACATCCCCTTATCTTGATGTTTCTTGTGAAATGGAAGTTATATATAAAAACTTGACTAAATTCAGGTTAAATGCATCATTAGTGTATTGAATATTACATTATGATAAGAGCACAGATGCTCTTGTTCCAACATTGGTAATGGAATTTGATCACCCGGTCAAGGTAGTAACCTCAGATTTGTGATCAGGCAGTAACCGATGGGGTGATACTTTGGCATCTTGCAAAAACTGTATTCCTCATTAACTTTTCACTTACTGGATTTAGCATCTGTTGAGAATTTTTGCCTGAATCAATTATTTTATTGGGGGTTGTAAAATAAAATATACCTTTCTGATTACTCTTTTTCATGATCAACTTCCACTTTTCTTTAAGCACTTTTTATGATCCTAAACATGTCCTTTGAAAGTTAAAATTTTCAAAGTCAAAAATTTTAAATATATATTTTATTGTAATGGAAGAGAACTAACCTTCTGTTTTCTTTTGCATTTTCAGCAAAATGGGAGGCCACATTTTTACAAGCCAATTGTTGAATCCTTTGAGGAAGCACCTCTTCACGTTATGGTTTTCACTTACTTGGGATATGGACTTGGAACCCTATTTGGCTATCTCAGAGACTTTTTGAGGAGCTGCGGGATAGAAAAGTGTAACGCAGCCATAGAGCGAGAAGAACAAAAAGTATGTATGTGTACCTCCTTGGATCTTTGTCAATGCATATTCTTCTCTTAAGTGTTCTCAGAAGTGTACAGATCCTAAAAAAGAGTGAGGCACTCAGGAACCACTCAGGATAAATTCTATTCATCTCCACCCCATAAACTCCATCCTCCATGTGTCACACTTTGTTTTTTTAACAAATATTTTATTGAGCAACTACTATTCACCAGACACTGAACTAAGGGTTTTCTCATACATCATCATATTTAATTTTTATAACAATCCCATGAGACAGGTATTAAATTACCATTTTAAAGATGAAAAAATCAAAATATAAGAACAAAGGTTTTTGGATAGGACTGGACTCTGGTCTTCTTGTTGTAAGATTAATATTGTTTATGTTCTAGAAAAGTGTGCCTGAGTGAAATATGAAATTTTAATTTCAGTTAGGTCATGGTTTCTCAACTTTGGTAAAATTGACATTTTGGATTGGATAATTCTTTGATGTAGAAGGCTGCCCTGTGCATTGTAGGGTTTTTAACAGCACCCCTGACCTCTATTCATATCAATGAATTAGCATTCTACCACACACTTGTGACAATCAAACATTTCTCCAGACATTGTCAAATGGTGTCATGAAGTGCAAAAAATGCCAATTTAGAACCACTAATCTAGATACTTTTGATAGTTAACCCACAAAAGTCTACATCATCCTCTTTTCACATAGAGCTATAAGGACAACCTAGAAAATATTCAGGGATCTGTAAAGAGCCTGCATTTTCCTAACAAATTCTCTGAATTGATTCGTATGATTTATGATGCCCTGAATTCCTTTTTTCTAAAAATTGCTTTGAAATACTATGATGATTATGGACATGGATCATTCCACATGATGGAGCCTTAAACACATCTAAGCAAAGAACATAGGGAAAGAAAACATGGTGTGAAAGAGGTAAGAGAAAGCATTGTACATTCAAGAAACCAAAGAATTCCAATGACTGGACTATTGTGAGTGACAGTGGGAGTATGTGGGGAGAAAGATTGTTTGAGAGGCAAGTAGGGACCAGACTATAATGGGTTTTTATAAGCCAAAGATATTTATTATAAGAACAATGGGTACGCATTGAAGGAATTCAGGCAGAGGAATGCAGATTTGTAAATTAGAAAGACCATGTTCACTGGCCTATGAAAAAGGGATTGCAGGACAGCACAGACCAAAAAACCAGTTAAGAGACTGATGCAGAAAGCCAGCTTAAAAATTAAAAAAACTAGATGAGACCTTGTGGTAAATCCAGGGGTGGTAGTAAGAGATAAGGCCAAAAGATGTTAAAGAAGATGGAATTAAGGATGATTGGCTTGACTTGGGGAATTAAGGAGATAGACAAATCAAAGATCACACCCAGGTCTATGCCTTGGGCAGCTGGGCAGAAAGAAGGTTGTGACATTCATTGAAATGGGGAATAGAGGAGGAAGAGCCAGTTGGAGGGGAAAATGGTCAGTTCCTTTTTTGACACGTTGAGAATTGGCAGATATAAAGGTCTTGATGCCTGGAGAAAAGTCCCAGATGAATACTGTGTCATCTGTAGCATATCTTAAGCATATCAACATTAATCAAAGCCACAGAAGTAGATGAGATCTCCCAAGGAAGGTCTATAGAGAAAAAAGAGGAAGGGAGAGACAAGAATGAAGAACTTTAGAGAATTTAATAGATGTAAGAGATGGAATTCCAATTCAAGACTAGAAGCAAAGTGACTATTTAAAAAGCCTTAAAATAGTTTAGGAAAGAGATATTTGTCCTTAAACTGGTGAAGAGGTAGATGGAATGAAGAAAAGGGAATTATAGAGATATTTAGGAGGTAGATATAGAAAATAAGATAAAGGGAAGAAACCAGAGTAATCCCAACTTTCTACTTTGGTCAGACAGGAGAATGGTGGTGGCACACCCATCACAATGGCAAAGTTTTATATTAGCAAAAATATGTGCACAGATATAGTTTTGAGGATGTACAAGTCTGTAAATGGCAAAGGATATAGAAACAGTTGAATCTAGTAGGAATTGATAATGAAATGGGAGACTAGGATAAGAAAAGCAAGTTCTTCTTGGCCATTCTCACGAGGATCCCCACAGCCCCTCCCTGACACCAGCCGGTATGTTCTAGAAGTTCTTATCACCAATCTGCTTGCTCCCCAAGTGTAGGTAACTGGGTGCACAATAGATCAGCACATTTTAGAATATTTACTGGGACAGAGGGTGAGTCAAATGTAAATTTCTCAGGTGTGGCATCCCTTAGCAGGCTTAGGCTTCAGCTCTGCCATCTATTTTCTACCCTGTGCCAATATTTTTGCTCTAGCAACCAGCAGTGCTAGTCACTTTGGTCTTTCCAAAGCATTTCTTACATTTCAAGCAGAACATATTTATATACGGGCAAATTGGTTCCCAGGGATACAGATTCTGAGATGGAGGTGTGAGGGCAGAAAGGTTTCTGTGGTGTGCTCCTGGAAGCAACACCCATACACCTGCCAGGGAGCAAAGGGAGCAAGATGAGACAGGTGAGCTGTGATGCAGTCCCAGCCAAGGCCTCAGTGGATCCCACAGGGAGCTCTGGAGATAGGAGGGCCCTTCAGAAGCATTCCTCACAGATGGCAGGGTGTGGAGCCTCCAGCGATGATAGATGGGGGTTACCACCATAGAGGGATGTGATCCCGAATCAGGCAGCTCCCTTTAGCAAGCTGTCTGTCTCCAATACTCCCAGCACTGGGGGAATGGGTGCCTAGTCCCGAACAATGGGATACAGTGAGGGCGACCAGGGCTGCAAGCACTGCTCGAACCATCTCCCAGGAAGAAGACATTGCATCAAATAAATAAATGCCCTGTATTTCTTTACAAAATAAATGATTTCCCTCCTGTTTGATCTCTGTGAGGTAGAGAGCATCAGTCAATTGACTCACCTTGGTGGTCATACTTTTCACATGGCACACTTTTTATTATATGTTCCTTCCTTTTGAGCCCCTTTAGACATTTATAGCCTTTCAGGGTAACTGGTTTTAATAAATTGCAATGGCTGCAGTCACTATATTCTTTTTGATGGGACTTGGTCACTAGAAACCCTACCTTCAGGCTGACCTTTAGCCTTTTACTATTTTTCCCCAGCCCTGTACTTCTGACAGTATCCTTGCTTTGTGTTAATAAGCTCCTTAAGGCACATCTTGAAGTCTCTTGCTGGAAACACACTGCTTTCCAATGACTCCTGGTTCTCCTAGCAGAAATGAGCATTATATTCTATTCTAAAAGCTGGTCACTGAGAGAGCAGAATGAATCGTCCCTTAAGACAAACCAGCCAAGAGCAAAATAACACCAGGAAGAAAAGCACATCCATAAGATGGTGGCGGAGAATAGCAATTATGTTTTTCAAAAAGATCATAAAGATATGCCTGATTCTGATTACACTCTTCTACTCTGTGTGCATTCTTTTTATTTTTAATAAAAGTTGTATATATTTAAGTGTAAAAAATGATATTTTGATAAAAATATGCAGAGCAAAATGATTGTTGTAGTCAAGCTAATTGACATGCCCCTCTCCTCATTTCTTTCTTGTTTTAATCAAATACAAGAGTTTATTAACCCAGTTTTCCTATTTTCTCCCTCACTGGGATGACTCCTCTCATATCAAACCATCCATTCAAACTAAAGTGTTGCCCCGAATTTAAAATCTTTTTGCATTCTTCTTCTTTTTGATTTCTAGCCCAAACACCCTGAAGCTGACTCCAAAACATGAAGGCTCTGACAATCCTTTTATCTAGATCACTTGGTTACTGATTCACTTAGTATTACTGATTCACTTAGTATAAACTAAGTGAAAAGAAAAAAAAAATCAAAACCTTCCTCCAGAAGAGCACTGAAAAACAAATCACAGGCCCAGGATATCTGGCACGTCAGATAGACTCCACTAACAATCAGAAGACACTGACAAAGAATAGGACAATACAGACAGGTACAAGGTTTAAATATTCTCGCTTACATTCTCCTTTTAACTCTTAATTTTGGGGACCCATGTATCTTTTATTTAAAATCAAAGGCCACTGCTCTGATGAATTGCAATTCATTAAAGACGTCTAGATAAATCACTTTCTCAATGATGCAATGACTTAACTTTGTAAAATCCAGAAGAAGGTGTCAGCAAATATAATCATCAAATGAATGTCAAGCATCATCAGATACTTGAAAAACTTCAAGCACAGCCGCATTTCTCAATCCCTATGGTTTGACAACAGGTTCAGCAAGACCTGCTCCACAGGGTACCAGCCTGTTAGAAAATATTGCAGTGCAATTCTGTGTTCACACTAGATCCAGAGAGTCCCTGTAGCTCCCCTACAAGTACATCCCAGACATTTCTGGCCCATCCCCAGAGATTTTTACTCCCACGTGAAACAAAGAGGGTTCAGCAAGTTGTAACTGTAAAGAATTTTAAGACAAATGTCCAAAGGTTTGCATGAATTAAAAATTGCCCTTTTGCATCCACATTTTGCATCCTGATATGATAGCAGGATTCACCCAGAGAGACTTTCTTCTGAGTAATTTGAAGGATGAGTTCCATTAAGGTCACTGGGTATGAGTTTTGTCCAAAGCAAACAGATGGCCCAAGCACTGGTTTTCCTGTTTGGACCTGGGTGAGTCCAAACTCAGAGAGCTTTCATTGGGGTTTCCCCGGGAACTTAACATATTAGCCAGCAGCTTGTGAGATGGTAATATTAGACCAGTGATTCTCAGCCTATGCTGCACATTGGACTCACCTAAGAAGTTTTAAAAGAGGTTTTGGAGAAAGGGGAACCCTCTTACACTGTTGGTGGGAATGCAAGTTGGTACAGCCACTTTGGAAAACAGTGTGGAGGTTCCTCAAAAATTTAAAAATAGAGCTACCCTATGACCCAGCAATTGCACTCCTGGGTATTTACCCCAAAGACACAGATGTAGTGAAAAGGAGGGCTGTATGCACCCCAATGTTCATAGCAGCAATGTCCACGATAGCCAAACTGTGGAAAGAGCCGAGATGCCCTTCAATAGATGAATGGATAAAGAAGATGTGGTCCATATATACAATGGAATATTACTCAGCCATCAGAAAGGATGAATACCCAACTTTTACATCAACATGGATGGGACTGGAGGAGATTATGCTAAGTGAAATAAGTCAAGCAGGGAGAAAGTCAGTTATCATATGGTTTCACTTATTTGTGGAACATAAGGAATAGCATGGAGGACATTAGGAGAAGGAAGGGAAAAAATGAAGGGGGGTGGAATCGGAGGGAGAGATGAACCATGAGACACTATGGACTCTGAGAAACAAACAGGGTTTTAGGGGTGGGGGTAGGGGGATGGGTTAGCCCTGTGATGGGTATTAAGGAGGGCACGTATTGCATGGAGCCCTGGGTGTTACACGAAAACAATGGATCGTGGAGGATCACCACATCAAAAACTAATGATGTATTGTATGGTGACTAACATAACATAATAAAATTTAAAAAAATAAAATAAAAAAATAAACATCTACAGTAAAGAGGAAAAAAAAAGAATTGTTAAGTTTCCCTGTTTTTGAGTTTCCTATAAATGTATTCCTAGCTTAAAAAAAAAAAGAAGAAGTTTTAAAAGCTACTAATACCTGGGCTTTACCCACAAATATTCTAATTTAATTGATTGGTGATTCACCCTTGGTCAGGTTCAGAAAAGCTTCCCAGGTGATTCTCATATGCAGAAAGTCAGAAGCCAGTATTTTAGAACAATGCTTCTTGACCTTTCCTGTGCATACAAATGGTCACTCCCTCACTTCTTTGACTTAACTATCTACTAAGAAATCAATAGCTTTAAGCCCAGCAGAAATGGCTGGCTAGTGAAATCCCCAATCTCCCCAACCAGACTTCATTCCAAATAGCCCCTGGCCGCTTCTAAAAAGCAAATGCACCCTCACAAGGGCTGAATATTTTCCACGATTGCTTCTAGCAGAAAACTATGTGCCATAGGTTGGAACAACAACTCTAAAATCATAGTTCTAGAAATATTTTTTGAAATAAGACCATCAGTAAAATCAGATCACAGCTTCAACACAGTGAATACTCAGATAGGTCAATATTTATCTGGATATATGTATCCGAACATCCAAATAAATACATATATATACATATATATATATACATGTTACACACACATACATAACTTCTGCTGTGTCATTAAAATGTTAGTTAAATCATTTTTTAGTTCTTTTACAATATAGACTTTGCTTCCCTTTGCAAGAAGGAGTCTACAAATAAGAGGCAAGCAGAATTCATTATTTTTTTTATTCTACCAATTATTTATTTATTTATTTACATTTTGTTCAATTAGCCAACATATAGTGCATCATTAGTTTTTGATGTAGTGTTCAACGATTAATTAGTTGCATATAACACCCAGTGCTCATCATAACACGTGCCCTCCTCAATACCCATCACCCAGTTACCCCTTCCCCCCGTGCCCCTCCATTCTGGAACCCTCAGTTTGTCTCCTGCAGTCCAGAGTCTCTCATGGCTTGTCTCCCTCTCTGATGTCTTCCCATTCAGGTTTCCCTCCCTTCCCCTATGGTCCTCTGCGCTATTCCTTATATTCCACATATGAGTGAAACCATATTGATAAGGTAGAGCTTTGCTATGTACACCAACTATTACTAAGCCAATGTATGATATAGGTAGATTATGACAAGTACTAATGAAGAGCCCCTTCTCAAACCTGTATCTTTTTTTTTCCTTTCCTTTTTGTTAGGAAATAACGAGCAAAAGCCTCCTTCCTGTCTTTTTCATGCACTTAATTACACATAGGTTCATTTGCACCCATTCTGTCTTTTCCTTAACATAAATGGGATTGTATCATACACACTGTTGTGTAACTGACTTTTTTTTTCACCTAACTATGTCTGAAGATTTTTACATGCCAGTACAAGTTTATCTCATTCCTTTTAATACTTTGCATGATGGTATTTCATAATGTGGGTATATGATTATTTATATTATCATTTTTTATTATTTTATTACTTCAAATAATTCTTCAATGAGCAGCACATGTATTTATTCCAAGATAATTCCCAGAAGTGGCTTTCTGGGTTCAAGGAATGTGTATTTCAACACATTTTTATGAGAGATTGGCAAATTGCCTTTCAAAAAAGCTTGCCCAACTAGACTCCAGTCAGCAGTACCTAGGAGTGCTTGCTGCCTCACTAGTACTTGATATATTGATATGATCAACATATTTTTTACTTTTGCCAGGCTGATAGATGAACATTTTTTGTTCTTGTCTTAATTTGCATTTTCCTGATTAACAGTGAAACTGAGCTTCTTTTCATATGATTATTAGTACTTTATACTTACTCTTCTTGAATTGTCTATTCATATCTCTTGCTCTTGATTTTATTAAATTTTTTTTCTCACTGATTTAGAGGAGCTTTTTCTATATATCCATCTATGACTAATTTGTCTATTAAATAATTTTTGGTATTTTTCTAATTCTGTTTCTTGGCTTTTAATTTTTTCTATGTTCTATTTATCCATATTTACATTTTTAATTTTTAAGTCATATGTATCAGACATTTTCTTTTGTTTTCCTTATTGTTAGTTTTTGCTCTTTGGGGAAAGAGCAAATGTCTAGGAAGGCATTTTTTTCATCTTTTTTTTTTTTTTTTAAGATTTTATTTATTTCAGAGAGCACAGGAACCGGGGGGGGGGGGGGGGGGGGACAGAGGGAGAAGGAGAAGCAGGCTTCCCGCTGAGCGGGGAGCCCGATGCGGGGCTCGATCCCAGGACCCCGGGATCACGACCTGAGCCGAAGGCAGATGCTTAACCCACTAAACCACCCAGGTGCCCCAGGCATTTTTTTCATCTTAAAGTTAAAACAAATTTTCCTACAATTTCATTCAGTACTTTTATGATCTGTGATGTATTTATGCATTAATTCATAAATTCACCTAGAACTTATTTCTATGTGCTGTGTGAGGTCGGAGGACTTTAAAAAAATTATTTAAATTCTAGTTAGTTAACATATAGTGTAATATTAGTTACAGGAGTAGAATTTAGTGATTCATGACTTACATATAATACTCAGTGCTCAACATAAGTGCCATTCTTAATACTCATCACCCCTTTAGCTCCTCCCCTGCCCACCTCCCCTCCAGCAACCCTCAGTTTATTCTCTAGTTGAGTCTCTTGTGGTTTGCCTTCCTTTCTTTTTTTCCCTTCCCCTATGTCCATCTATTTTGTTTCTTAAATTCTACATATGAGTGAATTGGATGGTATACCTCTTACTCTGACTGACTTATTTTGCTTAGCATAATACATGCTCCATTGCAAATGGCAAGATTTCATTCTCTTTGATGACTGAGTAATATCCCTGTGTGTGTGTGTGTGTGTGTGTGTACCACATCTTTATCCATTCATCAATCAATGGACATTTGGGCTCTTTCCATAATTTGGCTATTGTTGATAATGCTGCTATAAACATTGGGGTGCATGTGCTCCTTCAAATCAGTATTTTTGTATCTTTTGGGTAAATACCTAGTAGTGCAATTGCTGGGTCATAGGATAGTTCTATTTTTAACTTTCTCAGGAACCTCCATACTGTTTGCAAGAGTGGCTGCCCCAGTTTGCATTCCCATCAACAGTGTAGGAGGATTCCCCTTTCTCCACATCCTCACCAATATCTGCTGTTTCTTGACTCATTAATTTTAACCATTCTGACAGGTGTGACATGGTATCTCATTGTGATTTTGATTTGTAGTTCCCTGAAGATGAGTAATGTTGAGCATCTTTTCATGTGAGGAGGACTTTCTTTTTTAAAAGAGAGTTTTAAATTGTCTCAATATCATTAATTGAATTTTTACCCACTGATTTGAATTACTATTTTTTAGATAAATTTGGAAGTTTTTAGGTAATTCTTAAAGATTTTTTCTCTGTGTACACTTTAGCATTAGCTTGTCAGGCATTGAATTTTTTTAAAGAAACTGTTGCCATTTTAATTGTTAATATATATTATTAAATCTATAGCTATAGGCTAACTTCGGAAAATTTGACATTTAATAATATTTAGTCTTCCCATTTAGAAACATGATATGTCTCTCTATTTATTTAGGTATTTCTCATGTCCTTTAATAAAATTTTATAATTTATTCTAAGGTCTTATATTTCCTTTTACGATCATTATTTGGGTATGAATTTTTGATGGTGGTACTATTTGAATATTATCTTTTTTCTCTATCCCATATTCTAATTAGTTATTGATGGCATATCTGAAAGCTATTGATATTTTCATATTTTAATTCCAAAGGCTACCACCTTAATGAATATCTCTCCTTAGTTGCCACAGCTTCTCAGATAGTTGTATTGGAATTTCTTGTAATTTTCCATGCGTGCCATGAAAAACTGAACATTGTCTTTTTAAGTCTATTAGAACAAACCTGCTAACTATGTAATTTGGATCCTCTAGACTTACTTATTTTTTGTCTTCTCACACTTAAAATTTCTGAGAAATGTGTGTTAATGTCTTCCACTGTGATTATGGATTTGTTAGTTTTTCTTTTTCTTATGTGTTTCAGTGTAACTGTCAGATACATGGGTTATGGCTCTTACAGTTCTTGGTAGATTTGTTCCATTTATCTTACTTTACCTTGCATTCTGTCATGTCTGATATGAATATTTATACATCTGCTTTTTCTTCACCAGTCATCTCTTTATTTCAGTCTTCATCACTTTCAGAAAATATAGCCTTCTTATAAGCAGCATATAGATTTATTTTAAATCAAATATGAAAGCTTCTGTGTTTTAATAAAATAATATAAGCTATGAACAATTACTTTCTTGAACCATAGGAGATTGCTGTTTTTGTAGGTCAAAAACAAACATTGGCAATTCCTTATAGTTAAACCTAATACTATAATTACTCATGTGTTTAAACTTATTCCTGCCTTTATATTTAATATTTACATTTTCTGTTTTTTTTTTTTAATTTTAAGTACTTTTCCTTTCAATACCTTTGATACATTTGATTGAATTTTCTTTGTTCTGCATGTTTTTTCTCCTTGTCACTCTTAGGGAGTTGTATATAGCATTTCTCCCTGCTATTTTTTTAATGGTTCTCTTTTAATATTTAACACATATATAAAGAATTTAGATACAGTTAGTGAAGAGAGTCTTCCCCAGACCAGGAGAAGAATTTAATAATATTTCATTCATCCACATACCCATTTTCCAGGATATCTTTTGTTTATTAATTTTTAGATTCTGTTTCTTTATACCTCATATATAAAACTACTTGGGTTAAACTATAGCCCATCAGTTTGTTCACTCATTACTTTTCCTGGCATCTCCTCTTCCTCCTTAATTATTTCATTGTTTGTTTTGTGAGGTACATGCTCAATTATTACAGAAAAGGTCTGTGGAAGTTAAACTCATGACTCCTTACGTATATTGGAATGTTTTTATGTGGCTTTCTCATTTGATTGCTGGCTTGGTTGAGTAGAGGATTCTAAGTTCAAAATCATTTCCTTCATAATCTTTTTTACCATTGTCACCTACAAAAGTCTGAAGCAATCCATTTCTTATTCCCTTGTATGTAAACTGCCTTTCTTCCTTCTCTGAAAACACTTGAGGTTTTCCTCTTTATCACTGGAGAGGTGAAATTTAACCAGTACCCAGTAGATCATTTACACCTTAGTATTCAAATCTTTCTCCCTTTCTGGAATTTCCCCTTACCCCTCCTCCTCCATCTTTTTAAACTTTTTTTTTCCTCCTCTTGCACTTCTCCTTCTTATCCTCCTTTTTTTCAATCTTGCAACTCCCATTAGAGAGATATTGGATCATCTGAATCTGTCTTACATATCTCTTGACTTCCTTCATATTTTTTTCTCTATCCTTTCTCATCATGTCCTGGAAAACTTAGTCAATTGCTATCCTAGCTTATTAATTTGCTTTTCAGCTGTCCAATATACTTTTGAACTGTTGATCTTTTTAAAAGATGCATTGTTCTGTTGTTTGTCTCAAAAGACAAATATATTTTAAATTCTTTTTCTCTTTGCTCTATTAAGTCTTTTCACTAGATGTTAGTTCTTCTGCTTGTTGAATTTGGTACCTCTTATGCTAATTTTCCTTAAATAGCACTGACACTTTGTTTTATGTTAATTTCTTTTTTT
The DNA here is from genome assembly GCF_011800145.1 of Mirounga leonina. Lineage (NCBI taxonomy): Eukaryota > Metazoa > Chordata > Mammalia > Carnivora > Phocidae > Mirounga > Mirounga leonina. The sequence goes on along the minus strand of NW_023270374.1, from coordinate 12,221,911 downwards.
ATTTAAGAATCCTTATTTTCCTACATATTCACCTATCTTGAGTGATTGAAGAAGGGAAATGGAAGGAGTTGCTAAGACCAGTAGCTTGTGTTCTTGCAATGTGGACTCCCCATTTCTCTACATTGGGACATTGCTCTTCCATTCCGTTCCTGGTGCCTAGCAAGGTGATTTGTCCTGTGGACAACACAACTGCTTCTTACTTATTAACACAATAAAAAGAGGACAAAGAGATCTAGCTCCTCACTTAATCATCCTGACTATCAACTTCTTATGGCTTTTGGCTCTTAGCTTTAAACTCCCCTACAGTTAGCTTATGTCCACACCAATCTTCTCAGCAAATGTTTTAGAATTATGGTATCCTATGGTTTTACTTCTCCATTGATCAGATCTTATTTGTGTTCTATCTTTTGTGATGCTTCAATATTTCTGATTCAGTAATGATACTCTCGATTGTCTTTATAGGCATTTATAAATTTATTTTGTTTCTTAAACATCTTTTGTCAGTTCAGAGGACTTTTAGATGAGTGGTAGAATACTTACAAGCACTGGGTCTACGGTTTTTATTCAAATCTCCCTCTATTTTCTTAATAGACTTAAACTTAGCCATCTTGACTTTGTGCTTCTCATACTACAAAGAACTGTTTATGATACATTGTCTTTTCCAACAATAAAGAAAACATGAACATATTTTATTGTTATTCAGAGCTCAACCCTGATAGGAGAAATGGCTGTTCCCAAAAGGAAATAGTGACATAAAATGAAATAGGTGAGAACAGAAGTGTAGGTGAAAACAAGTGTTAATATGAGCAAAAATTAGTCACTGGTGTTAGATAATGATTTTTTCTCTCTCTACAAATTCATGATTCTATTTCCTACTGAATAAGCAGGTATTTAAATCAAATAAAAAGGAGCATCCTTCCAAATTCGGTAGTATTTTTTCACAATAAGCCATAGATATGTTCTCTTCACTTCCTTATAAACACCTAGCCCTGTAGCATGGTTATTGAAAAGAGCACTGGTTTTAGAACTGTAATTCCGTTTGTCCACTCAAATTTTCTGACTTTCCACTGATTCGTCTATAAACATTGGATAGAAATATGTATAACACTTGAAAAATTATAAAGTATCCTACAAGCTTAAAGGTGGAAAAAGAAAGATTGTCATATTGCAGTAGAAACAAAGACATTTTTGTGGCTGCATTTTTAGATTTTGCTCAACCCTCCTACACCCCACCCTCCAAAATGATTTTGTCCTTATGGCCCAAGTTTCACTCTCACATCTAGCCATTTGTGTCAGGAAGAAAAATAAAGATAGTGAGTAGGCCAAGTGACAAGTTGTATCTACAGATAGATAAAGGTATGTCCTATTGCAGTGCTCCTGTTTTTGCAATATCTAGTCCAGTTTCATTTTCTGGTATAACGAAAATGCTGTGGGAGGCTTACCTGAGATTAGAGGACATTGACCTTCGGAAGGTGTTGATTGCTCCTGAAGAAACCTCACTGGTACTCAAAGGAATGGGGTGGGGTGAAAATACACCCATGCAGAGGCAGGAAGCGTCACAGGTGCAGAGGAAGAGCAGGACAATGCCGCAAAAGAAGGCAATTCTTACCCAAACCAGACCTTGAATTCTAAGTAGTTCCCTCTCAGGGACACACAGACTGCTGAACTTGTGTTTCAGATCTGGGTTAGAACTCACACCACTCACAAAGAAATGGCTCTGCATGGTTAAAAAAAAGAACTGGCCTATCCCTTTGACAGAGAAGTTTCAGGTACTTAATTACTAAAAAATTATATTGAAATGAAGATCATTCCCTACTACAAAGTCTTCTCTGATCCCACAGAATAGGTTAGAATCCCTGTATCTTGCCTTGAAAGCATTTGTCTCAATAAAAAGCTGGCTGCCCATTTCCTCATAGATAGAAAATCTGGATCTCTGAGCCAGGAGCCAGAAAGTTTGGGCAAGATGGAGTATTTTCTCACCTTCCCTCAAGAGGCCATGATAGCATATCTTTATGAGGCTCAATGATGAAATGCCCTAGGTTGTTTCCTCAAGTAACTGCCAAGTTCCTAAAGATGCGTGGACATTCCTCCATGGTCTGGCAAACTGTTGGCCTTAGCTTTCCATATTGTGGGTCATGGTTTTTGTTTTAACTGGAGTTTTGGAGGGAAGCTTGCACAAGTGGGGAAGGTGCCAGCCTGAAGTCACTCTGAAATGACTGCTGGGAAAGTGAATGAAGCCAGAGGCTGGCCAGAGTTCAAGTCACTCACCTTGCTGGGTCTGATTTTCCTCACATGTCAAATGGGTGCTTGAACTCTACAACGTCTATGTCCCCCCTGCCCGGTATCCTGTGCATCTTGTGGTTCTATGTTGAAATTAATTTGGGGGGGCACCTGCATGGCTCAGTCAGTTAAGCATCTGCCTTCAGCTCAGGGTTTGATCCCAAGGTCCTGGGATCAAGCCCAGAATCAGGCTCCCTGCTCTGTTTCTCCCTCTCCTTCTGCCATTCCTCCTGCTTGTGCTCCCTCATTCTCAGGGTCTAGCAAATAAATAAATAAATAATTTTTTTAAAAAAAAATTAATTTTGTTTTAATATTGTAGACATAGTATTTTGGTTTTCCTACCTAAAGCCAAGTGTTTTTCCTAAGCCAACTGTTAACTTTATTTTGACTAAGATTTCTCAAAAAAATCTAAAACTAAAATTCCATTCAGAGTCTAAAAATAGTACTTACAACCTACTTCTCTATTTTCTCTTGATAGTATGAATTTATATGTCATTTCAATTAAGGAATAAGAAATTAGAAATAGAAGGACACAAATAACATTTGGGGATATGGAGTAATCCATAAGTCAGTAAACAATTTGAAAAAAAAAAAAGAAGAAGAAGAAATCATTTGGAAAAGATTTTCCTAAAATTATACAATCTCCTTTTCTCTCAAAAATATGTCCATTTCCCTCTTAGAACATAAACAGATATAATTATCATAGCTTTGTAGCTTTAAATCTTACTAAAACTTCTATCAGGATACTTAGCTATTAGAGGACAGATACATTTGGTATGAAATTTTCAACTTACAGATGTAACCAGTAAAGTTACCCTTTCCATCCTCCAAATTTGCATGCAATAGATAGTCCCCAGTTATGCGCTGGGGTTGTGGTTATAAACATTCTTTTTTAAAGATAACCACAACTCCCTCCCCAGAAATGATGCCATTGCCACTGAAAACCTAGTGATGTGGCAAAACAGACTGTGGCTTGGCTGCAACCACCAGCCACCAAAGCCTGCAGATTCTATATATTTTCCTCTGGAATGGATCAGTTCAAGAGATGAGTAAGCCAAACCAGTAGCACAAGAAGGTCTTCCACAAAGCCTTAGCCCTGGTCCTCCTTGTTCCCTCAGGAAATTAGCTTTATTCCATAATAGGAAGGAGACCAAAGAACTCAAAAAGGATGGGAGAATAAGAAAGCTCCCTCCTGGTCATTCAGTGGTTCCCTATTGAGTCCAGAATAATGTGTGAGTTCTTCATCCAGACCCTTAAAGGTCCCACTTTCTGTGCCCAACTGGATATTGCCACCTTAACACACCACAGGGAATAGTAGTGGGGTGGGAGCCATTATAGATTAGAGCAGAGTGACAAGATCTGCCTTATGTTTTATTTTTACTCATTCTCCTCAAAAACACCCTACACTTCCAGCACAGACCCATTCAGCCTGAGTGCCCTCTCCAAGCATTCCTGCCCAAAGCAATCTCATTCCACCTTCAGTGCCCAGCTTCAAGACCCCTCCTAGGTAGACCTCCTTGATTTCTCCAGCAAGATGTGACTCTCCCTCTCATTCTAATCTTGCAAATGCCCAAAGTACTTGGCTTAGACCAAGGTTTTGTATTTTCTGCCTTGTACTATCAAGAGTTAGATGACCAAAAGTTAGATTATGTTTTGCTTTGAGCCTCAGCTGGATTGCAAACGCCTTAAGCATGGCTTACATTTTATACAGCAAAACAGCACTGTTACTTCAACTGTGGGAGAAGCCATGTGCCTCCACAAGTTCATCAACTCAGTTTCTAGGCCCTCGGCTATATGACAGCCAGCCAACTGCCAAGAGTTTTGCCAATAGGTCCAAGATCAAGTTCATCCACATTTCTGAAAACATGAGTAGGGATATTCATGTTCAAAAAGTTAAGACCAATTATCATCCAACCACTTTTCTCCAGCTAAACTCCTTTGACATACACATCTATTGTTACTTTTCAGATGGAATCCTGCGGGGATTCATTGGGTCCACCACTCATTTGGGGACTTATCTTGTGTTGCCTTTATCTTTGCTACCTTTCTGTGCCATATTTTTTACTTCCTTCCTCTAAAATGTAAGTTCTTTAGGGATGGAGGCCTCACAGAGTTCTTTGTGGACCCACATGTCCCCTTACCTATAGGCCCTTGCACCAAAACTATTTGCAGGTGGACTATTTGCATGGCTCTTCCAGCCTTCAATTGCAAATAAAATACAAAAAGCAGGAGACCAAAGATAAACCACTGCCTCTGTTGTAACAGGATTTTGTGCCGCTTTATCAAAACTTTGAGAATTTTTACACACGGAACCTGTACATGAGAATCAGAGACAACTGGAACCGGCCCATCTGCAGTGCCCCAGGGTCTCGGTTTGATGTGATGGAGAGGGTGTCGGATGACTACAACTGGACATTTAGGTGAGGCAGCCTACTGGAGGGGCTTGGTTGAAAGAAATCCTTCCCAGGAAATCCTAGCATGGGCGCCAAATTACAGAAATGATGAACACCAAACCATGGAATTTGCTGGTCTTCCATCACTGAGGCCTTTGCAAGCCCTCATAATTCCAGTGAAGGAAGTCACGGTAATTCAGCTGCTAAGGGTGGCTATGTTAGATTAAAATAAAGCCTGTGTCAGAAAGTGCAGGATACACAGAGCCAGCCAGGAAGAGCCTTTTCAGCCTTATTGACAAATTATACCCCCCTACTTCTTGCTGAAGGAGACAGTGATGATCATGGCTCTTCCTCACCTAGAAAGTTCTTGCTGGAATTTTAACAAGAACACAGGTATCACAGAAGTGAGCACCCAAGGAAAACCAGGGCTAAATAATACTCCATGCCTTGTGATACCTTTTTCCAATGCTCTGCCCAGCTTCATTTTGGGGTTACTGTCTTCCAAGGGCAGACCATTTTGTGTTGACAGCAATTCACATCAGAAAGGAAAAAGAAAATATATGATTGGGGACAGACCCAAGATCTCCTTGTAAGAGTCTTTTATGGGGCACTAGGATGATGTTAAATGAGAAAGCCCTTTGTGGTCTTCTCTCTGCAGGTTCACTGGAAGAATCATCAAAGATGTCATCAACATGGGCTCATATAACTTCCTTGGCCTGGCTGCTAGTTACGATGAATCTATGAGGACAGTAAAGGAAGTTTTAGAGGAGTATGGCTTAGGTGTGGCCAGCACCAGACATGAAATGGGTATGTATGTTCACCATTTTGAAATTTTGTCCAGCTGGGCCTCAGATTCTTTGTGGCAACTTCTCAAACCTAAACCATATCTAGACTATGTACCTCAAAAAACTGTTATAAATTGCAAAATGAGAAAGGTATCTGAAGGACTTTTTGGAAATTTCAAATATTATGCTCTTGCCAGGCAGTTTATTAATTACAGGTTTTAATTCTCCAGAAAAAATAAAAAGAGATCTTTCTTTAGACCATATTACCTAAAATAGCAACTATTGTGCCTCTTCCATCTGGCCCTTTTCTGGATCCTTCCCACACTTCTTTTTTTTAAAACAGCTTTAGTGAAGTATAACTGATATTGTTAAAAACTGTACTTACTTAATTTATACAATTTGATGGGCTTAGACATATAAATACACTCTGAAACTATCACCGCAATCAAGGTAATAAACATGTCCATCACCTTGGAAAGTTTCTTTGTGTCCCTGCTTTTTGTGGTAAGAACACTTAACATGAGATCTACCCTTTCAATGAATTTTTAAAGTGCACAATGCAGTATTAATTATAGACACAATATTGTACAGCAGATCTCTAGAACTTACTCATCTTGCATGACTGAAATTGTATATCCATTGAACAACTTTTTGTTTAGATTTTGCTCTTTCTAATGATGTCCATCACTGATCTTACTTTTGTATTTGGATATTGCCCATCACTGCTACTAAAACATAAGCTTCACGAAGGGAGGGATTGAATTGGCCTTGTTGTCTGTCATGTTGAATGAATGAGTGAATGATGAATGAATGGGCAAGGTGAAACAGACTGCCTATTTGTTTCTCTTTTAGCTGAAACATTTTTCTCTTATTCAAAGGAGTGAAATCTGTGAGAAGGAAACTTCTGGTCCTCTCCACCTCAGGGAGAAAGAGTGACGCAAGCTTCCTCCTATAGAGTGTCTTGCTATTCCTGACACAGTGTTTTCTTATATGTCATCTCATTTATTCCTCACAAAAGTCCTCTGCTCAAGGAGGCAGCACAGGTGATGTTATTTCATCTTCTAGAGGAAAAAATAGGATCATAGTGACTAAGTGATGTCCCCCCAGTGGCTTGTTAATCATACTAACTCCCAGTCTAGCTAGCTTCTCCTAAGACAGCAGTTTCCCACCCAGAATGATATATGCATGGTTTACCATGTCAGTTTCAGGCCAGTCTAAGAACCCAAGGTAAATCTACTAAAAAGGGATTGACCATTAATGAAAAATGAGCCACGTGCCCCTCTTAGATATCCAGTTGACAAAAGAGCATTAAAAACCCATGCAACAAAGAACAATTTAAGTTGAACAAAGTAACTTTTTTAATCCCCACATTCAGTTAACATTTAGTGAAAGCTCCCGAGTTTATAAGTGGTTGACCAGGTTTCTTAAGAAAGGCATCTTACTTATATTCATTTTGAGGCAGGAGGGCTGCAGATATGAGGAGAATGCAGAAGGAAGGTTCTAATTCACTTAGCAGAACTGGGTCATCCATGATACCCCATTTGGGATGGGGCAGAGACTGGAAGACTACCCCCAGTCATAAAAGATATGGAGTCAGTAAGCTTTGGGGATATTTCCTCTGGTGCTGGTGATACCCAACACCAGGATTGTTAAAACCTCCTCAGTCACAGCCAGCAGAAGCTAAACCTGATACAGACAATGGTTTCCTTCCTATGGAAGCCAGATATGGAATAGGAGTTCCTGATTCTGCAGACTCAATGAACCAGAGAAGCCAGGCAGAGACGAAAATCATAGTTTCAATTGCCTGCAGCCTAAGTTCTTTCTCCACTTCCTCAGCCTTCTGAATGGCTAGACTTTTAATGTTTACCTGCTTCACTTAGTCTCTGGCTCAAGCTCTAGGAAGATTTTAACAGTTTTCAAGGAAACAGTAAGAGAGCAAAATAGAAGCCACCCATACTAATTTTAAGCAAACAGAAGAATTGATAACAAGGATGGATATGAGCAGTCAGAAAATAAAGAAGTAAACGGGGTGCATTTTAAAGTATTGCACAACATAAGCAGTAACCTTATCATAGCATACAAGAATTAGTAGCATAATTTTGAATGCCACTTATTTCAAGACATACAAATAACTTTTAGAAAGCATAAGCTATCTAGTCTTAAGAAAATGTTGAACAGTGCCAGCGGACTGTCAGTGAAAATTTGAGAATATAGAGACTTACCAATTTAACAACCAAAAATGCTCCTTGAGGAGCCCAAAGTAAAAGTTTAGGAACATTTAATCACTTGAGTACTTTCCCAGAGCTTTTAAAAATAGTTTCCAATGTTCTAGAGGGAAAAACACACAAAAATCATATTACAAAATAGGAAATTAAACAAAAAAGAAATCAAGAGGAAGTATTTAAAGCACAGTGAAAGGATAGAAGACCACACACAGTATCTTGGCCAAAAATATGTGAGAAGAACATATTTGCCCACTGAAAGAAAAGGACTGAGATTTTGCCAAAAACCCAAACGCAGCTACATGCTTTAATCACAAACAAATACAAGTAAATTTAAGTTATTCCCAAGGATGAAAAGTAGAAAGGTAAGTCCCAGCCAGACATCTGGTTCTCACCTCCCTGCTGCAACCACCACTAAAATGAACTCACTGCCCCAGAGGCAAGTCAGTTCAATAAAAAGCACAACAAACAAAGAGCTCTAGAATAAAGTTGTGTGTCCAGTCTGCATCTGCAAAGGCTAGGACTGAGCCTGAAATACAGCTGAGCTGTAAGGAATGAAACATTTCCAGACACATACATACAGAATTGCAAGTGCTGTTTTTCACATGTGGAATGATGTGCTGCTGTTATTTTCATGTACAACTAAAAAATACTGGCATACAGAATTAAGGGAGGCTTTGACTGTCTCGTGGTCAATTTAACTTTCCATAGGCTGATGGAAGGGATGGTGCATTTTTTTGATATCCTAAATAGGCAGCAGAGTGAAATGGAAATTTGGAGTCATAATCAACCATTTAAAATGCCTGACACATTTTTAATTCTTATCCTCTATATTCATGGGTGCATTTTTATTAGAATTCTCCTTGATCTGGGCTGTCTCCTTCAAATTGTGTGCCATATGTCATATCTTTGGTAATTACAGCCTAGTTTTTCCTAATAACTTTCTTAATGTGCTGTGAAAGATTAGAAATCTTTGAGTATTGTTGTGTGTGATATTACGTTGTGAACTAGTGAACTCTAGACTGAACAGCTTATCAAAAGTTGAAGAGACTGCTGCTCAATATCCTCTTTTTAAGGTGGCTTGCTTCCAGATTTTTAGCTGCAAAATCACTTGAATAACTGTTCACAGATTCTAAAATTACATGGATTTTTAGATTTTCAGCGCCAGGATTGAGAATTGTTCATGATGTCTGAGTATTAACAGAAAACAATAATCAGTAATATCTCCATTATGCAAGGTATTTCCACATAATTTTGATCTTTGAATTTCTTTGAATTTTTGAATTTTTTAATTTCTTTGAATTTCTTTATCGGAAAAAAAACTATTTAATTTTTCTGTATGTGGAAGGTGTTTGTCTGAATATCTTGGTTGGACAATGAAAAATGTAATGCAGCAGCCCCTGAGGCAAAGTAAATGCATAATTGCTTGTTCTTCTTCATATTAAGCCAAAAAATAAAGAACAAGCTGAAACTTTAAAAAATAAACAACATAAATGTGTGGTACAAATGCAAACAAAAAGGAAAGCAGAAGATTAGCTTAAAGTTATTAGTTGTTATTAAACATAGGAAGAGACTCACCTTATAAAAATTATGTGGAGAGCCCATAATGAAGACAGATTCAAGTCCTATATCTTCTATGCATCAAGTAACACAGTGCAAACATCGATGGCTGTTATTTTTCTGTACACCTGGAAATTAGGAGAATGAATTATGAGAGGCTTTGAAAATCATGTGGGTCAATTTAACATTCTACAGGCTGATTATAAACAAAAGCAAGACAAATAAAATAGTGATAGGAGACCACAAAGTACCTTCCAGTCCTTGAAAAGTAAAGAAGGAAAGAAGGAAGGGAGGGAGGGAGGAAGGAAGGGAGGGAGGGAGGGAGGGAGGGAGGAAGGAAGGAAGGAAGGAAGGAAGGAAGGAAGGAAGGAAGGAAGGAAGGAA